>NC_133621.1:199932422-200294297 GCF_048593235.1 Sminthopsis crassicaudata | reverse complement strand
CTGTATTGATTTGTCTCTGAGTCCAGGTGAACTAAACTAGATAATTTGTGCACAGTGGTTAAGGACAGACTCCTCTGACACAGACTTTCCAAGGGAAAATATCTTCCAGAAGCAGATAACTTCATGAAGTAAACAGCTAAACAAGACAACATAAGAAATCTGTTCTTTAAGTGGATATTAATTGAATGTTGAATAAATGTGCTTGACAAAACTCTTAATATTTTCTAGTATCCGAATTACATTAGGGATTCAGAAAAGGTCTAGAGAAGATTAAAGATGAAGAAATATCTAAGACATTTGGAGTTTGTTACCAGGGTCAGGATGAATTCAGGAAGTTCTGAAAACATGTATTTTATAACACTAAAAATGGGTTTTTTGTAGTAATTTTGCAAGGTATTCCAAAAGAAAATGATAGGATATGTAAGAATGTGGTCAGAGATGCAAATATGTGATCTTTAACTGACAAGGGGACTGTAACAAGAAAATTATTAATTCGGGATTCTTGCTGCCACTCTGATAAGAGAAAAATTGATTGGAAAGAAATTCTACCTCAGATTTTGAATTTCTGGACATTGTTCCTATAGAATCAAAGCTAGGAAACAAGCCACAACACATATTTTGACCAATTGGCAGGTGTTTGTATCTTCCCTCTTCTGTTACTTGTTCCTGACCCAAGACATTGTTCTGACTTTCTCCTCCAGCTTTTTATAAAATTCCATTTTCCATGCTGCTTGTGTATTTACATTCCACATGAGGTTATCCCAGCGGATGCTCTGGACCCTCTGACTTTGGGAGCAGACGATCCTGTGCTCTGAGAATAATTAGGCACTACTGATAACTATCTCTTGTTTGTCCTTCATTCTCAAAGGAGACATGTGATATCATGAGAGAGATGCCTTGACTTGCATATGCATTGGATTTAAGTGCAACAGAGCAAAGTTGTCAGCCTCACTCACACCTCCAAAGTCATTGAAGTCCAATGTCAAGACTAAAGTAAAATCAACCAGCAATGATCCCTTGCTAAAATCTTTCCCAGGTCTCAACTAGTCTGAGGTAATGCTCATTCAGTGACTAAAGGCTAGGTAAGAATCTAATTTACCACAGCAAAAATATCAATTTTGGAAGAGGAAGACCCTCAGAACTTTCTGGCCAAACAGAAAGCTTTTGCTATTTATACTCATTCTAAGCCATCAAAACCTAAACCACAAGAGGGGACTTATTGGATATTTGACAAAAGCCAGAGTGATTTGTGTTTAAATTTGTAGTTCTGGGGGCAGCTAGATGGTACAGTGGATAGAGCACCAGCCCTGAAGTCAGGAGGACCTGAGTTCAAATCTGGTCTCAGACACTTACCTTACCACTTCCTAGCTGTGTGACCCTGGACAAGTCACTTAACTCCAAATGCTTCAGCAAAAAAAATTGTACTTCCATTCAAAACACAAAGATCCTATTTTTTTTCCAGAGCTATGTTTCAAGAAATCATAAATGAAAACTATATAGAACAAAAAGGACATTGCCTCATCTTTTTTAAAAAATTAAAAATGGACAAATAAATAATTTAAAGAAACCTATCCCACAAATCCCAAAATATCTTATAAAATCTGATATATACTTTTCCCCATAAATACACATAGCATCCATGGAAGGTGTAAGCTTATATGTCCAAAGTCTTTTATATTTAAACATTCATTTAGATACCTATGTGTATTCAAATGAACCTGAAAGAAATTCACTAGTTCTTTATAGCTTCTGAGATAAGATGCAAAATATATCATTTAGAACTGATATTTTATGTGGTCTTTTCCTTTGGTTTTTACTGGCACAACAGTGGAAGTTCCAAAGTTGCTATTAGGATTACAATTCTTTCAGTTCCTTTAAGTATATTTCTTTACTCAATGGAAAACACTTAAAAGCCAATCATATATACCCTAGTTCAGGTAAAAGTAAAAAATATCTCTTTAAACAACTAGTCATGTAACAGTTTTTATATTATTCATAGGATATCATAACCAGGTTCAGAAATTAGAAATATTCCTTTTAAGAAGGGAAATAATGCAAGAGGCTCCTACCATTACCTTCATAAGGCTTTCTTTTCAATCTGAAAGCAGAACAAGGCATACTGTTCAATTTTTTGTTTTATTTTTTATTCGTTTTTCCCTTTTGCTCTATTTCTCCTTTTATAACATGACTAATATGAAAATGTTTAACATTGTTGTACATGTATAATCTATATCAGACTGCTTGCTGTTTTGGGGAGGAGGAAAAGAAGGGAAGGAAGAAGAAAAATTTGGAACCCAAATTCTTATGAAAAATGAATGTTGAAAACTATATTTAATGTAATTGGAAAAATAAAATACCATTTACAAAAAAATTAAGTTAAAATGGAATCAGTTGATATTAACTTGGTTTAAAGATATCATTTTATGCATACAAGTGCATTTTCAAATTTTCATAACCATCAAGTAGTAAATCATATAAATAATTTCTATACTACAAAACAAATTTTAAAAATTATTCTCCACAGATGAATGGATGTCCATCAGTTGGAGAATGGTTGGGTAAATTGTGGTATATGAAAGTTATGGAATATTATTGCTCAGTAAGAAATGACCAGCAGGAGGAATACAGAGAGGGTTGGAGAGACTTAAATCAACTGATGCTGAGTGAAATGAGCAGAACCAGAAGATCACTGTATACTTCAACAACGATACTGTATGAGGATGTATTCTGATGGAAGTGGAAATCTTCAACATAAAGAAGATCCAACTCACTTCCAGTTGATCAATGATGGACAGAGGTAGATACACCCAGAGAAGAAACACTGGGAGGGGAATGTAAATTGTTAGCACTAATATCTGTCTGCCCAGGTTGCATGTACCTTCGGAATCTAAAGTTTATTGTGCAACAAGAAAATGATATTCACACACATGTATTGTACTTAGACTATATTGTAACACATGTAAAATGTATGGTATTGCCTGTCGTCGGGGGGAGGGAATAAGGGAGGGGGGGTAATTTGGAAAAATGAATACAAGGGATAATATTATAAAATATATATATATATATATAATAAAAAAAAAAAAATTATTCTCCACTTCAGCTGTGACTATTTGTGTGGAGGAGTGTGAGATGTGAGTGGATCTCAATTTCTTGGTAAACTGATTTACTATTTTTGAATTTACAAAGTTCCCCTCAGTTATATCTATTCTTGCAGGTTCTTTTTTCACAAAGTCAAAAAAGTGTTATAAGCTTGCCAGAGGATCTGGCAAGTTCCCAAATGATTTTACCAATTAGAATTTAGAAGATCTTTTTGCATTTTTCCCAAGACTAAGTAATTGCTATCATTAGCCATCTTAAAGCAAAGTATACCCGTCAACATGTAAGATAGTTTTTTAAAACTATAACTCTAATAAATAACAGCACAAATAATTTTACATAATTAGGATTAAAAAAGGAGTTAAATTTTTAGTGATATCATTGTATCACTCTATTAACATTTCTTTCATCCTAATTTCCCCAAATCACATTTCAATTAAAAACATAACTAATATAAAACAATATCATGGATTTTTAGATATACAACATTTGTTGCCAATCAATATTAATTTAGCTGAATATATTTAGAATTATCTTTAAGAAAATTTAGCAAATTAGAAATTCTATAGGAAATACATTCAAAGACCAGTTTAGAGTTATTTTGATCCAATTACATTTATAATTCTTATTCTTACATTTTCTAAACATATTGCCTTAATGTCAAATTTGAGGGGAAGATTGGAAGACAATTGTGGAGAGATGGTGAAGTAGATCAGAAAATTCCAAACTCTCCAGATTTCTCCCATGAAGGAAACAAAATTGTGTCTCAGAGCTAATGTAGACTGGTGAAGAAAAAAAAAAAAGATTTGGGGTTGAACAGGGGCCATCCTAGGAAAATGGGAGAAATCCAGAAGAAAACCCCGAGACAGATTAACCAGTGTGAAGTGTAAATACCTCCAGGTTAGCTCTGCAGAAATATTACTAGGAAGCCCTGGAATTTTTACCTCTTAGACAAATAGAGAGTCTGGAGTCTGAATCCCAAAAAATTGAGGAAAGCTCTGCTGAAAAGAAATGCCAGGCCCAACTTACTGCTGAAATATGGCCCTGAGCAAGAAGAAACCAGAACAAGCCTGGATGAGTGGGACAGGGTAGCTGCTGGCTATGGGCACTTACAAGAGCCATTTCTCTATCCCCACCCCACCCCAGGATTAGAAGTGCTTGCACTATTAAGTTTTGTTTTGTTTTGTTTTTAATGAATAGGCAAAGGAAAAAAAAAAACATAATCATAGAAAGTTATTATGGGAAATAAGAAGATTAAGGTTCTTCTTCATAGGAGGATACTGAAGTAAAGAAAAAAAAAAAAAAAAAAAGCCTCCCCTGCACCAAAGAATAATGATAAATGGTTACATCCCCTAAAAGAATTTATAGAACTCAAAAAAAGGAAGGAAGGAAGGAAGGAAGGAAGGAAGGAAGGAAGGAAGGAAGGAAGGAAGGAAGGAAGGAAGGAAGGAAGGAAGGAAGGAAGGAAGGAAGGAAGGAAGAAGGAAGGAAGGAGAGAAAGGAGGGAGGGAGGGAGGAAGGAAGGAGGGAGAAAGGAAGGGAAGGAGAGAGGGAGGGAGGAAGAGAAGGAGGAAGAAAGGGAGGGGGAACAGAAGGAGGAAGAGAAGGAGGAAGAAAGAGGGAGGAAAGGAAGGAGGGAAGGAGAGAAGGAAGGAAGGAAGGAAGGAAGGAAGGAAGGAAGGAAGGAAGGAAGGAAGGAAGGAAGGAAGGAAGGAAGGAAGGAAGGAAGGAAGGAAGAGGAGGGAGGGAGGAAGGAAGAGAGGGAGGAAGAGAAGGAGGAAGAAAGGGAGGGGGAAGAGAAGGAGGAAGAAAGGGAAGGGGAAGAGAAGGAGGAAGAAAGGGAGGGAGGAAAGGAAGGAAGGAAGGAAGGAACAATCTAAGAAAAGCAAGAAGACTGAAAAGAAAGTCAATTAGAAAAGGAAATTCAGGTCTTAAGGAAGAAAATGACTCTCTGAAAATTAGAATTGGACAAGGGGAAGCCAATGAAGTTATGAGACCAAGAAATAATAAAACAAAATATAAAGAATGGAAAAAATAGAAAAAAAATGTGAAACATCTAATAAGAAAAACCAGAGATCAAGAAGAAAAAATATAAGAATAACTGGACTATCTGAAAACTATGACCAAAAAAGAACCTTGACCCAATAATACAATGAAGAAAATTGTTCTGAAGTGATAGAATAAGAAGGAAAGTGGAAATAAAAAACAAGAATAAACTTATCACCACTTTAAAGAGATGCTACAAGGAACACATATAGGAACATCATTGCTAAATTTTGAAACCCCTATATCAAAGAGAAAATCATATAAGAAACAGCAATAACAAGCAATTCAAAGATGCTGGAACTACAATAAGAATCATACACAATTTATCAGTAGCTACAATAAAAGATTGAAGGTCCTGGAATAAGATATATAGATAATCAAAAGAACTAGAGTTATTTTTGAAAATATCCTATCCAGTAAAATTAAGTATAATACTGAATGAAAAAAAATTGACATTCAATGAATTCTCAGGTTTTCAGGATTTTGTCTCAAACCAATCTAAACTCAATGGAAAATTTAACATATAAGAGCCATCATCAAAGATAATTTCTATGATCTCAATAAGGACAAAGTGTTTATGGCTTATACACAGAAATGTAAACCATATGTCTAAGACTGATATTAGTAATTGGGGACAGTAAGATTATGAATAGGAATGGAATAAAGAGGGAGGATAAAGGTGGGAGGGGAAGATGATAATGTTTTTCTGTCCCTTTTTCTATTTTTTTTTCTTATTTTGCATGTAAGTTTTAAAATTTAAAAATACAAATAAAAATGCCAAATTTTAAATGTATTTTCCACCCATTTATTTATAAAGAGTCAAATATCACAATTATCTTAATGGGAGAAACACATCTCACTTTAAATAAAGCTGCAATACAATTTTGTTTAGAACAAACTCAGTCAAATCAAATCTAGATCTATAGTTACAAATGGTACCACGCATAATCTCAATTTTTCCAAAGGCCATTCACTCCTGGCACTTAAAAACAGAAAGACCTTAACTACTTTCAGCAAGTCCAATGCCAAACATTTATGTGGTGGTCTTAGATTTTCTTCTTCCTTTTTATAATCAATGAGGCCCTTCTAAAACAAATAAATTACAAATCCAAACTCTATTACATAGAAATGAAATTATAAATGTATATTATCAAACATAAATATTATAATATACTCTTCTATTGGTCCTTCAAGGACAAAATATGTTATATTCAAATAATTTTATGCTGCAAGTTTATTGGTAGATGTCATAACTCTATTGAGTAATGTAAATTTTAAATCATGATCTATGATTCCAACTATCTTTCTACATCAACAAGAATATCCAAATTGATTAAATAAAGCTCAAAAATCATGACAAATCTCTAAACTGATTCTAACATTCATTTCTTGAAATAGTGTTCACAAGTTTATAAATGCTAGAGTCTTTTAAATTCCAATTGGAGATCTGGCTGGATATTGATAAGCATCAAAGCTTCAGGACTTTGGCTTTCTTTTCGACTTGAAATCTGAGGCTCAAGATTCCTTTTTAAAGAGTAATTTCTGAACTCATTCTTTACAGAATATCCAAAGTAGAACCCTGCCTGCTGAAAAGGCATTCTCTTCTCAGTACCAGCCTCCATTTCCTTAATAGGACTTTGCCACTAAAGAAGTTAGTTTCTTAGCAAAACTGGCTTCCTATCCAACAATAAACTTCCATTTTTGCCAATTAATATTTTGGGTTCGTGAATTCTTTCACGCTGAACCTGTGCGTCGACCAAAAGAAGATTTCCACAACTCCCTGACTGCCACTAACCTCATTATTCTGTCAATGATTACGAAAGTCTTCTGGCCTAGGAATGTAATAATATTTCATCTCTTAACCTTTAGGGAAAATATATTAGTGATCCTGAGACTCTTGTTCTAACAATTTGTCCTGTCAATGATTTCAAGCCTTAGAATACTCCTACCAAAATTACTATCTGTTGGTCAGTAATAACCAAATTCTTGAGACCACTCCTTGGTTCTACCCCCTAGACCATAAAATTAGCATATCTATAACATGAAGAACTAGATAAATGTGTCTTTGCTTCTGTTTCTTTAGTAAAGTCTCTTAAAATTTAGACTATTTCAATGGCATTACAATTACAATAAACTTTACCTCTTTGACTTAGAAATGGGTTCAAGCCTGCAAATTCTTTTGAGATATCTCATGATACTGATTTGTGACCCCAAACTTTTAGGGTCCTTTCCCAACTTCAACAATTGTACCATTTCATTATCCCCCCAGCAATCCTTTTAGAACCTCTTCAGCACTGACTGTTTTCATTTGGGGGGATATCATTTTTGCTAATATTCAAGATGGGAGGTGAAATCTCAGAGTTGTTTTGATTCATATTTCTCTTCTTACCAGTGATTTGGGGCATTCTTTCATGTGGTTGTGAATACATTACAAATGTGATTTTAAGAACTCATATCTTTCTTTGCCATCTATCTATTGGGAATATCTACTAGTCTTATTTAACAGTTATGTGGGAAAAAAATTATGGATTTTAGTGTACTGAAAACTTTATGTGAATCTTCACTGCAATGTGACAACCAAAAAAAAAAAAAAAATCTAATGCCATATAGGACCTCATTAAGAGAGAACTAATTTGATGGGATGATATCTAAAAATATAAAACTGAGAAGTGAGAAAAATGTATTGGGAGAAAGGGAAAGATAGAATGGGGTAAATTATCTTACATAATAAAGGCAGGAAAGAATTTTTACATTGAAGAGGAAGAATGATGAAATAGCAGAAAGTTTGAATCTTATTCTCATCAGAATTAGCTCAATCAGGGAATAGCATACACACTCAATTGGATATAGAAATCTATCTTACCCTACTTGAAAATAGGAGGGGAAAGGGATTAAAGAAGGGGAGGAGTGGTGATCCAGTGGATTGGAGAAGGTAGTAGTCAGAAGCAAAACACTTTTCAAGAGCGAAAGGGCAAAAGGAGAGAATTAGAATGGGAGGGGGAGGGATTAGGATAGATGGAAATAGAGTTAATAAGCAAAAAAAAAAAAAAACTGGAGCAAGATAAAGGCTTCATTTCATAAATATATAGAGAAATGGATCAAATTTATAAAAATAGGAGCCATTCCCCAATTTATAAATGATCAAAAGATATAATCTGTTTTCAGATGAAATAATCAAAGCTATCTATAGCCATTTTTTTAAAAATGCTTTAAATCACTATTGATTGGGAAATGCAAATTAAAACAATTTTGAGGTACTAATACATATGTGGAGGGGATGTGGGAAAAGTGAGACAGTAACACATCATTGATGGAGTTGTCAGCTGATTAAAACATTATATAAAATATTTGGAACAATGCCTGCAGGCCCATAAGATCATGTGTACCTTTTGACCTAATTATATTACTGACTAGGTTTGTATCCCAAAAGGATACAAAAAGGGAAAAGAACCTTTATGAACAAAAATATTTATAAGCAGCTCTTTTCTGGTGATAAAGAATTGGAAATTAAGAGGAGGCCCATCAATTTGGGAATGGTCGAACAAGTTGTGGTTTATGTCTGCAATGGAATACTATGACGCTGTAAGAAAAGATAAGATTTACATGAACTGCTGCAAAGTGAAATGAGAAGACTCAGGAGTAATGTACACAATTAAAGTAATATTGTAAGAGGATGCAAGTGAATGACTTAGCTATTCTCAACAATGATCCAAGACAACTCTGAAGGATTTGTAAAAAATGTTATCCATCTCCAGAGAAAGAACTAAGTCTGAATGTGAATCAAAGCATACTTCAAAAAAATATATTTTTTAATCTTTTGTCTACATTTGTCTACATTTTGTCTACATTTTGTTTTATAACATGAATAATATAAAAATATATTTTTATGTTAATACATGTATAACCTAGATCAAATTGCTTGCCTTCTCATTGAAGGGAATGGGGAGGGAAAGAATTTGGAACTCAAGATTTTAAAAAAAAAATGCTAAAATTGTCTTCACATGTAATTGGAGAAAAATAAAATACTAAATAAATAATGAAAGAGAGAATTTACTTGTTTAGTACAGATTCCAGAATAAGGAGAAGATAGTCCCATTGTACTTTGTGTTTATCAGATATCTATCAGATATCATCTGAAAATACTCTGTTCAGTTATTAGCACAGATTAAGATAAGCTAGAGAATGTCCAGGAGTCCATATCATATGAAGATCTGTTGGAAAAAACTGGGGATGTTTATTCTGGAGAATACTAGGGACGGGATTAGGGAAGAAAAGGTGCATAATTGTCTTCAAACATTGGAAAAGTTGCCAGGGAATTTAGTCTTATTTTGTTTGACCTACATAAGGATTCAGTCTAATACATTTACTAATTTGTAGAGTTTTGGGGAGAATTCAGCTTCCTACTATGCTGCCATCTTCATTTCTCTTTACATCTGTCATCCCTGTAGATTCTCATTAACTTGTCTACAATCATAATATATGCCAAGGCAGGACTTGAATCACCTCTATCTCACCATACTACTTCTTCTAAGGAAGGTATTCTACATATTAGTAACTTAATTTATATAGAAGAGAACATTCTCATAGAAATTCAATGATTTACCAATGTCACATAATTTCAGAGCTAGACTTCTGATTCACTTGGTTTTTTCCACTCAAGCAAGTTGCTTTGAAAAATTTCTTTGTCTTTCTACAGGATTCTTAGCACCTTATGTAATTCTCAATCAACTTCAAACATTCTGAAGAAGAGAAAGAAAATAATATCACTACCAATAAATATTTTTTGAATATCTGTGAATTTAGCTACTCTTTGTTAAACATAGTAAATTCCAGTCCTTAAGTCATACTAATTATAATTAAGGGCCAGCTAGTTTAGTTCAATTTTCTTTCTGGGAGAATAAAATGTTATTTATTTTTATTCTGAATTTAACACCAAATAGACATTGGAAGATATAAAAAGAGAATTTTACATGAAACTGAATCTCTGTTTTATGCAGGTTGGTTTACTTTTATTTATAACTCAATAAAAGAATTTTGGAAGCTACTTTTCTATGATTCTTTCTTACCTTACTTCAGTTCTTTTCTTTGCATTTAAAAATGGTTCAGTAACCCTCTTTTATTTTTCTTTTAAGTTTGTTTTTGGTTTCTTTGCCACTCTCCTCTCCTTATCTACCTCACTCAACACCATATACCCCAGCAGAAAAATGCCTTACAACAAATATGCATAATCAAGCAAAAAAAAAAAAAATTCCCACATTGGCCAAGTCTGAAAATATATGTCTTACTTTGCATCTTGATTCTATCACTTCTATGTCAAAAGGGGGGCAGCGTGCTTTATCATCACTCTTTTGGAGTTATTATTGATTATATATTTTAAGTTTTTCAATTTTTTTTTAATGAGGCTATTACTACTATATAAATTGCTTTCTTGATTTTCCTCTCTTAATTCAGCACTAGTCTATTCAAAAGTCAAAACTTTGCTCAGAAATTATCCCTTTAGTCATTTCATAACAACATTCCATTACATTCTTATATCATGACTTGTTATTTTTCAGAACAAAAAATGCTGCTATAAATATTTTTGCCCTACTATTCATTTCCCTCTTTCTTTGATTTCTTTGGGGTTCAGACCTAGTGATGATATTGTTGGATCAGAGGGGAACTTTGGGGACATAATTCATAATTGCTCTACAGACAGTATGGACTAATCTACACTTTCAATAATACTGGATAAGTCAGATAATAAACATTTACTAAGTATCTTGTATGTTAAATTTACCATGTTTAACATATATTGGATTACTTGCCATCTAGGAAACGGGGTGAGGAGAAGGGGAGGAAAAATTGGAACACAAGGTTTTGCAAGGGTTAATGTTGAAAAATTATCAATGCATCTGTTTTGAAAATAAAAAGCTTTAACTAAAATATATATTACACACACACAAACACACACACAAACACAAACACACACACACATATATATATTTTTAAAAAGTATCTTGTATGTGTTTTGCATTGAGGATATAAAGAAGAAAAAGACAGTTCTTTCCTTCAAGGAGATTGTAATAGAATGAGGAACAACAATATACAAAAAAAAATAGAAAATGGAGGAGTTGGATGAAATCCAAAAGAAAGCAGCCAAATGGGAAATGAGAAAATGGCTGGTCTGGGCACTCTCCTTAAATGGGGATTTGAAGAAGAGCTCTTTCCCTTCTGTCTTCCAATTAAAGAAAGGGAAGGACCTGGGGCAAATGAGGTGTGTATCGGAGATAACAATCTTTCAGGATGATGAGAATCATGGGGGCATGATGAAAAAAGTCTAAAGGAGCGAAGCTGGTAGGAAATAAAGAACTGGCTGGCCTGGGTACCCTTCTTAAAGAGAGGTTCCAATTCTCCACCTTTCAATTATAGGGGCAGAAAGTATTGAAGAGGTGTGAATTCTAGGAGATGATATGATCTTGCACGATGTTGAAATTCCTAGGTCAGTATAGCCCATCTAATAATTGAGATTTTCCTTTCCATCCCCATTTTTCCCCACTGATGTGAGGTAGAATCATAGAAATCCTTTAATTTGCATTTATATAATTATTGGTGTTTTGGAGTATTTCTTCATATAGTTACAATAATCTGTATTTCTTCTTTTTAAAACTCTGTTTAAATAGTTTGACCAATTATTTATTGGTAAGTCACTATCATTCTTACATGTTGAACTAATTCCTTATATATATCCTTTGTATAATATCTCCTTTTTCAGAGAAAATTGGTACACAGTTTCTCCCTCCACTTTTTTCCCTTTCTATAAAGGGCTAGAACTGAGCAATGCACTTGGATAATGAAGCACGTGAGACTAATTGCCAATTTGACAGTTCCCTATTGTTTGAAGGTTGACCCTCCCCAGCTGTTTTGTGCTGATTTGATTGGTGGGACAAAGAGGGGGAAGTGACTTGTGTGGGAGCAGTAGGAGAAACTTGGGTGGTGGAACTCTCTCGAACTCGTGATCTGGCCTTGGAGGGTGATGGTAAAAGATCTAGAATAAAGATGTTTAATGATCCTTACTCTGGCTGATTTCTGGGAAGATAGAGTTCCAGCACCTTTCAATTTAACTGCATTGGGTTTTTTTTGGTGCAACAATTTTTTAAATTTCACTAAACCAGAATTATCTATTTTATCTTCTGTGGGTGATCTTTCTTATCCCTTGTTAGATCATAAAGCTTTTTTCTCATCCACATATGTGAAAGTTATTTTTCTCACTTTAATTTTTTGAGATGTATGATACTTTTATATCTGTCCTGATCTTTCTGGATCATAATAATCATGATATCTTAGTATCTGGTGTGAGATTTTGGTCTCTAATTTTCACCACACTGTTTATAATTTTCACAGTAGTTTTTGTCAAATAGTAAGTCTTTAATCAAGAAGATAGGTTTATGTTAATCAAACTCCAAGCTACATTTGTTTTAGTTGGTTCCATTTGGTTAACTTCTCTATTTTTTAACCAGTACCACATTGTTTTGAGGATTATTGCTTCATATTACAGTTTGAAATAATGTTAGGACCCTTTCCTTTTGATTTTTTTTTTTCATTATTTCACCTGAGATTTCAATCTCCACATGAATATGGTTATTTCTTCTAATCCTTTGGTAGTTTGATTAGAATGACACTGAAAAAGTAAATTTATGTTGTATTATAATTTCATTATATTGGCTCAGCCTATCCATGAGCAATTAATATTTTTCAAGTTTTTAAATTACATTTCTATAAAGTATTTTATATTAGTATCCAAATACTTTCTGCCTACATCTTGTTGAGTAGATATCCAAACACATTTTGTAGTTTTAAAAACATTTTAATAATTCATTTATGGAACATTTTATACTTTACATGTCACCTATATGAACTCATTTCATACTAGCAACATTATGAGTTATACATATAAAATAATTATATTTTCCTAGCTAATTACAGAAATTTATCAGGGAATTGAAACCCCATACAAATAAAATGCTTTGCCTAGTTTCCATACAATTTATATCAGATTTGGCATTCAAACTGAAGTCTTCATATATTTAGTCCAGTGTTTTTTCCACAATATATTACTTCCTGGTTGAAGTATATCAGAGCTTTGAACTGTTAGATAGAGGAGAAAACATTTATTATGTAGTGATTTTATTAGTCTTCATTCCCCCCAACCTAGCTCTAGTTTTATTTATTAATTCAATTTTTTTTGTTTTCAGTTTTATAATTTCTTGATTTCCCAGAATTCCTACAGTAATTGTTTATTTCTTGTTTTTCTACTTTTTAAATTACAAAACAATTCACTGATCTGCTTTTTTCTCTTTTGTGGACATAAGTGGATTTTTCCACCAAGGGCCGCTTCAAATGCATCCCATTATTGTTTTATTGTCATTTTCTTCAGTAAAATCCCCCCTTCCTTTTTTTTATTTTTTATTTTTTTGCTGAGGCAATTGGGATTAAGTGACTTGCCTGGGATCACACAGATAGGAAATGTTAAGTGTCAAGTCAAATTTGAACTCAAGTCCTCCTGAATTCAGGGCTGTTGCTCTATCCACTGTACGCCCTATTTTTCATGACTCTTTTTCTTTGATAAAACAACTCAACCAATTTAAAAATTAATTTTATTGAATACTTTTATTAAATATTAACTTATTAAAATGCTGTCATCAGTAAAGGATTTTTAATATTTCTGATTTTTTACATTTGTGAGATTTTTATGTCATAATACACTTCAATTTTTGTAAAGGTAACACCTCTAGTATGTAAACTCCTTTTTCTTACTTTTCAGTAACTTGCATTTTCTAAAGTTTTATTTGGGTCAGTTAGGCTTGGCCTGACTCAGGGCAGTATTTAATATTGGCACTCAGAAGTTATTAAAGTTAACAAAACAGATTGATACTTATCCCGGCCCTACCCTTGCTCCTCCTCCAAGAAAAAAAAAAAAAAAAAAAAAGATACCATACAGAAAAAAAGAATAGTTGGAGAACAAATGCAAGACATTTTAGACTTTTCCTACTTCCTTCAGAAGGACCATGTTTCAGATTTCAGAGATCCGGGATAATTCTAAATATTTGCAGTTCACTGTGAGTCTCATATTGCAGCAGATTACCAGAAGCAATACTATTAGGGAGACAGCACAGATGACAAAACTTTGAATAGTCACATATAGATTCTTCTCCCATTGTAAAGATGGGCAAAAATGATAAGATTGTCAGCGACATAGCACAGATGATGATTTCTCTGGCACGGTCAATTCTTCATCACCTGTCAGTGTCATGTGTAGAAAGTAACCGAGAGACCATAAGTTTCTTCCATACAAGCTGTCCAGGATCTAGCTTGATACTAAGACTTGAAATGAGGATCCACCAAATGGGATTTCCCTTTTTCTCTTTTCTCAGGGGACAGGTACAGTAGGAGGGAAGACCTAAGTTCAGGGGCCAAGACTCTCCCCTTCACATGGGAGGCTCTTCATCAACAGCTAACTGGTGAAGCAGGAGTTACTGTGTGCTGGAGTAGATGGAAGTGTCCCCCAGACAACCCCTAGGAACCTGAGACTGAAGGACATGAGATGGAATATGTGGTCACAGGAAGGTCATACCTCTTCTCACCTGAGGCTGGAGGTCAGGTGGGAAAAGCACGAGGTAGAAGACAGGCAAAAAACATTATGTGGTAGGTCCTGTGCTAAGTGCTGGAGATACAGATACTGTTTTTGTAGATGATACAGGATCCCTTTCCTCCAAGTAAATATTAGCCACCCACTTTCCCCTAAAGGTTGAAACCATTCCAAAGGAAAGAAATTGAGAGTGAAGTTGTTGTTCAGTGGTATCTGACTGTGACCCCATTTGAGTTTTCATAGCAAAGATACTGAATGATTTGTCTTTTCCTTCTGTTGTTTATTTTATAGATAAGGAAACTGAGGCAAACAGGATTAAGTGACTTGCCCAGGATCGCACAGCTAGTGTCAGGTCATATTTGAACTCAGCAAGATGAGTCTTTCTGACTCCAGTCCCAGCACTCTATTACCACCTAACTGTCCTGTTGAAAAGGACCCGAGCTATTTCTCCAGGGCCTACAGAGAGCGTCCTTGGTTGATCATGCAAGTTTGTGCTGGGCAACAAAAGAGAGGTATATCTGGAACTATACAGAAAGTCCTGGAAGGGTGAGCCCTTCCGCTCCCTAGAGTAGCATTAAATCATCACAAGCATGATTTCTGGACAGTTAGACTTCTGACTTGGGTAGTCAGATGCATGATTATGTGGATACTGATTGACAGGGGCAAAAGGCCAAGAGGGATGGGAATCCAGGTGCAGATAGGCTGAAGCCCACTTGGGTGAGGCAGCTACTCCAAAGACAGAAGTTCACTTGGGCAGTAACAAGAATCTAAACATGAGTGACTGGAAGGATAGCGGTACTTTTGACCATAATGGGTAAGTGAAGAAAGAGAAGTTGGGAAGGAAAGATCAAGTTCATTTTTGGATGTATTGAGATTAAGGAATCTACAATATATCTGAGATACCCAATGGGTGATTTGAAACATAAGACTGCAAGTTAGGAGAGACATTAGAGCTGGATCAATATATTTGAGAATCATCTGCAGAGAGATGACACTGGAATTGATGAGATTACTGAGAGAAATAGTTTAGAGGAAGTGCTGTCGGCCCTCTTGGGCCCAAAACATATTTAAAAGAGACATTCCTAGTTAGTGAGCAGGATCTGAATGAAGATGCAGCAAAGGAGATTGAGCAGGAGCTATCAGGGAGGAAAGGAGATTCAGGAAAGAGCATTATAAAGAAAATCTAGAAATAAGGAAAGTATTAATATACAGGGGGTGATCAATAGTGATACTACTATTATGTTACATATTATTAATATATTAATATACTATTATTATATTAAGAAGTCAAGAAGAATGAAGATTGAGAAAAGGCCGTTAAACCTGGAAATTAAGAGATCATTGATAATCTTGGAGAGAGGAGTTTCAGTTAAATTAGGTCAGATTGAAGAGTAAGAAGCTGAAAGGAAAAAAAAAATGGACTGATCATAAATGGTCTTTTCAACTGTTTAGTCACAAAAAGGAAGAGAAATATAAATAGTTAACTGGTGTGGTGAGATCAGATGAGGGTTTTCTGAGGATGGAGGAGACATGGGTATGTAGGCAATAGGGAAGCTGCCAGTAGACATAGAAAGATAACTGAAAGGGTGGGATTGATAAGGTGCCAGTCTGTTGGAGACACAATTGCATTGTTTATGCAGATAGCTTTGGAGATTGCCATCTGAGTAGCTTGAAATGAGGAAGTGAGGGAAGGAAGCTCCCAGTGAATGGCCTTACAGCTGGCAGTATAAGGTAAGTCACTGGAAGTCTTGAGAGGGGAAGAAAGGGTTTGGAAACGCTTTTTTTTTTCCCCCCCCTGAAGCTGGGGTTAAGTGACTTGCCCAGGGTCACACAGCTAGGAAGTGTTAAGGGTCTGAGGGCAGATTTGAACTCGGTTCCTCCTGAATTCAAGGCTGGTGCTCTATCCACCGCGCCACCTAGCTTCCCCTGGAAACACTTTTATGGTGGATGGGTTGGTGAGTCAATTAGGAAGAAAAAAAAATTGCTTGCATTACCGTAGTGACAGACCAAATGAGATGATATAACACAAATTTATTATGTACCCAGTCAGCAACCAAATTACTAAGGCAAGCTCGCGAGAAAGTGAGATCGCTTTGCTGATTCCATAGTTTCATTAGCTTCTCCCGCTAACACTTTTTTGCTTAAGTCTATAAATTGAGAAATCCTCAGTCTATTTAATTACTCCCAAGATTTATCTTGCAAGAAGATTGTCATGAAAAAAAAAAAATCCCAAAGGCAAGCAGGGGATATTAAATTTCCAACTGTCTGTAGGCAGCGGCTTATTTTTACGGAAAATCTGGATATCAATTTATACCTAAGACCCTGTTTCTAAACGTGGTCTTTCATCATTTACATTTTAAAAAAATTTTCATGAAAACCTGAAAAACATTTGCGGTTTCTCTTAATGGGGGAGGGGGGAGGGGCAGGAAGAGTGAAAGCTTTTAAGCTGGGAGGGATATGAATAACAAAAAGTTAGGATCCCGGGCGGAGAATGCGGATGCTGCAGTCCGCCCAAATGTAAATATGCATTTCACCAGCTCCTCAAGTGCCTCGTTTCCTTCTAACTCACTGCACCGCAAGCTTCGCATTATCGAATTCAAACCTTTTACTTTGCAAAGGAGGTCAGGAAAATGAAGCAATTCGTCCAAGGTCGGAGTTTAAAGTTCCACCACCTCGTCCGTTCTTTCCTCCCCTCTCCCAACCCCGTCTGAGAGTGGCGTTAGAAACAAAAGGGAAGCTGAGTGCTAGGGCACCCGAAGGGAGACCCTCCGGGCGCTGCCAGCTGCCAGCGCAGAGCGGCCCCGCCCAGTCCCAGAGGTCCCGGGCGCTAACGCAAGCGTTAGGCCCAGCTCCACTACGTGCCACCTCCGCCTTCTCCCACACCCACCACTTTAATCACTCTGAAAGCGAGGAGGGCGGGCGCAGAGAAAGGAAGAGATTCGTAGGGGGAGGGGGTAAAGCCTCGCCCTGTACCTCCTCCCTCTCGCGTGGCGTGGAAAAGGGAAGTACGGTAACGAACGAGCCGGGCTCAGCCAATGGAAGCGCGACAAGCGAAGCGGAAGGCCGGTGATTGACAGCCTCCGACCGCGGCTCTCTCCTGAGCCCGCCCCCTAGGCTGCAGAGTCTGGCCCCGCCTCCTTCCTCCTCGGCTCCTCCTGCTTACTCTTCCCGCAGCCCTCGCTTCTCTCTTCTAATCTGTGGCAGTGGGCGGTTTGTCCTCCTCTGTGCTCCATTTTATCTTCTCTCTGCGCTCGCTCGGAGGCGCGTGCTACTTCCCTACTCCTTCCCTTTGGCTTGTTTTTCCTCCCTTTCTAGTTCTCGGCCCGCCCCCTCCTTTTTTTTTTTTTAGTTCCGTCCCCTATCCTCCTGACCCCCGCCATGAATGAGGAGTACGACGTGATCGTGCTGGGCACCGGCCTCACGGTGAGGGTTGGGAGGGGGAAGGGAGGGAAGGAGGCTGGGCCGTAGGGGGTGGGGGTGGGGGCCACTCGCGGGTGGGGTGGAGTGGGGCGGGGGGAGGGGAGGAAGCTTTGCTCTGGGAGGGCGAGAACCGCAAGGTGGGGAAGGGAGTGAGGGGCTCCCATCCGGGGAGCGTGCGTGGAGCCGGGGGCTGCGTCCGCTGACAGCGGCGGCCGTCGCGTCCCGTAACGCTTCCTTTCTCCGCTCCCTTTCCCTGCCGGGTCGGCGCGGTCGGCCCTGGGCGGTGCACTCGTACCGGGTCTAGGGATGATTGGCGTTTCTGTTAACGTGTCGAAGACTTTGTGGAGACAGGACTTAGGAAGGGGGCCGTTTATTCTCTGATGCTGTAGCTCTTTGATGTAGAGCACTCATCTTTCCCCTTTAAACAGTGTGCTGTTGGGGACAGGGCGCCCTGGACTGTAAGTCTCCCCCAGGTGGAGATGAGGACGCTTGAAGAACCATCCTGTCCCTTTTAAAGGAGCGCCCAGGAAGTGGTTTAAATCGTTGAAGGAAGAGGCCTAGATTTTTTTTTTACTCTTTTTTAAAAACAAATTGTCCACTTCTTCAAAAGAGATGAGACTGGCAAATTTTTTTTTTAACCAAACAAAACCTCAAACCCGTAGCCTGGAATTAACTTGTGTTTCTTCCCCCTTTTGGCTGATGACCTCTCCAGATGGGAGGCAGAGGAGGCTAAGGATGGAAATGGTTCCTGGGTCCTTAAGTAACTAAATTCCATCCCTTGCATCTGTAAACAGGCAAAGGGATTGTGTGATGAGAGAACTTTCTGCGTGACAGCTGTCTGTAAATGTTAGCTAATTTTAAAAAGCTTCCAGTGCAGCATCGAAATACATTTCCTGAGACTCCGGTCAAATGGATGCCAAATGTTAGTTTTTGGAAACTAACTGTGGCGTTACTGGATGCCCTTCACTTCCCAGGCTTGCTTACTAAGTGTTTAGAAGCTAGAAGTGAGAAAGATTTGCTGTTAAATTTTGAATTTTTCTTATTTTCCTGTATGCATTATTTGGCATTCCTGCTGAAATGTGGGTTAATGGATAGTAAAAGGCCCGATAACTCCAGGACACCTTCAGGGAGTTAAAAGAGAAATCAATAATTGTCTGTGTGAGTGAGTAAAATCTATTTACTCCATAAATGGCTTTGCCCAATTTGAATTGGTTTGTGTGGAGAAAAGGGACCAAAAATGCTTTTAGGCTCTATCTTTGGAGAATTCATTTTTTTTTTTTTTCTTCCCAGAGATAAACTTCATATTATAGTATTCCTATTATTGCATTTTTTTTCTAAGAGAGCATGACTGTTAGAAAACATTTTACGTTGGATAACTATGATCCTATTAGGGCTACAGTATAAAAATACTAATAAAAGATTTTTCTATGACCTTGGCATATTATATTGAACTCTAATGATTTGTTCATACTTTTGGATAACTGCAAAAAAAAAAAAAAAGATAAAGAAAAAGTAAATAAATTAGTTGCATATTATTTTATGTTTTATTTTAAGCTGTGTAAATATTTGTTGGTTGAGTGAACAAATAAGTATTCATGAGAAAATTGCTAAAGGACAGGGTCAAATGGATTTGAACTCTCACCCCTAAAAATCTTAAAATTTTGCTGTCTTTGAACTGTATCTTGCCCTAGCATTATGTCTTGTGTTATTTAACTCATCTTAAAATTCCTGAGTTGATGTTAAGCTTTTGTATTCAGGAAGCAATATTTGAATATATTAGTCTTTCATTTGCTCTTAGACATTCTTATATCAGTATATTACTTTTGATTGATGTTAAAATTTTTTTTAACTAATTGGTTGATTGACCTTTTACAAAATACTTATTTATAATGCGTTTTGGTATTTGTACGCATCTTTGTCATCTTGGATCTGACAGACTAAATAAATCTGTAAACTATCTGTTGCTATCAAACATAGCTATCATGGGAGTTTAAAAAAATGGATACTATTATTTACCTGAAAATTTCTTTTAATAATTTTGAATTATAGAGATTGAATTGAATCTGTCTGTGGTATATTGGAAAGTTGCCAGACCTTTTAAGAAAAACAAACTTATGCATACATAGTTTGTGGTGGATTAGATCAGGTAGCAAGAGCATAGTACTAAATTCTTGGACTTAGATCCTTGCTTGAACCTTCATTTTACTGTATGGCTGTGAATTTTTAGTCACCTAGAATGTTAGGTGAGATCCAGCATAGGTTCATCAAAAACCATGCCAGGCAAAACTCATTTCTTTTTATTGTTGGGGTGACCAGATCAGGGAGTGCTGTGGACTTGGGGGTCAGGAAAGACAAGTTAGATTACCTACCATCAGGCAATTCACTGAGTTTCAATGTTCTCATCTGTTAACAAGACATCATTCCTGTGATTTTTAACTTGGGGTTGTGGTCTTCAAAGGAGATGATGAAAATGCCTGAGATAGATCTTAAGAACCTGGAACTACAAAGAAAAAAAATCAAATATATTGTGCCTCAGGGAGTTTATATTTTATTGTTGTTCAGGAGTTTTTAGTTGCATCCAACTTTGGGTTTTTTTTTTTTTTTTTTTTTTTTTTTTTTTTTGGCAAAGATACTAGAGTAACTTGCTGATTCCTTCTTCAGCTCTGCTCATTCACAATTGAGGAAACTGAAGGAAAAGGGAATAAGAGACTTGCCCTGGGTAACATGTCTGAACTCTTTTCAGCTGGTCCCCACCTAGCTGCCCCTTACATTTTTGGGAGGAGAGATAGTAGGTACAACCTATTTAAAATGTGCCAAACAAACAGAAGATAATTTAGGAAAATGCTAAAAGTGTTAGGAGTTGGGGAAACTGGGGAAAGACTTTGTACTGAATGTGATGGTTGAGCTGACCTGAAAGAATAGGAATTTTAAGGACTAGAGAGAGATGAGAGGCCGATTCAGGCAAGGGGGACAGCTTGTTAATACCGCCAAAATTGGCTGTCTTGTTTGAAGAATATATATAATAGGTTTAACCAAAGTGCTTGAAGGAGAGCAGCATAATAAGACTGGAGCCAGGCTGTGAAGGCCTCCAGATGGGGAGTATTTAGCCTGGGTTATATGCCTTAGACATCTCTTAAATAGTATTTAAAGATGGCCATATAGATAAAGGCATTAGACTTGTTCTACTAAGTCCTATATGTAAAAATGCTAATGATGAAGGTTATCCAAAATTAGAATTAATACTTTGCTATTCTGAGAGGCAGCCTAGTGAAATGGATAGGAAAGAGAACATTCTTCAAAGCCAAGAAGATCTGAGTTCAAATTCTGCCTATCACACTGAATGACTATGTGACCCCCTGGCACATCACTTAGTTCTAGGTGCCCCAGGCTGCTCTTTTAGTCTATGTTAAGAGAAGGTGCCAACTTGTATTGGCAGAAAAATTCCCTCATCTAGATGTTACCTTTACCAGTGAAATCACAGGTCTAGTTCCAGTTCCCTTCTCTATGTTCTCATCATTAAAGATTAAATTCTGCATTTAGGATTGGGTATATGTTAGATTAGGTGACTTATAAGATCATTTGTTTGGCCATTTTTAGTATAGGTTTGTCAAGATAGGCATATTAATAAGCCAAATGCAGTTTTTAGTGTTTTAATGTTTTCTGATAGTTGACAAAGTACTAAAGTACTAAAGAATTCCATTAATTTTGTTTCACCTTAAGTTAGAAAAAAATCTACAATATTGTTATATCACTAGAGTTGCATTATTTATCATGAAAAAAGAAACAAAAAAAGAAAAATGCTGATGCTTTAGTAATGGTTCAAATGAGTTTTATCTTTGTTTTATTTTTCTTCCTAAGGATAATTTGCCATATTTGCATTTTAAACAGGTCACTTCCATTAATGTAAATGGTGGGAGGTCATAACTTGGATACTGAAAATAGTGTTGTAATTTTGATTTGACTTTTATGGTATATGCTGTCATTCTCATCAGCTCTTTATGGATGTGCTCCAACCATAGAAATTATAATGAATAGTATTTGGTAGCAACTAAAGTAGCATTTTCAACATATATTAATTTATATTTTTATTCATCAGTTAGGATCATTAATAAAATGATGAAGCTATGCCATTAAAAAAAAAATAAAGGGATCGAAGATTAAATAGAGGAGAAACTTATTTGAAGTAACATTTTGATATTAATGTTCTTATGTAATATATTTCTATTATTAGTCTCTAAATATATCTGTAATATGTTTTTCCACTTAATAATATTTTTTCCAGTTACATGTAAAGATAGTTTTTAACATTAATTTTTGTAAGATTCAATTCCAGTTTTCCCTCCTTTTTCTCTTTCCTCCCCAAGATAGCAAGCAATCCAATATGGGTTATATATATACAATCATTTTAAACATATTTCCATACCATCTAACATTTCTGGTTGTCTAATAGCAAATTTTAATTTTTATGCTTTATTAGAAAGAATAATACAATTTTAGGATTTTTTAAAATGTAGATAAATTTTGTGTGCTTGTCTTTAATGTTGAAATTTTTTTCTTTTATTCCAAGGCTTAATACAAAGCCAGTTGTATAGGATTTGGAACTAGAAGGGGTTCGGAAAATTCATCTAGAATTTTGACTAGTGCCTTTCACATTTATTGTGAACCTCTTAGTTGTAATTTATTCACTAATTTAGTACGTAAATAACCGTAATAATAATAGCTAGCATTTATACAGCCCTTTAAAGTTTAGATAAAGATTTACAAGTAGAAAGGAGATTAATGCTAATTTAGCCCAACTCCCTCTTTTTAGAGATAAGGGGGAAAAAACGTCCCAAAGGTCACAATGATATCAAAACTAGGCTTTGCATCCTGATTCTTTGACTCTAAATCCTTCATTTTCTCTACTATTGGGAAGTCCTTAATATTTTTTTTCAAGCCTTACTGTCTGATTATTTAAAGTGCTGTGATTTTTTTTTTTTTTTAAGAGTCTGTGATCCTGTGGACCCATACTAATTTGAATGGAGTGTGAAATGCTGAATATTTTAATAGAGACTGTGTGACACTTAAGCACTTGAAATATATATGTGGATTTTTCTTCCAAAAATAGAGCCTGCTGTATACTTGTGCCATATGGGAAGACGAATATTTGGGCCCTTAAATGTTTCATCTTTGCATCTCATAGTGCTTTGCAAATAATAAGGATTCACTCAGTATTTGTTAAATTGAATAGAATGCATAAATATTTTAAAATTCATTTTGAATTAGTAATTATTACATTTACAAAATATGATAGTTATTTATGCTCCTTCTGACTTTGTCATTGACAACATAATCCCATTTTATTTATTTATTTTTGATGAGGCAATTCGGGTTTAGTGACTTGCCCAGAGTCACACAGCTAGGAAGTGATTAGTGTCTGAGCTCACATTTGAACTCAGGGCCTCCTGACTTCAGGACTTCACTATGCCACCTAGCTGCCCCCAGCATGATCCATTTTAAACTGGTTTATGTTAACTAGAATTCTTGTTTGCATACATATATCATTTCAACTATGGATAAGTTTAAGGATTTAGATTTCCTTTATCATGTTTTACATAAGGAAAAATATTATAAATACCATTACTTCCGTGGCAAAAGCAATGTCTTCTCAAATGGACCCAGAGGAAAAAACATTGGACTTTGAAAATCTGACTTATGCAGTCCCAGCTGTTATCATCTGACTGTGTGACCTTAGAAAAAAGCATTTTCCCCTCTCTCAAAATTTCCTTATGTTTAAAGTGAGGGAGCTAAGGAATTAGCTTGGTTTAAGACTCATTCTATTTCTAATATTTCATGATTCTGTGATAGCTGCTCAGACTGTATTAGAAATATAGTATTCTGATAAGATTCTCAAGGGAAATAGTGGGGGGTGGGGGGAGAAGGAAGGCATAGGATCTAGCAGTAACACCTCAAACTATCTCAAATGAAAGTAGCAGTCATCCTATATGGTGGTGCTTGTTCAGTTTAATTGTCTGGCTCTCCATGACAAGTTTGGGATTTTCTTTCTTTTTTATTTTTTTATTTTTTCCCTTTTTTGCTGAGTCAATTGGGGTTACGAGGGTCACAGTAGGAAATGTTAAGTGTCTGAGGCCAAATTTGAACTCAGATCCTCCTGACTTCAGGGCTGGTGCTCAATCTACTGCAACACCTAGCTGATCCCCCCTACCCCCACCCCCATTTGGGATTTTCTTAGCAAAGACATGGGAGTGGTCTTCCATTCCTTTTTCATCTTCTCATTTTGCTGGGGAAGTTACTTAAGCAAACAGGGCTAAGTGATTTTCCCTGAGTCAAACAGCTACTAAGTTGTCTGAGGCTGGGATTTGAATTCCTCCTGACTCCAGGCCTGACACCCTGTCTACTGTGCTATCTTTTCCTGCCCCCTTGTTATTTGCTACTAGTTAAAAAAGAGAAAGGTCAGTTACAACAGATGGTGTACTCCTGAAATACAAGCAAATGCATATATTAAAACAATCTTTAATAAATTCAAGGATCTTAACTACTGGGTCAGGAATTAACATTTGACAAAATTAAGGGGGAAAGCAATCTGGCAAATAAGATAACAGACCAGCATTTTATATACTCTATGTCTACATTATCTCAAAATGAAATGCCAAATCATAAACAAATTAGAGGAACAAAGGAGAAAATTCCTTTTTTTTCAACTATAGGTTTGTGATATAGTTTGTGATATAAAAAATAGAGAATATAGAATAGAAAAGATCACAAGATAAAATAAAATAAATTTGGATTACATAAAATTAAGTTTTTGTACAAACAAAACTAATGTCTAAATTAGAAAGGGAATAAAAATTTAAAGTGAGGGGTGAGAGGTGGGAAGGCTTTACAACATTTAACTCTGATAGACGATTTGATATCCAAGAAGAATTGTTTAAACTATATAAGAATGAAAACCATTCCTTAATGCAAAGTTTGGTGTAAACTGTACATAGTAAATATTTTAGGCTTGTGGATCAAGAAACACAATCAAAGATTATGATATATTTACATAACAAAAGAGGAAAAATTTCTGGTGTAGCATTTGCCTCTTGTCAAATCTCTTTTAAAAACTTGTAAGACCCAAGACTGCATTGTCCATAAAATTCTGGAATAATTCGATCTTGAATCCCTCAAGAAAATGGCAATATGACAACTAGCCCAGACGTTTCTTTCAGATGTTTTGAAGAGCTTATCCCTAAAATTCTGCATTTAGCAAGTGAGGATGAAAGAATGGGCAAATAAAAAGAATCCCACCATTAAAAGCTATTATGATGACATACATTTTAAAAAATTCAAAATAAATATACTGCAAGCAGTCATGAAGAATTCAAGTACCAAGGAGTTACAGAGAGGAAGACCATGTTTGATTTAGCAGTTGCCATCATAAAGGAGTGGAGAACTTGGTAATATGGTATTACAGAATTTAAAAGATAAAAGCTTACAAGCAAGAATAACAAACTCTGAAACATGAGAGTTTAATCCTAAATGGGCAAAATGAACATTTAACAAAATAGAGCACTTATAAAGGAAACACAGGAGTTAAGGGGGAAAAAAATAACCATCAGCAAGTAAATTATAAGGAACTAAACAACAATAAAATGTTTCCTTTAATACTGGGAAATGACACTTGTGTCCCTTCAAATTCTCATCAGGGACAGCCATGAAATAATGAAGAGCAGAACCAAGAGAACATTTGTTGTATGCAATAAAAGGAATGTTATTTTAAGAACAACTTTGAACACCCAATGCATTCAGAATGCCTGAATTAGGAAGATGCTGTTTGAATCCAGAAAGATTATTACTATGGTTGTAGGTAATGATCAGCAAGTTGATTCAGAAAAACATGGAAAGACTTGGACTTACGAAGGAAGATGCTACCCACCTTCAGAGAAACAGATGATATGAGAAAATAAGCATAGTATGGTCTTAAATATATGGATATGTGTATATATATGTGTTTGTTTATAGATAAATCTATGGATATGTGTATTTATGTCCATATTAATTGTAGCCTCCTTTAAGGCTATGGAGGAGGGGTGAGGGGAAAAAATAAAAAGTGCATAGCAGAGAACAAAAGAAAAGCTGGGTAGCTTCAGAAACAGAGTATAAGTTATATAGGTTTTCTTGAAATGGAAATTTATTGTTTTAAATTGAATCCTATTGAAATTTATTGTCTTAGGAGCAGGTAAGTGGCACAGTAGATAGAGCACCAGCCCTGAAGTCAGGAGGGCCTGAGTGCAAATTTGGCTTCAAGACACTTAACGCTTCCTAACTGGGACTCTGAGCAAGTCAATTAACCCCAATTGCCTCAGAAAAAAAAAAAAAAAGAAATTTATTGTCTTATTGAATCTGCTTCTTACAAGACTTTTTTTCTTTAACACATCTTATATTCAAGTAACAACAAAAATAACAAAAAAATTCTCATCAGCAATTATAGAGGGCAAAGAGATCTGGGAGTGGTTGTTACAGTTTGTTGATCTTAATAAAAGAAGGGAAAGGGAGGGCAAGAGAAATATGAAAGAATAGGAAAACTTCCACATAATTGAGGTATATAACTAGAAGTCTGTGCAAACAAGAAAATGGGAGCAGTTAATATTTGAACCGCACTCATCTAACCAGTCAAAGGGAGGAAAAATTTTACTCGAGGTAAAAGGGAAGGAAGGAAATGGAAGAAGGGCAAATAAAAAGGATAGAGGAAGGAGCAATAGTCTTAATCAAAACAAACTTTAAAAAATATACCTTTTTATTTATGATATAATTGTGATGGAATACTATTTTGCTATAAAAAGATGAAGAAAATGATTTTAGAGAAATCTGGAGAGACATGTATGAATTGATGTAAAGTGGGGTGAGCAGAACCAAGAGAATAGTTTTAATAGAGACATGTATGAATTGATGTAAAGTGGGGTGAGCAGAACCAAGAGAATTCTCTCCCACTTTACATCAATTTATACATGTCTCTCCAGATTTCTCTAAAACCATTTTATTAGTGATGACCAAACAACTTTGAAAGACTTAGAAATATGGATCACTGGAATGGCCACAATTCCAGAGGACTGATGATGAAATATGCAGATTGAGATTTGTTTTTAGACAGTCAAAGTAGGTATTTATTTTCCATTACTATATAAATTTACAACTGTGGTTTTATCTTTCTTAGTTGGAGGAGGTGATGGTATGAGGGTGAAGTAGATTTTTGCTTATTGAAAAACAGTTAATTAAAAAATGATCTTTCATTGTTGATAAAGATTCCTATAGTCATAGTCTCAATACTGCAGTTAGCAAATTCCTATTGCATATATATGTGAATTTTGAATGACTTGCATATATATTCCTTATTACTCTTCCTGGTTTCATTCCTAAGAGTACAGTTATTTTTGCTAGTTTTATCCCACAAATTCCATTTAAAACCTTGATTCAGTTAAAATGGTTCCTTGTCTTACTGCTTCCATTAATTTTTTGCTTTGTAAAAAGTATCCTAATTATGAAGTATTTGTCAGTGAAGTAGTAGTAGTAGTTAGGAATTTTTGCTGTTAGCACTTATGGGATACCTTTCTACCTTTTAAAATACTGATTTGTTTCATCTCTTCATATAGGAATGTATCCTTTCTGGGATCATGTCAGTAAATGGAAAGAAGGTCCTTCACATGGATAGAAACTCCTATTATGGAGGTGAAAGTGCATCTATTACACCACTGGAAGATGTAAGTTGTAGTTAATCATTCATTTTTCTGTTATCAGATATCTGATTTTTAAGATGATCTCATTACATAATGATGTTGATATTTACATGGAGGTTATGTTTGTATAGTATTTATGTACATTTATATTCTTCTGAATATCTTTGTTCTTCTGAACAAAAGTTTAGTACTAAAATGCTTGTACTCTAATAGGCTGCTGTATCATGCACTTTTTTGTTATTGTTTGATTTTATTATTATAAGGAAGTTCTGATATTTTCTTTACCAATGCAAAATGGTAAGTATTAGTCAAATACTCTCAAATACTGATCAAGATTAGGTGACTTGATTGGAGTTATAACTTATATAAGCATTTTTAATTCTTATTTGGGATTGGAATAATAGAAATTTTGTGACCTTTGATAGTTAACCATTTTGTAGCTGATTTGTTGTGATTGTCTTTTTTATGCGTAATTGATTGTGGACAAGAAGCATTGATCTGTTCTTTTGGGACATCTTTCACATGAAAATTTTGGAAAAAACATGCCTAATTCAACATTAAATTTTCCTGTTAGTAGAAATTTTAGGAAATTATACAGAATTTTGTTTAGTTCCATGTTTATGAGTTTGAGAAAGCTGAACAATATAAAAAACAAATTAAGTGAATCAGGTTTCCTTTTCTAGGATAAGAAATAACGTACCCTTCTGTATTATCAACGGTTGTCATATTCTTGAATATAATGTTGGCAGGTGGCTTTTTTATATATATACATTATCTCCTTTGAGCATCAACGTAACCTTGTTTTATTTACTTTGAGGGGCAGTTGGGTTTAAATGACTCACTCAGGAACACACAGCTAGGAAATATTAAGTGTCTGAGGCTGCATTTGAACTCGGGTCCTCCTGACTTCAGGACCAGTTCTATCCACTGCACCATCTAGCTATTTTGGCAGCTGAACGAATTAGATATTGTTTTCAGTTTTTTTTAATCTGTAGTAATAGAAGGAAAAACTTACTCTTATAACTTGTTCAGCAAAGAAATGAATTTTAGATTATTTTTACAAATAAGGGATATTACTGAAGGCAATAGTGTAAATGCAGGCTGCTGACAATATTATTTTCTTTTGTTAAGTACTCCTGGGTCAATAATTAATTCATCTAGTTCTTGCCACTGAAATGACTGTCCAGTTAACTTTGTAGATTAATGAAAGAGACACTGGAAATTTTTTTTATAATAAAGGAGAGAATCCTTTTGGCCTTATTAAACAGTCCAATCTGAGAAGATCTTCACATATGGGAGACATCAAGAATTGACTTCTACTAAAATTTCACTTATTTTATTTTAAGTATTGGTATTAACAATGTAGAAACTGACAGATTTATCTTTCTTTGAATCTAACTTCATATTGAAATACATATTGAAATTTAAAAAAATAAATGGGCAATTAAATATGTACTGTTTTCTTTTTTAGTTATACAAGAGGTTTAATATACCAGGAACACCACCAGCCTCAATGGGAAGAGGAAGAGATTGGAATGTGGACCTAATCCCCAAATTTCTTATGGCAAATGGTAAGGAATACCATTGGTTTTGGTTTTCTCTCTCTTATGTCCAGTTTATAAGTGGAAAAAAGGTTCTGAAAAACTTAACACTGGAAGATGTAAGTAGCAATAAGCTGTTCCTTGTACTATCAGCAAATAGGTATTTAAAATATTGATACTTCAATAACTTTTACATTTATGTAGGGGTAATGTCCAAAATCATAGTGATTCTTTGCAGCAGTATGTTAAGTAGCATATTGTAAAGTTATGAAAGAGAATTCAGAAACCTAAATACTAACTTAAAACTGATCATTTGCATAAATTATTCACTAAGTGAACTCATGTCATTTATTTGGAATACTTTTTTCTTACAAGTATGAAAGCAATAAATATTTATTTAGTCCTATGTATGCTTATTGTGAGTAAACTGTTAAAAAATTACAGGTTAGGAATTAATGCATCTAGAAATAATGGTTATTTAAATATAGATTGAATCTTATTTAAATGGTAACTTAAAATATATACTGAAAGGATTGGTCTGTAAGTTGTACACAGTCACTTTGGTAGGATAGATGAATTTCTTATATTTTTGCTTATTTCTGAGATAGTGTTTCCTAAATACCTAAGTAACACAGGTATGAGAAACTTAGAAAATAGATCTAAATAAACTCTCACCTTCTTGATCCTCCCTTAGTTCTTTCCTGTGCCTTTTCTCTGTTGAGTATTTCAAATTTATCCTCTCTGTAGATTATTTGTAAATAGTTATTTGTATAGTGTCTTCCTCATTGGATTGTATCAGGAAGTGTTTTCTCTTGGTTTTGGGGGGGAAAGGATGGCAAAGTATCTCTAGCACTTGGCACAGTACTTGTCACATGATCATTTAATAAATGTTTGTTAGCTAGCTTACTGAAAGATTTATAAGGTAAAAATGGATGTTCTAGTGCTCGACTATAGCAAGGGATGATGTGAGCTTTTTGTGCAGTTATTTCTGTAGTAACAATATAATAGTATTCATTTTTAATAGAAAGGAGAAAATAATGCTTATAATCTTGAATTTTTTGTCAGATTTTTTTATTACCAAGTACAAATAACAGTTTTGTTAAATCTTTATGATATTAATCTTTTTATAGGTCAGTTAGTTAAGATGCTGCTTTATACAGAAGTCACCAGATATCTGGACTTCAAAGTAACCGAAGGAAGTTTTGTCTACAAAGGAGGGAAAATCTACAAAGTTCCTTCCACAGAGGCAGAAGCCTTGGCATCTAGTAAGTAGTTAAACTTTAAATCTTGTTTTCTTAATTTCATTGAGCTGGGAGGGATCTTAGAGATAAGTCCAGCTCCCTCATATTATAGATGAGGAAACTTAAGTTACAGAGAGTTTACAGGAGTTGGAGTAAATTACAGCAGTTTACAAGAGTAAATGTTTATTAAAAATTTATTATGGACTAAGTTATTGTGCTAAGTCATGGGGAGGGATACAAAGAAAGGTAAAAATAGTCTCCTCCATGAGTTTATGTCCTAATGAGGAAGTCACATGTAAATAATTGAGTAAACCGAGTAAATGGAAGATAACTAGTAAATGGCAGAGCTCAGAGTATAACTCAGCTTCTAAATCCAGTGTTCTTTCCATGAATGAGTTTCTCCATTCCACCTTCTCTTGGCGCCCTCTTCCCCCTCCCCGCCCTGCCATTTGATGGGACTTAATTTAACTTTAATAGAAAAATCTCAATTCAGATTGATTTTAGGCACATAGTATAAATCACTTAACCTCTGTTTCCTTTCATTGTAAAACGGGGATAACAATAGCAACTACCTTCTAGGGTTGTTATGACAATTAAATTGTAAATTCTTACAATTTTAAAGCACTCAGAATGCTTAGCACATAATAAATGCTATATTAATGTTAGATATTATTAACTTCCTAGCTATACTTGCTATTCCTTGATTTAGGAGGAAAAATCTAGGGGAAGAAGGATGGATTTCAAATTTTCTAGAGAAGTCTGCAGTAATGAAATATCTTACCGATTAGGCTGTTATTCATAGTTTAAATACCACCATACATTGATTCTTTTGGAATAGTCTTTGCCAAATTGCTCTTTTTAAATGAAGTACATTTTTGCTAGGAAATTTCTATTGTCATTAACACAAATTTGAACATATGCTGAGAGTATAACACTGTCATAGAGCTAGATAAAATAGTGCCTTCCATCATGAAACTTTATAGTCTAATTGGGGATATAAAAGGTAAACACCAAAACATAAATAGCAATATGTGATAGCATGTAAAATCTGTTGGGGTGTATAGATTTTTAAGCTCTATTCAATTTATAATAAGATTTTTGTCAACAGTTTTCTTTAAAACCACATATAGTTCTAACTTTTATATTTTCTATTTCTATGAATTTGTACCTTTTATTACATAATAATCTTATATATAATTATATAATAAATCCCTGAAAAACTAGGGATATGGTTAGGAATTATACCTATTCCATGGTAAAGGATTGAAAACTGTTTTGTCGGGTCTATATAGCTGCGGTACATCAGAGATTGGATTGAATTCAATTCTTCCTGACTTTGCAGTCAGCTCCATATGGAAACCAGGGGAAATTGTGTGGACAGATCCAGCTTCTTTTCCATCTTATGTTTCTCTGTGCAGTCTTCCTCTTATGAGACTTGAATAGTGAAGTGGTCTGACCTGCTCCCACTTACATTGTGCCATCATTTGCAGATGTTGGTTGTTTCATGACTTGTTACCAATAAAAACAAAACTAGAATACTTCACACCAATGATGGGGCCTTTGTCTCAGCAAGAAACTTCGAGGTCATTCATTAGATAGTTTTACAAAAACAGTCTGAACTAATTTTCTCTGACTATTCAGTTCTGAGCCCAGAGTATATATGCCAATGGACTGTCTGTCAGTCTATAGATGTCTGAGTAGTTAGCTAATTCTTTTGTGACATTATGGACATTTTAGAAGGCTTGGTAATGGTTTGGTAATACCTACAACAGAAAAGAAGCTGGGCCTGCAGGTATGGAGCTGACTGCAAAGTCAGGAAGAATTGAGTTCAATCCAATCTCTGATGTATCGCAGCTATATAGACCCAGACAAAACCGTTTTCAATTCTTTACCAATGAATAGGTACAATTCCTAACCATATCCCTAGTTTCTCAGAGATTATATAATTATATATAGAAGAATTGGGACTCTGTACTAGGTATTCACTGTGATGTAAACCTCTTTGGCAGGGATGTCTTGTTCTTTTTTTAAAGGCCTTACTTGGTCACTACATCTTAACACTTCCTAGCTGTGTGACCCAGGGCAAATCACTTAATCCCAATTACCTCTGGGGGGAAAAAGTCATATGATTGATTGAAAGGTATAGTAAATATAAGATTCATGTAATATAAAGTATAGGACACTTATTGTTGATTAAAAATAAACATTAGCTTCTTTAGAGCAATAACACCTTAAAAGCATCTTCTAAAATCATAAACATTTCTTGAAAGATATACTGATCAAGTAAGGTTAAGTGGTGCTCTATCCTTTGCTCTACTGCCCCAATCATATGACTCTTAAGATGTGATGTGACTTAAAATGTCATTCGTGAATATCTGTTTTCATCCCATCAATTGTCAAGGATACTTTTGATGCATATAGAGATTATTCTCATTAAAACATTGTAGACATGGGAAGCATGTGTTATTTGTTTAATATTTTCCTTTTTTGGTAATAGTAAGGTTTGAGATTTTCCACAAGTCTTTTTATTATTTTCTTTTTCTGATAGTTTGAGAGATCAGTTAATACTTTAAAATTGTGTTGTTTCCAATATGGCCTTCCTTTGTGCATATATGATCTCAACCAACTTTCTTTTCATCTTTATTTAGTATCATTTCTACTACCATTTCTATCTGAGATATCACATAGGACTTGGATGTTAGACACCAAATTTCTTGATGATAGTTTTTTTTTTTTTTTTTCCATTTCAAGTCTTTTTCCATTTTTTACATCTGTTGTACTTTTATGATTAAATTCTTGGAATACCTTTTGGACAAGTGCTTAACTGGATATGTTGACAAGCATTCTTCTATTATTTTGCATCAGACCTGTGATTTGATTGGTGTAAGGCATTCTTGATGAGCAGATTTTCCTCTGTCAAAGCATATTGGCACCTATTCTGTACCTTAGTCTGTTAGTCTGTACCTTAGTTATCCGGGGCATTGAGACGTTAGATTACTTATCCAGGATCTCTGTGTCAATCTGTCAGAGACTGGTCCTCCAAAAAGATTCTCCTGACTGAAGCCAGTATGCTAGTACTCACTCACACATGCAAGCTTGTTCTCTCGCACTTCACCAAACTTTCTTTAAAATTATCTTTTGTTTGGCACTTTAAATATATATTTTTTATTTTGAGATATTACTCATAATCTTAGAACATTTTTTCTATAAAGTTTTCTATAAGGTTCTACAAATAGAATTTATTTTTTCAAGTATATTTATGTTTTTTTTTTTTAATCTTATAAAAAATTTCCCCAGACAGCCATTTCTTACCAAAAATGTGTCTTTTTTTGTTTTTTTTGTTTTGTTTTGTTTTGTTTTTGCTGTGGCAGTTAGGGTTAAGTGACTTGCCCAGGGTCACACAGCTAGGAAGTGTTAAGTGTCTGAGGCTAGATTTGAACTCAGGCCCTCCTGACTTCAAGGCTGATATTCTATCTACTGAGCCACCTGGCTGCCTCCAGCAAAATGTCATTTTTTTTTTTTTTTTAAAAGACAAAGAAGTGAAAAAAATTTTACATTGAAAAAAATCTGAAAATAAGTTCAGTGTCCTGCACTTGTGTATCTTCCAGCTCAGCAAAGGGACAGTGTACAGGGTGTCTTCTTATATCCCTTCTTTGAAGTCATGTTTATTCAAAAGAGCTCATAATCTAAAATAGGATTACTCGTGACTGTCACGTCTCTTGTTGGCTGGCTGAGGTAGTTTCTGGCTTTCCATGGATTTAAACTTATAGGAAATATAGTAATAGTTTGTGTTAACATAGTGTTTTACACATTTATCATTTTCAGTGTCAGCAGTTTGTTTAAATAGGTCAGTGTGACTCAATTGCATGCCATTCTTCCAGCTTGATACTGATACTGATCTTTGTCTAATTCTAATAAAAAGCAAAATAAGTAAAAACATGTGAGATGCTTTAAGCCATTTAGTGTGAGAGAGGTAAATTACTACAGTTGTATAGGTGAGGAAATAAATGATGGCTTTGTCTTTGGGCTGCAGAGTCAGGACTGAAGCTAAGATCATTCTGACTGTAAGGCCCCAGCACTCTACTCTGACCATCTCTAATTGCCTAAGGCACAGACATCTGATTTGGATATGCTTTCTACATAAGTAGTATGTTTTTTGTTTGTCTGTTAAAATGTTTTATGATTTATACGATGGTATTTGATGCTTCTCTGACATTTTCTGACCGTTTGGAAGAAAATAGTGATGATATTATGGCATGAGTCATCTGTATAGACTGCAAAATTTTGACTTGTTTCATTTCTTACTCCTGAAGCATTTTTTAAAAAATCATTTTTTGCAGTCTTTCTATAATGCTTAGCTTTGCAATGAAGCCATTGAATGTTAAAATATTTGGTTTAATTTGGAGAGACTTATCAAATTCTTCATAGAATTCTCTTATTTTCTGCATTTTTTAGTATGCAAACTGCATTTGTAAGTGCTTATCATAAGCACTACCAGATAAAGTGTTCAAATAACACATCAAATGATTTTCCCCTCTTTAATGTATGATAAAATCAACATTGCTGGTTCTTTTAAATTACTTCTCCAGGGGGAAAAAATTCTTTGCATTTAGCTGCCCCTTACTTTCTCTTTTATAGTTTCATTTATAGAGAATGTCAATACTTATGATTTAGATCATAGAACCAGGAGCATGTATATTAAGTAAAAGGAGAAAAAAGGCATACTAGAAATTTCAAAATGTTGGCCCGTGCTTATTTTCTGACCTCAATCAGTGGTTCAACTGTCCAGTATCCATTGCTAAAGGAATAGGGGCAATAGTATACCATAAAGTAGTTTTTTTCCAAGTTATCTGTTACTCTTTCACCTGACCATGGCATCTAAAGATGTATATTTCATTCTTCACTAATTGATATTGATTAAGACTTATAAAGCTTTTATAATTATATTTTAATTGAAAATCTATAACTTTGTTTTAGTTGTACTACTATCAGTTTTGGGAAGGTTTATGAAACTGAGAATGTATTACTTTTCTATCCAAAGGCAATCTCTATCCAAAGTGCTTCTTGTAGTATATATTGAAAATTATATTGGACTTCTTATTCCCAATTACTCTTTGTTCTAAAATTTTCCTCTTGAACACCTTGCTACTTAATTCTCATTTATTTTGTGTTTTTTTTTCCCCATGTGTGAATATATTTAGGCTTGATGGGGCTTTTTGAAAAACGTCGGTTCAGGAAATTCTTAGTGTATGTTGCCAACTTTGATGAAAAAGACTCCAGAACCTTTGAGGGTGTTGATCCTAGGAAGACTACAATGCGAGATGTGTACAAGAAGTTTGATTTGGGCCAAGATGTCATAGATTTCACTGGCCATGCTCTTGCCCTTTACAGAACTGATGAGTGAGTTTTTGGTATTTTAGTATTTTTAATTTTGAAAAATCTCAACATTTCCCCCAAAGGTCCCTTAATTCTAAAAATCCTAGAAATGAGCTCTTAGATTAAAATTTCTACCATAACAGTTGAGAAGATGAAATTATAACCCTCATTGAAAACAGCCTTATTCTCTTCAAATAATAAAAATATGTGAAGAGGTCTGTGTAGGACATATTTTTTAGAATATTTTTAACTACTCCCTAGTTTTTCATGAGAAAGTCAGTAAAGACTTGGGGTTAAAGTCCCATATCTTAATACATACTGACTTTGTGTTCCTGTGCAAATCAGTGCCCCAGGTGACTTCTTTAAGGCTTGAGTTGTCATTCTGCATTATTGAAAGGAATTTCCTCACCAGGAGTTCTTATACCATTGAAATCAGAGATTTGTCCCCTTTTTCCTCCCAATGTTCAGATAACCACGTATCATTTAAGTGTATTCTACCCCTAAAATCTTCATTGTAAGTTTTATACTATTGTTTAAAGATAAACTTTCTTTTTAGAGCCTTCTCTTAGTGCATTCTTCAGTAATATATCTGTTCTGTGATGTGTACATTTTAATGAAGCAAATGCATTATTATATGCTAAAGATGAAGTAAGTCAGGGATTTAGTTTACAAGATAGTTGAAGAATGAGATTAGTGTTGGAAACAAATAACTAAGTAAGAACCTTTACTAATTGCCATTATTATTATTATTATTATTATTTTTTAGCTATTTAGATCAACCATGTTATGAAACTATCAACAGAATTAAACTTTATAGTGACTCTTTGGCACGATACGGCAAGAGTCCATATCTTTATCCACTATATGGCCTTGGAGAACTGCCTCAAGGATTTGCAAGGTAAAAGCTTCTATTTCTGATGCTTGAGTAACAATGTGGTCTTTTAATTAAGTTCAATTAACTGATATTACTATGCAGCATGGAAAACTTCGTTGAGTTGTCACAAGAAGATAGGCATATATCCTCTTTTTGAGATGACTCTGATGTTTTTTTTTTTTTTCAATTTTTTGAATTTTTTTTCATTTTTGAATTAACATAATTCCATGTTATTTTCTTTTCAATATCTTTCACAATAAAAAATTTCTGTTCTTTAAGAGTGAATTTAATCTTTGGGAAAACCTAGAATAATTCATAGCCAAGTTAAGTGTTAACAAAGCAGGTAATAATATTTTGGCTCAGAAAATATGACTATGACACAAATTGAATTTTCTTGGTCCTGTGGCTTGATCCTAAAGTTCTGAAATTGCTGCTGCACAGTTGCATTAAATATGTGGATTCCCAGAGTGACTGCTGCAGAAATTTAACATTCATTTGGGTATTTCAAGTTCTAAAACATTTTTAGAAAGTCTCATTACCACATAATTTGCAATGACATAGAATTGACACGTCTTATTTTGAATGGTATTCAGCAATGATTTTTTTTTTTTCTCCAGAGGAAAGTGTCTTCTTATGGGGAAAACAAAACAAAAAACTTAAACTATCAGAGAAATTAAACTACAAAGGAGAAGTAAAGGGTATTAGAAGTAAACAGAACTAGGAGTTAATAGAGCCTTGGTTCTAGCCCTTTCTACCATTTACTCCTTGTGTTGTCATTTTGGACAGGTTATTTAACCTCTTAGGACCTTTATTTTCTTCTGTGTAAAATGAGGAGGCTAGATCTCTTGCTTTAAGTTGAATTCTAAGATCATTAGTGTTGAAGATTTTTGGTAAAATAGAATGCATATAATAACAGGTCTCTTTCATTTATAAAAGCAATATTAATGGTCATGATCACTTCCTTTTGACTTTGAAATGAGTTATCTTGCAAAAATTTGTCTTGAATATCCAGTGTGTATTAAACACAGATAAAGTGAAAAATAAGAGAGAAAATATATGTTCTACCTTCTAGGAACTTCACATCTGGTTGGGGAGCCAGAAGATTAAGCAAGATAGAATTATGGTTACCTTAAAAAAAAAATTAAATACTATTTTATTTTTGTACAATGATCAGTTTTTTTCTCCTCACTTTCCTCCTCAAGAAAGAAAGAAAAACAAAACTATACTAACATATGGTGAAGCAAAACAAAATTTTCTCATTGTTCATGCCTTTAAAAAATGAGTATCAATATGATAGTCTTTCCAAGCTAAGCTGACCACCACCATGTCCCTGCCCTCCCCCCCTCCAGTTGAACTTTGGTGATTGACTGAATCAGATACAATACTTTTAGTTTCCAGCTTTTATACCACCATAGTCCTTGATAGTAGTGTGCCAAAGGTGATATTTAGAATGAGGATTTCCCTTTTTTTAATTATAAATGCTTTTTCTTACTGGGCCATTTGGAATTAACTTTATGTAGATATACATGTAAATCTTGATTATTAAACTTCCCTGGATCTAAGTTGAGATGAGAGCTTTTGTTTTTGGCCAGAACTTAATGATGTCATTATCTTTACTCAAGACCTCTCTAATTTCCCTATAAATGTTGAGGGCCTACCATCCCACTAGGAAGCATCACTTCCATTAAGAAATTGTAGCATAATTGAAGAACCTTGTTTTTGGAAAACATCTTAGGAAGCTATGTTTTTATTTTTATTTTATTTAATTTTTTTTTTTGCTGCAATTAGGGTTAAGTAAGTGACTTGCCCAGGTCACACAGCTAGTGTTGTGTTTGAGGCTAGAGTTGAACTCAGGTCCTCCTGACTTCAGGGCTGGTCCTCTATCCACTGGGGCCACCTAGCTGCCCCGAGGAAGCTGTGTTTTTAAAGAATACTTTAAATCACTTTGTCTACCCTATCTCAAAGTAAAGGGGTCAGTAATCTTTGAAATAATATAAAGATTCTTAGCTTTTGAGACTACACAGCTTTAACTTGTGTTCTTCATTGTTGCTCTTGATGATTTTTTAAGTTTTATTTTTCATTCAGAATTTAAACACCTAAAAAGAGAATTTTTATATTCATAAAGCGTGAAAAAAGATTGTAAAAGAAACAAGTCTCCAATTTCTTTGTGCTTGTTTTAAGCAACAACAACATAGTTGCACATACTACTTTAAAAACTGAACTGGTTATCTGGATTTCCTTCTGTTCCTTGTCATTCTTTTTTTTAATCATTGTTGCTAACTTTCCCTCTTTTCCCTCCTCCCATATTAAAAAATAAGGGGAAAAATTTTTTTATAACAAAAAAAGAATTGTTAAGCAAAACAAATCTATATGTTCCACATCCAAAAATGTATGTCATTTTTCACCCATTGTTCTCTGTAAGGAATGAGTAGTATATATTATCAGTTTTCTAGAATATGGCATTCTTGAGTCTTTCACGTTTTTTTATCTATAATATTTTCTTGATTGCTCACTTCACCCATGATTCTTTGAAATCATCTGTTTCACACATTTCTTATGGTTCAGTTATAGTCCATTACATGTATATGCCATAGTTTAGCTAGTTCTTTTTTGGTGGATACCCCTTTAGATTCTAGCTTTTTACTTTTATTACTTTTAATTCTCTCCTCAGGATCAGGAAGTTAGGACTTTCTGGTAACTTCTCTCCCTAGCATATCCCTTTTCTCAAGTCCCTATTTCCACTTGGTTTTCTGTTGAGTTTGATGCATTTCTACACCAATTTGTTTATTTTTATTCATCTTTCTTTTATTTCTTTCAATAAGATTGAGGTTCACCTCATGCCCAGTTTTCCTATACTCTTTTCCACACCTTAGTTATGGGAAATGGCAGTGTATTTTTTTATTTTCCCTTCTCTTTCTCCTTTTCAAACTCTTAGAACAGAAGCATTGTACCCTCAGGATCTTTTTCTTTCTTACTGAATTCCCTTTGAACATGTTATGGTTCTGAAGGGACAGTTGTTTCTTTTCTCCCTATTAGCACTAAATCATCATGAGACATAAACTTATCTTTCTAGATTTCTCTGGATTTTTGTATTTGTATTTCAAGATTTCTACTTGGCTCTGGTCTTTTTTTTTTTTTTTTTTCATCAAAAATATACAAAAGCTTTTTATTCCACTATTGGTTCTTGAAGGATTATACTCAACTTTTCAGAGTAAGTTATTCTTTTGCCTTTTTGGAATATTGTATTCCAAAATCTCCTTTCTATAATAGAAGCCGCCAATTCTTCTGTGATTCTGATTACAGTTCCATGGCACTTGAACTGCTTAATCTTGGCCACTGTAGTAGTATCTTTTCTTTGACACAGATTGTTTAAATTTTGTTTATGTCATTCCTAGTACTGTTTATTCTGGGATTCCTTTTAATCAGTGGATTCTTTCTGTCTTTATCCTCTGGTTCTAATTGATCTGGTCATTTTCATTTAATGGTTTCTTGAAATACAGTATCTAGGATTTTTTTTTTTTTTTAAATCATGGTTTACAGGGAATGGCAATGATCCTTAAATTGTTTTCTAGGTCAGTTTTTGAGACCAGGTATCTTACCTTTTCTTGGATTTTGTTCTAATATTTCTTGCTGTCTTGTGAATACATTGATTTCTATTTGTTCTGTTCTAGTTTTCAGGAAGTCCTCTTCTTGGGTAAGGTTTATCACTTTCTCTTCTAAACTCTTCTTCCAATTTTTTTCTCTAGAGCTTTTTTTATTTCTAGTTACCATGTCTTTTAATTATTCAAATAGTCTTTATGGAAAAAATCACTTTTCCTGCTTAGTTTCTCTCCATTTAGATAGATCTCTAGATCTGTAATACATTTACAAAAGAATTGGTGTTTTCTTTGGTTTACTTATCTCCAGCTTTAGTTCTTTAGGACTTTGTGCTGAGGCCAGAATTTGAAGTATGGCTATGCTTTTGGTTAGGGTGATCAGCTTTGCATGATCTTGCCTGTGTTTCTCTCCCCACCCAGAGCTTTTAGATTGAGAGCACTAGATCTTCTGGGCCCTCTCTGATATCCCAGGCCTGATGGACATGAGAGCCCTCCCTGTGTGGGTCTTTTGGTCTAGGTGTGGCTGTTTCCCCTTCTTCTCTCTCCTCCCTTTCCCTCATCACCCACCAGTGCTTCTTGAACTGATGAGATCCTCACCCTGGGCTATTTTGACCTTCCTGGGTCTTCCTCTAGGGTGGGTTAGGAAATTGCTAACTATTTTTGAACCCTTTGTTCACACTGGGAAGTTGCTAGTTTGTTTGCCTGAACAAGTGTCTGTGCTGGCTTTGGTGGCAGCTCCTTTTCCTATTTCCTCATAACTTCTGGCTGACTTTTTATGCAGTTCTAGGGTAAAAAAGTCACCTACTGTAGATTTCCATCAGGTCTCTTCATCATTATTTGGTCTAGTGTGGATTTCAGATTTTTGTTGGAATTGATATGTGATTGCTGTACTTTTGTTCAGGCAGCCATTTTAGTTAAAAGTTTTTATTAACTTTTAAGTCAAAGTCTTCTAAAAGGAAGTGAATTGATGGAAGTGTCTTTTATAAAAGCTATGAAGAAAGTTTTTAACAGCTATAATTAAAAACTTTTACTGAGATATATTTTTTTCCCTTTCATTTATAGGCTAAGTGCCATTTATGGAGGTACCTATATGTTGAACAAGCCAATTGAAGAAATCATTGTAAAAGATGGACAAGTGATTGGTGTGAAGTCTGAAGGAGAGGTATAGTAGCTTTGGATTTGGGAAGATATCTGATAATAAATTTTGTCATTTAGTGAGTACTTATAACAGGCAACATCTATTTCATACTTCTGATAATCACAGCTAAGATATATATATATGTATGTGTGTGTGTGTGTGTATATATATATATATATATATATATATATATATATATATAGTACTTAACATCCCGTGTGGAAAATTACTAATGACTATTTTGATCTTGTTAGGTACAAGCTATGACACTTAAATAGTAAAATATTATTGGTTTAATAGTATGTCTTTAGAGTCATAAATTTCAGATGTGTTTTAATTGTAATCTTCAGAATTATTCTTTACACAAAATGCATTCTTAGCAGCAAGTTAGCTTTGTTGGATTTAGTTCTGTTTTTACTTTAGATGTGTCTTGGTGTAGTAGAAAATATATTTTGACTGGAAGTCAGAGAACCTAGATTCTAAGTCTGAGCTATTAAGGTCTCTTGCAACTCATGTACTGTGATTTTGTAATTTAATCAATGAAGTTATTTGAGTAACACTGTAATAGCTTGTACGTTTAACATATGGTATGGTAATATAATATAGTGCTAGTCTTAAAATAAGATACTAACAAATTCCATTTTTAGAGAAGTTAAGTCTTTGGATATTGATTAAAATACAAATAAATTTGAAAGAGATAAGTCATTATTAGATATTTCCTAATGAGAATGAAGAATGGATGGCACAGTGGATAAAGCATGGGCTTGCAGTCAGGAATACCCAAGTTCAATATGGCTTAAGTTATTTTTTAATCATCTGCCTCAGTTTCCTCATGTTATGAAAAGATTCAGAAAAGGAAATGTCTTTGCCAGGAAAACCCCAAATGGGGTCAAGAAGAGTTGAACATGATTGAACAACAGTGAAAATGAAAGATGAATAAATTTTGAAGGGTTTGGAAGAAAGGATGTTTATGTTAAGCTGCTGTGGGGCAGAAGGAAAAGATGGGAAGAGAGATTGTGCCTCTGAGTTGTTGCTTGACTTGGTTTGTAATTTTGTGTAGGAGCATAGATATTTGAATAGGTAAATCATTTCTGTAATGTTCTTTTCTCTTATTTAAGCATTTGCTCTCAAGGATCCTGTCCAAATAATTCCACTTATTTCTTGGCTTAATTGAAGTCTGATTAAATGTATTATGTAGGCTAGCCTGCAAACTTGCAGCCAGGTAGGAACAATATGAAGATTTAAATTTTGTCTTTGTGGTGGTTTTAATAAGGTTTATAATGGGAAAGGAATACTTGTGTATAACTATCCTAAGTGGTATCAGGTTTGGCCACATGAGCCTTTATCCTTACTCTTCCTGAGACAAAACCTTAATACTGATATGATTGTGAAATGGCTTGTAGGACAGTATGTATTTTTTTAATGACCTTTTCTTTTCTTTTTGCCCTTCATTCTTCTTTGTTATAATGTAGCCAAGATTTTTTTTTTTAAAAGAATTTCAGACTTATAAGTAATGCTATAGGAAACAAAAATATAAACATATGTTTATTGGAAACTTCTGAAATACTATAAACTTAAAAGTTTTCAATTTGTAAGTGGAGAAACTAACTTTAGGTGTCAAATACTTTTAAGTAGTATGATATAGAATTCATATATGTGCTTGAAAAAATTGTTAAATTGCTGCCCAAGTAGTGCAGTATATTGAAAGAGGCATAGACTGTAAGTCTGAAATCAGAAGACCTGGAGTTTGAGCTGGCACCTCCCCAACCTTCCATTTTCTTCCATCTCCCACCAGCCTTCTAGTCATTCCTGTTACTGCCAAATAAATCACTCTAAACCTTGCCACTCAGGTTTGCAAGTTTGGTGTAATCCTTGGTTCTTGCATTCATTCTATATGTACAGTCTGTTGTTGAATTTTGTCATCTACCTTTATAACATTTGTTGTGTAGGTCACCTCTCTCCATTGACACAGCCACTATTGCTATAAATTTTTCCTCCCAGACCCTCCGTCCTCCCCTCAGCTGTGATTTTTCGTAAAGTTTTCATCTGACCACATCACACTTGTTACTTGGTAAACTCCAATAGCAACCTGTTATCTCCGAGCTTAAATATAAGTTGTTTTCATTTAAATCCCATAACATGGTTCCTCTCTACATTTCAGTCTTCTTACATGTTAATGTCCCTCCATTCTAAGATAGAGCTATGCTGCTCTAAAACTTTCATATCAGGGACATTCCATTTCTCAGTTGACTGTTCTCCCATGTCTAGAAGTCTCCTTCCGCACCTCTGCTTCCTATCTTCTCTGATTTTCCTTCAGGATTTAAATTGTACCTCTTTTAAGAAGCCTTTCCCAACCCCCAAGATTACTTAACCTTCAAATGACACGTACATGTGTATCTTGTTTGCAGATAGTTATTTGCATGTTGTCTATTCCTTCTCGAGAACAGGAACTGTTTTAGCTTTATTATTATTTTTAAAAATATCCCTAGGAGCAAGCACAAACACAGCATCTACTTGGCACATTAACTGTTTTTTGCCTGTTTTTGTACCTGTAGCACTATTTAGCACAGTGCCTGTCATGTAGTATTATGTTGATTTGACTTGACATTACTATACATTCGAATAAATCCTCATTTACTGATTTTCCTCTCTGGGTTGTTTCTTCATCTGTAAAATAAAGGGATTAGACTAGATGATTTAACATCTAGTTTGTTAATTCCCATTAAGTTTATTTATACATTATAAAACTTATTAATTAGCTTCTCTTTGAAAAAAATTTTTAAGTAAAGCTATCATTTGAACACTTTTTACACTATTTAACTGGTGCTTTATTTTGTTGAACAAGTTTTCCTGTTATGTTTCAGATTGCTCGTTGCAAGCAGCTCATCTGTGATCCTAGTTATGTAAAAGACAGAGTAAAAAAAGTAGGCCAGGTGATCCGAGTCATCTGTATCCTAAGCCACCCAATTAAGAATACCAATGATGCCAATTCATGCCAGATCATCATTCCACAGAACCAGGTCAACCGGAAATCAGGTGAGTTGTAAAGATTGGAGACTGATCAGAAGATTATGGTATTTATATATTAGAAAGTGTTATAATAAAAAACAAGTTTCTCATAATTGGAAACTTAAAGTTTAGGAATTGAAATTACAAATTAAATTTATAGGGAGCTTAAAGTGAATTTTTCTCATTTCCAGACTAATGGAACAGAACTTTTTATGCCAGTTTTTGTCACATTAATTTTATTCGTATGAAATTTAAATTGCTATTCATTAGCAATTTTCTTACATGATAAAATCAGGGTTTGACACCAAAAGTAGATGATATCTGGCTAACATTGATGAATATAAGTTAATTGAGTGTGAAAAAATGGAAAGTTTGGTAGAACCCAATCAAATCCCTTAGGGAAGGAAGTATCTTTTAATCTGTTTGGGATCCAGCTTGGTCACAACTATACATAACAGATTTGATTTTTATTGCCCTTTTTGTTTATTTTGTTTTGTTATTGTACCAGTCATCATAGATGATATTTTAAAATAGATGTTCACTGTTTCCATTCATGTTTGTAGTTTTCATACTCAAGCTTCAGCCATTACATTTGTGTGTCATGTTGTTAGTTAGTGTCCAATTGTTGGGCACTAGCCTTTTCCTAGTTTTTTGCTATTATAAAATATATTACTATAACTGATCTTTGACTACTGTGTGTATGTGTATAATGTTGTTTATTCTCAAGTTTTATAGTTACACTAATGCCTTAGATACTTGGTTGCAAACAATTATTCTGGAGAATTGCTTGGTGCGATTGAGGAAGATGACTTGCCCTTGGTCTTTTAAAAATTGAACTTCTAAAAAAAAAAAAAAGTTACTGATTTGATGTTAAGTGGGGAGGGGCACAGGGAGAGTAGTACTAGTGTATAACTTTTTTTCCTTAGAAATTCATTCTAGCCTCTGTTTTTAACTAAGGAAAAATACTCATCAGAAAGTGGATTTTTGCCCAAGATTGTACAACTAGGTGGAAATATTTTTTTTTTTAACATGTTAAATAAATTTTTAGTATTCGTTTTTACAGAATTTTGAGTTCCAAATTTTTTTCCCTTCCTCCCTCCCTCCCTTCCTCCCTCCCTCCCCACCCCCTTCCAAAGACAGTAGGCATTTTGGTATAGTTTATACATGTGCTATCACATAAAGCATATTTCCATATTAATCACAGTCATGAAAAAATAGATCAAAAGGGGAAAAAAAGAATGAAAAAAGTGAAAAAATTATGCTCAGGGTCCATCACTTCTTATTTGAATGTGAATAGCATTGTCTTAGTGAGTTCTTTGTACTTATTGAATTGTTAAGAGCTGAGTCATTCATAGTTGATCATCACACAGTATCTCTGGTGTTGTGCACAGTGTTTTCCTGGTTCTGCTCATTTTCACTTTCCAATAGTTTGCACAAATTTTTCTAGATTTTCCTGAAATCTGCCTGTTCATCATTTCTTAGTGCATGATAGTATTCCATTCATATATCACAACTTGTTCAATCATTCCCGATTCGATGGGCATCCTCTCAATTTCCAATTCTTTGCCACCACAAAAAGAGCTGTTATATTTTTATACATGTAGGTCCTTTCCCCTTTTTTTTTTTATTTTATTTTTTTTATTTTTTATTTTTTTAATTCATTTTTCCAAATTATCCCCTCCCTCCCTCCACTCCCTCCCCCCGATGGCAGGTAATCCCATACATTTTACATGTGTTACAATATATAGGTGGAAATATTAATGGGTTTAGAATTTGAGTCTTCTGAGTCCTACTTCCTTTGCATGATATTGTGCTAGGCTATTTAAAATACTGGCTCAGCAGTACATATAATCATAAGGAATTTAAAATGTAAATAAAGAAAATATATGATTTAAAATGTATAATCACCCAACACTTTTTAATATGCAGAAAATGAATTTTTAATGGTCTGTTATAGATATCTACGTTTGCATGATTTCTTCTGCACACAATGTGGCTGCACAAGGAAAGTATATTGCCATTGTTAGTACTACTGTGGAAACCAAAGAACCTGAGAAAGAAATCAGACCAGCGTTAGAGCTTTTGGAGCCAATTGAACAGAAGTAAGTGTCTTTATTTGTAAGTCATTCCTCCTGGTTAAAAAGCATGTCTTAGTAATTCATTCTGCCTTCCATCTTTGTTCCAGATGAGGGCAAACAAATAGCCGCTAAATAGACGTCTTACAGAACATCAAATTTACACGCCTCTTTATGCTTTGGCCTTGACTGAAACTGTCACCAGGTGTTCTCTTCAAATATAGGGAATTTTTCTGTTGCCAAGTAATCCTGGGAGCACCGAACCATTCATTTAACAACATTCAAGTGCCTATTATGTGCTATGTCCTGGGATAGATATAAAGATAAATATGGTCTTTGCACTCATGTAACTTATATTTTAATCCATTCTCTTTTCAGATTTGTTAGCATCAATGATCTTTATGTTCCAACTGACTTGGGAACAGAAAGTCAGGTTAGTATTGAGATAGAGGCTATGGAAATTTGGGCTTTCCCAGGAGGCATTGCAAAGCCATTTATGTGTCTTCAACTTTCAACTTTATTTCTCCAGATCTTCATTTCCCGCACTTATGATGCTACAACTCACTTTGAGACAACTTGTGACGATATTAAAGACATCTACAAGAGGATGACAGGGTCTGAGTTTGACTTTGAAGAAATGAAACGAAAGAAAAATGACATTTATGGGGAAGACTAATAGCAGTAATATGCTAATATCCAATTAGGAGAAATTTAAATTTCAACTAATACAGAGTTATATCAAGAACCTAATGAACATTATATGAAATCAATATTGTATGGCCTGCTTTTGTAATCACTTCTTTGAAATTGAAGAGTACTATTGCCCCTAAATGTTCTCTTCTCCTACCCTTCTCCCCCCAACCCCCATTTAATATCATGTATTACTGTCTTTCTCCTGGGATGACTGTCTAGAAGTTACAGATTGCTAACATTATGTTCAATTTCCTCAGGTGTGAGAGTATGTGTGCGCGTGTGTATATGTATGTTTTTAAGAGAAAGCACAGCTTAAACATACACTCATTGAGGCAGACAAATAGAACTTGATACAGTATTTGTATCTTTTAATAGTATAGCCTTTTCAATTGTATGCATATTGGGCTCCTGTTGATTCTTTAAGTTCATGTGCTATCTGTTCTCTTAAACATTAAGAAAACTCTAAATTGAACACTCCATTATTGGGCAGCATCCCTCCAAGTCCCATAACCTTCAGTTTTTGTCTTCATATCAAGTATTATGACAGTGCCCAAATGTCATAGTAATTAGTTATGGGTGTAGATTTCTAACCGAGCTTTAAACTTCACATAATTTCGGAGAGGCCTGTGTGCCTAAGGCTGTTTTGGTGTTTTGACCTAATAAAACTTGATTTTAATTAATAGCAGGCAAAATGTGAAAGTAACCTATCCCCCTTGGCTTTTTGGATGGACCAAACCAGTGTAGTGTTAATTTCAGAGCCTCCTGTTCCATAAAACGGCTCTAAATGATTTCTGTACTGCAAAGTAAAGCCAAACTCTGGAAAACAGTACCTGTTTATTGGTCTATTTGCTTCCCCCTATAATAAATTGGCCATTACTTGTTTTTTCCCATATTAGACTTTTTCAAAATAGCATTTTCATGCTTAGGCATTCATGCTCTCATCCACTCAGAAATGACCTGCATTAACCAACTCTGTGGGATTCTGCTTTATGCAGTTAAGAATTGACCATAAAATTTCTAAATGGGCATCATGTGTCAAAATTAACCTCAGTCAGCAACCATTTCAAGAGAAATGAAAAAGAATTTTTTGGTACATGGAAGTTAATAGAAAAACGTTTTTTGTTTGCTTCCAGAAGGCCTGTTCGAATTGATGATGGAGAAAAGACTTTGACCTGCTCCTATAGCCCTTTTCCAATGAGTGCACTATATTCCATGCTTTTTAGCTAACTGCCTGCCACCTTAGAAGGGAGCCTGCTAAAAAGGGGGATTGGCATGGAGTGAGAATGCTCAAACGGGGTAAAAGATTGTCAAGTGGGATCCTCTGCTGGGAGAAATTTGGCCCTATGCTCTGATTTTAACCTTGGTAACTTTAGTTAAATGTAAAGGCTCATTTGTTTTATTTAGGCATATCTGTAGTTAAAGGAATGCTGACTGGGTTGATAACAGATGATGGTGGGAAGAATATATGGAAGCTGATATCTTCCCTTTTCCAGTATTCTTCCACCTACTCTCAAGGAAGGAGTCAGATTATTACCAACTTTGAATTTTCTATCAAGGGATTAGTCTGCTCTTAACTGTCTATAAGCCTACAGATGTAATACAGCGGCCTAAAGCCACTGTTTTATAAGTCATGTATGGAAGAAAAAACAGCCCCCTTAAATTAAAAATTACTTGATAAATTAATGTAACTATAGTTGTGGAACACAAATATTGCCCATGAAAATAAATCTGTACTACAAAAAAGGTCAATTTTTTTTAGGGACAGTGGCACTCAGGTTTTAAATAATATTGATAAGATATATTCCCAGTACTAAAATTTTCCTTTTTAATTACTGAGGCAATGTGTTTGTTGGTTTAATATATTCCTTGTCCCTGGATTAACTATAAATGTGGGCAAATCACCTCTTAGAAATATTACATAAGGCTTTAGATGCTTGAAATAAAAAAAACACAAAGCATGAAAGTAACCAGCCGGATATAATTGGGATTTTTAATGGGCTAATAAGACCCCAACTAAAATACTAATTATAGACTTTATTTATTTACTTTTTTTTTTGTGCTGAGGCAATTCGGGGCTAAGTGATTTGCCCAGGGTCACACATCTAGGAAGTGTTAAGTTTCTGAGATCATATTTGAACTCAGGTCTCTCTGACTTCAGGGCTGATGCTATATCCACTGTGCCATTTAGCTACCCCCCTCCTTATAGACACCTTAAAAAAAAAAAAAACAAAAACCCTAGACATTGGCCCCAGGGAACAGGACATCAAATGTGGATCCCTTGGAAAGCTAGTTTCTAGTGAAGTGGTTTTTTGCATTTAATCTTTTTATAGAGAATATAACTTTTAAGAAGTGAAGAACAAAATTTAACAGAAAGACCTAGAGTGGGGAGTTTTTGTTTTTACATGTATTATAAAATCATTCAGGGAAAAATATTTTATTTGTTTTTTATTTTTTAAAAATTAGGTATAAAACCTATCCTCCAAATAGATACCACATCTTATACAAAGTTCTGTTTAGCTTTGAAGTGTTCAAAGACTACTATAGAAATTTTTGAAATACCATAAACATATGATTATTATTCCTCAGAATATTGACGCTGTAGTGAGAGCTATTTACAAAAACCAAACAATTGCAAATAGGTACCATTTGGGAGAAAAAGAAATTTTAACTTCACGTAGTGTAGCAGTAGACTAATACATTTAGATTAATTTTCTAGAAGATGGGAAATGTGTATAAAAAGAATTTCAGACCATAACATGTACTACTTATGCCTTATTTACATAAACAACCATAAAAAATACACTTGTTAAATGGACTTTTACATTACAGTTTTCCAACTTGTAGCCTTTCAGTAACATTTTCCTATTTTTTTTAATAATGTATGCTACTAGCTTTGTTAAAATGCATCCTGTTTAAAAATAATTTAAAACCCTATAATCCAAAGCTTAACAAGTAAGTCTACTGTGCCATTCTGAAATAAATCACATTTCAGCAGAGTACATCGAAAGGAAAATGATCCTCTAAGGATGTCTGCATTATAATGGAAAATTTATAGTGTAATTGTGAAAAGTGGATTCATTTCTTCCTGAAGGTGTCTGGGGTTGGGGAGGGCAGATCAGAAAGACAAGGAATTTTTTCATCATTGTTAGTCCTGGATCAGCATCAGAGCTGGCACTTGCATCACCTAGACAAAAATAAAATTCACAATAATTTAACAAAGTGGCCCAGAGCTAGGCAAATTTGTGCACTTCTGTAACAAAATCAGAATTAAATTATTCTAGAAATCGAAGTCCTTGAACACAATTGTCTATTACTGAGATAAAAACCAACAATGGTTAGGTGGTTATGCATGCTTGTGAAATTCCTATTTATGGTGAAAGCAACTGTTTTGATTTCTCTAATTCCTTATGAACTTTTTATGGGGGTTCGTAAATTTACATCTATATGGTTTAGAACTTCTATAAAAGTTTACCCTGTTGCCTTAATTGTGGTATGAGTTCTCAAAGTCTGTGCTAGCAGAACATAAGCAATTCTTACCAAAATTAAAAGGTTTCAAATACAGGTTTTAGTGACATAGGAAATTCACATTCTAGATCTGTCCATTGTCCAAGATTTAGCCAGTCGCGTCACCATCAAAGTGGTTAGAGAAAGCAGTCTATATTTTCTACAGACTTAAGGCCCAGAGGAGTTGGAGTCTATATTCATAGAAGAGGTATCTAACAGATAATGTTACTCAAGAACTGAAATAGGCTTGCTTGTTTTCACAATCCTTATTAGCTAGTGGAAACATTTTTTCCTGAGGATGAAGAAATTAAATTTTAGAGTACAATTATTATTAGCAAATTGCATAAGATTACATGGCCATTTTAACCCAATTTCTAGAATTTTTAAAAAAAATATTCTTGGATTTTATATGCATGTGTTTATAGCACTGAATTTTTAAATTTATTGTATGTTTATAATCACACAAGGTAGATAGAAAAGGCCATGAAAAAATTATACTCACCAATAAGTTGCCTTAAATGGAGCTGCTTTTTGTACAATTCCAGCAAAATTATTTATATCAGTAACAAGGATTCCATTATTTTCAAACATCTCTCTGCAGGTATTTAGTTTATCTATTTAAAAAAAAAAATTAAAAAACCATTAAATTACTTGGTTGCCAAAAAGATCATTAATACAAGTTAAGTTGCTGTTTCTGCTCCCTTACCAACCCTTTTCCCTAGGTAGTGATTGGAAGCATCTTATGGGTCAAGGTTTCTTAAACTTTTTCTACTTTTTATGTAATCCACAGGAATACAGGTCTATAAAAGAGGTATATAAATCAGACACTAATAATCATAATTGTGTGACCCTCGCAGTGTTACGAGACCCCATAAGAGGTCACAAATCATGGTTTAAGAAGCTGAATTACGGGCAAATAGCAGTAAACGACAATTCTCAGGATACTTTCCAGGAAAGAAAGCAGCTGTAAGATGGCTCCAAATACAAGCATGCACATTGTAGGTAACAAGCTAAACGAAGGCAGAGGCTTGGAATGAAACTCATGATAATACAATGGGTTCTTCAAGTATTTCTTATTCAAACAAAACAATAGGTAAAAGGGATGAAGCACCGTATATTAATATATTGTAATGTGAAAAAAATCTAGCAGAGAACAGAAACCCTGAGGAAAGATCAAGGAAGGCTAAAAGAATTATATAGATGAAAAATTTGGGAAACATCATAAATCTGGCATAAAGGCATGGGACAACTTCAGTTATCAGGCCATATTCTGTCAAAAAGCAGCTGGTCTTAAGACAGGGTAAGGAACTGATTTGTAATGTGTTTTAACTGAAGAACAGGTAGATGAGGTTATGCAAGGGTGTGAGGGAGAGACCACCTTCACAAGAGTTTATGATGGAAGAGAGTAAAGCTTTGGATAGAATCTAACAAGCATGCTTTTGTTCTAAGAAAAACTTACGGGATATAGTGCATAATTGTATAATATTGAAAGAAAAGGAAGAAATTTCTTCTCTTAACATTTTTATTAATAATTTGGTTTTATTCTATTCTACAGAAGAGACACAACATAGCTTCAATTGTCTGAAAAAGCTGGTGAACTGGAAAAGATGAATAAGTTTTTGGACACTGGGCATAGATTAAGAGAGTAATGGGACATAAACTGCAAAAAGCCAGATTCAAGCTTGATATGACAAAAGATGGATTATCATTTGCCAGGTATAGTGTAGAATGGATTCTTTTGCTAGCTATGTTAGACATATCTTCTGAGTCTCTACCAACTTTTCAGAATTTCTGATTCATACTCATGAATCATTCCCAATCATGAATTCATACCATACTGAATTGCTCTAAAAATAAAATGGCAAACTTTGTAATATAGCAGAAAAAGTTAATTAGGTGTAGTGAAATAACAAACTACCAAATTTCAATATGGCTACTAAAGAATACATGCATACAGACTAAAAATTAACCCTATTTTGTATGTCACTGGAAATTACTAAATATATTACCAAATAGTAATTTTACAATTACTCATCTCATAAAAAAACTGGCCAACATCTCTATTCTGCTAAATATTCTAGCATTCTAGTGATTATAATAGAAAGGTGAAAAGCAGTTTGTAAACATGATTTTAACCATATATTTACCTGTTAGGTATACAGCAAACCTGGCATTGATATGTAGAACTTGTAAGTTCAGTAGACATTTCAAATATTCTGATTTTGTCGATTTGGAATCACACTGGTGATAATGAAGCACTTCAATGATATTTGCACTCTGGTATGATTTCAATATTGAATTTTTACTATGAGCAACTGAATCTACTCTGAAAAAAGAAAACAGAAATGTTAATTAAGCTGGAAAATGTAATCTACAAACTATACATTCATTCCTAAGTATTTTTCTTCTTGTATATATTTATATTCTAATAACATTACCACATTGTCTCAGATATTTAAATTCCCAAGTCATATAATTGCTCTTTGCTTTAAGGGTTACAAAATGATTTCCTCAAAATGACTCTATGAGGAAGAATGATCAGCTAGTATTTGTTTTTGAAAAGTCGTTTTGATCATGTCCGACTGTGACCTCATTTAGGGTTTCTTTGAGAAAGATACAGGTGTGTTTTGCCATTTCCTTTGCCAGTTCATTTTATAGATGAGGAAACTGAGGAAAACAGGGTTAAAGTGATTTGCCCAGGATCGAACAGTTGGCAAGTGTCTGAGGCCAGATTTCAACTCAGATCCTCCTGAATCCAGGGTGGTGCTCTATCTACTGTACCATTCCAGGACTCTCAAAAGCCTTAACAACAATGCTTCCAGTCCAGTGTCTTGGCCATCAGCCTGAAAAGTGTTAATTGTGTTGATGCAGACTGGCAACTGCTCATACATGTGTCAAAGTTAACAGTTACTAAAGAATGAGAGAGGAAAGCTCTTGTTACTAATGTCCTTGGTACTCCAAATGGTTCAGTATCAGAGATCTAGTCATTTTGTTAAAGGATATGACATTTAAAACACTGAAATCCTAAGACTATGGAGCTCAATTTCCCATGTGTTTCCTATTAGAATTTGAGTTCTGGGAGAAAAGGGATGTCTTAACTTTTCTATTTGTATCCCTGGTATTAAATGCATTTGTTTATTCATTTATGTCTGGCCAAAGCTCTCCAAATCATAATTTGTTTCTGGGTGATTCTATATATAAAAAAATTATATATATATATTTTTTTCCTTTTTTTTGGGGGGGGGGCTGTCCAGGAGAGATGGTGATGGTGATACCACCACCTCAGCAACAGCAAATAATGCTGGAAGGTGTCTGCTTCTTTATGATTTGAAAGGATTACCTGAAGAATGGGGGAAAATATTTCCCAATTATGATATGTTTCAATTATTTTTGTATTAAATAATTTAATTCTAATTGTTTAGAACACTTTAGTAAGTACTTAGTAAGTGCTTGCTGAATTGTACAATACTAGAGCTGGAAAGGAATATATTCCTACCCATTAAGCAGGCCCATATGCAATCAAACTATTTCCCTTAGGAAATATATTTGTTCTTCACAAAGCAGCATTCACTTTCCAGCATTATCATATACCTTTTGCTGAAGTGGTGCTAAACATTCATATGCTCTGACATCTCTAATTAGGATATTCAAAGAAAAGGTAAAAGAAGCCAAATAAATCTGGTGACTCCTAAATAAAAGTGCTTTCTCTTGATGAACTGAAAATTTTAGAATAAATTTTTAATAAAAACTCAAAAAGCCTTACCTTACATCTTCTTTTAGCTTTTTACTTTCTCTATAATGAAGCAACCATTTCCACCTTCCATTTGCATTTAGTTTTTCCAAGATTTTGACAATTTCCTTTAGCTGAACTGTAAAAAGAATACATTGATTTCAACAACAACCAGCACCCACTGGACCACAAATCTACTTATTCTGGCTTACAAGAAGCATATTTCTAGGTAAATATGAACATTACTAATGCCACCTGTGGACTTAAGGCAGTAGCTGTCAATTCTACTCATGTAGGCTACATTTCAAATACACATTTTAGTCTTTTGGCCTAACTCCATGCCAGTTCCCTGACACTATGAATCACGGGGACAGGCCCAGCAGTCTAGAAGAATATTTTATTCATTATAGCATCTGAAATGCTGGGGTGTTGTAAAGCATACAAGAAATTAAATGTATGAATCTCAGATAATACACCTTCAAAGGAGGCATTCTCATGGTACTTACAAATATACAACATATACTTGTATTTCATTTCTAAAATCTATCTTGGGTAGAAACAAGGGACTGGGACTCAGTAGCCAGGGCAAGATATGAGCATAATAGAGAAGCTTTTACCTTAGTTAACATGTTTTTCCATAGGCATTCTATACCATAAGGAAAAAATAATGTGTGAGGATTCAAACAAATTTTCTGGATTTTAATGGATTTTAGCAATCCATAATAAGATTCCAATATATGAATAAAATGAGATTATCATGAAAATTGATTCCTGTGAATTGTACTAATCTGCACTCCACCTGAGTGACAACTTTCAAATAAACTATCTGCCCGAGTTCCAAAGAAAAGGGAAGGGAGGACAAACCTAATGTTACAGCTTCTAATACTTTTTCATCAGACACCACGAAGCCTCCTGTACGAAACAGCTCCTGATAGGTACCATCTAGGACATCACCTGGGCTGTCAACTCCAGCAAACATGACACTGGGGAACTGTTTCAGTCTCAGCAAAGAAGGAATCTGTCCAAAACAAAATGATTATCTAGTAAAGGCAAATCCATGGGATTCTGTTTAACAAAACACATTTTCCATTTGGCCTTTTTTCCCTGCCATTTTCTAGGCTTTTATATACGGGTCTAAAAAGAAAAGATCCTGGATGATGAGAACAGTTTCACATTTTCTAAAAACGTAATGAAAATCAGTGAAATGAGAATTCTCTTGATTTAAGTTGGTTATTTTTATAAAAGTGTGCCACAATCTGGAGGTGCTTTGTAAAAAAAATTAAAGACTACAAACTAAAATGTAAGCCATCAAAAGCAGTTTCAATATTGAATTTTCTGAGGCTGGGGTTAAGTGACTTGCCCAGGTCACACAGCTAGGAAGTGTTAAGTGTCTGAGACCAGATTTGAACTCGGGTCCTCCTGAATTCAGGGCTGGTGCTCTATCTACTGTACCACCTAGCTGCCCCCAATCTGACACATTGTTGCCAGTGATACCTACAGATGTCATGTTATAGTAGGCTTATGGGAGACCACTTGTAGAACATACCTAGTTTGTGTTTACCAAGCCACATCTCTGTATATGGAATGTGAGACAGCAAATACCTATTTTAAAAGATGCAAATGCATTCATCATATATTTTAGATAAGCAAGAATTAGGTAAACTTTGGAAAGGCTTACTTGTAAGAATTATGAAAGTAGTATGAAAATCTTGCTAACGAGTGTAAAAGAAACCAGTGCGTGCTGTAGGGCAAACCATGTTTCTGAGTATTTCTTAACAAACAGATCCACTTGAAAAGGAAATTCTTTAAGGCCTTGCCAACATGTTATGAAAATATATTCTCTGTTGGAATATATTTCCATATCATCAATAACATTGTCCTTTCTCATCATTGTTTGACTTCTTGAAGTACTTTATTTAAGTCTTTATGATGGATAAAAGGCCAAAAAATAAAAACAAGAATACACAATACTTTTTAATATATTTCATCTGCTTAATAAAGAAATATGTATTAAGCTATCTTCTACGTATGTCACACCCACCAAACTGAAAAAAAAAAAAATAATAATAAAGCAAAAATAGAAGAAATAAAGTATGTACCTTCATAGAAGGTGCATCAAGTTTGATGACTTGAATTAGTGAGGTTTGGAAAAATAAGTATACTCATTTATATATTGCTAGCCTATGAACCTATCCAGTAACAGCCTATGGAATATCTCAGGAATTAAAAGAGACTAAGGTTTTAATATTTACAAGGGCAAGGAGGCGTCCCAAATCCACACAGAGGGATCTAATTCTGTATAGAATAAAGGAATAAGTCACCAAGAAGTTCTCTCACAAAACTGGTGGACTGAGGGAATCTGCACTCAGGGTGACAGTCCAGGGTGAAGCCAGTTGAGGACGCTAAACTAAAGACAACAAGCAAGTTCAACAGTAAGCACCAACTAAGAAGCTCTGACCCAAGCAGTGGGGTGGAATTTCAGTTCCAGTATGAAGACTGAAGAGAAACCCAAAGCAAGGAGAAGCTTCTAATTCTGTTATTCCTTATCTGAAGAACTTTGCAACATGTCAAGAGTGGAATCCAATAGTAGTCTATTGGAAATCCAACTATGGGCAATTGCAAGGTCCAGATTCAGGTCAGGAATCTACAGAATTCAGATCAAGAAGGCAGTGATCAGATTTTATTCTCAATCATAAAACTCTTGACAGCACCAAAAAGCTTGCAGATCCCCAGGGCTGATCTATCTGTCCTTGAAAACCTCAAATAACAGCACTCTACCCCAGGATAGCAGTGAAAGGAACCAAGATGACATTGAATTCATATATTCTCTCCAGAAGTGAAAGCCCAAACTCAAGAAGGATTAGAGGCTCAATTCCAGAAAGAAAATAATTAGCTCAAAAGAAGAAAAAAAAAAAAGGTGCACAGACACAAATGCCACTAAAAATTCTGGAAAAGATGGAAAAAAATTTTAAAACCAAACTAAAGTACTGGAAAAAAAATCGGGGAAAAGAAAAAAGATTTGAAAAACAGTTAACAGCCTAAAACATGAGGTATAAAAATCTTACCAAGAAACTAGCTCCTTGAAAATCAGAAGAGATCAAAGAGAAGTTAATTATTCCATGTGATAAGAAATATTAAAGTCAAAAAACTGAAAAAATAAACCATTAAGAGATAACTCAAGAATATATTTTAAAATGGTATTTACACACATATATTGTATCTAGGTTTTATTGTAACACATGTAAAATGTATGGGATTGCCTGTCATCGGGGGGAGGGAATGCAGGGAGGGGGGGATAATTTGGAAAAATGAATACAAGGGATAATATTATAAAAAAAAAATTACTCATGCATATATACTGTGAAAAAAATTCTAAATAAATAAAAAAAGAAAAAAATTAAAAAGCAATACTTTTAATTAAAAAAAAAAAAAACCAAATGTCAAGAAACATCAAAAAAAAAAAAAAAAAAAAAGAATATATTTTAAAAGAAAGAGTCTCAATAAGAAATTTCAAGAAATCTTAAAAGAAAACTGCCCAGATCATTCAGAACCAGAAGCTTTTAAGTAAAAATGTTAAGAATCCATTGGTAGAGAACTCGCTCAAAATTAAGCTGCCCACAGCTACACTATTGCTAAAAAACAGAGCTTCTTAGTTAGTCAAAGGAAAAACAACACAAGCAGTCAGAAAAGAAAAAAAATAAAATACCTAGGAGCTTAAGATATCTTAGAAGGGCTTTAGGAAAGGTCTGTCTGAATTAGGTACGGGGAAACACAGCCTGGAATGGGGAGTAGGAAGCTTTTAGCCCAAATACAGTAGCATTGGATTTTCTGCTCTGCTTCAGAGGGCCAGTGGATCAGCAGTGAGATCTCTAGCACAGTCAGAGAAGGTAAATTGTGAACTCCTGCATAACAGTAGGGACAAGGTTAGGCCAACCCAGCAGAGTGGGAGAGCGTGCAGCCCCCCTGCAAATAAAACCATAAACTCTGGGACAGTCTTGTGCCCAAGGAACAGAGCTCAATTCTTAAAACTGAGTAAAAAAGAGCCCTAATCATAGAAAGCTACATGCTAATAGTGAACATTGGAACACAAACTCCAAAGAGAACAGCAATGCCAAAATGCCTACATGTGAAGCCTCAAAGGGAATATGAACTGGTCTTAAGCTCCAAGAATTCAAAAAGAATCTTAAAAGAGAGAAAAAAATGGGGAGAAGAAATGAAAGTTAAACAATAAAATTATGAGGTTTTTTTTGGGAAACCCAAAAGCTTAGAGAAGGGAGCACAGAAATTGAGAAAACAACTCATTAAAAAAAACAATTGGTGAGATGGAAAAAAAAACACACTGAACAAAACAACTTTCAAATGGTCAAATCAAAAAGGAGGTAAAAAAGTTAAATGAAGAAAATATTCACAAAAAATTGGAATTGGACAAATGGAAGTAAATGTGACAAGAATTAGTCAAAAATCCAAAAAATGGAAGAAAAAAAAAAAAAAGTACAACACTTCACAGGAAAAAGAATCAACCAGGAAAATAGACCCAAGAGAGACAACCAAAGAATTACTGGACTAGGTGAAAGCTATGATGGAAAAAAGAGTCTGGACAGCATTCTTCAAGAAATCAACAAGAAACAACAACAAAACAAAAACAAAAGAGAAAGAAAAAGAAAAACCTGCTCTAATGTCCTAGAACCAGAGGGCAAAATAGTCATTGAAAGAATCTACTGATGATCTTGTGAAAGAGACCTTAAAATGAAAACTCCAAGGAATATTGTAGATAAATTCCAGAATTATCAGATTAAGGAGAAAATACTGCAACCAGTCAGAAAGAAAAAAAAAAATGTTGAGGAACTACAATTAAGTATTACCCAGGACCTAGGCACCTCCTACAATAAAAGATCAAAGGGCCTGGAATATGATATTCCAGAAGCAAACAAGCTCATACTACAACCAGAAATCAAGTACTCATCAAAATTAAGCATTATCTTTTGGGGGAAAAAGATGGACATTCATAAAACAGGGGATTTTCAATCATTTCAATCATGAAAAGACTAGAGGTATACAGAAAATTTAAGTTTCAAGTACAAAACTCAAAAGAAACAAAAGTAAACAGGAAAGAAAAAAAAAGGAATGTTTTTTAAAGGTTAAAATGTTTACAATCTTTACATGCGAAGGTGATACTTCTAACTCTTGAGAACTGCATTTTTGTCAGGGCAGTTAGGAGGAGTATATATATAGACAAATGGTGTAGGTATAAGTTGACTATTGTGATGGTATAAAAAAATGGGGTGGAAAAAGATTGTATTGGGGAGAAGAAGAAAGGGGATGAGGCACAAAAGATCTATTACACTGGAGGGAAAAAAGGGAAGGGGATATGCATTATTCAAATCATAATCTCACTGGATTTAGCTCAAACATGGAATAACATGCATACTTAGTTTGGATATAAAAATATATCTCACTCTATTGCTAAGTAGGAAGGGAAAATAGAGGGGGGCTAATAGAAAGGAGAACAAATTGAAAGAAGTGGGAGTCAGAAGCAAAACACTGGTGAGGAGGGACAGGGTGAACAGAGAGAGAAAAGTATAGAGGGGAAAAAAAGAGGATGGCAGGAAATCATTAGTAATTTTTTTTTTTTTTTTTGAGGCTGGGGTTAAGTGACTTGTCCAGGGTCACACAGCTAGGAAGTGTTAAGTGTCTGAGATTACATTTGAACTGGGGTCTTCCTGAGTTCAAGGGTGGTGCTCTATCCACTGGGCCACCTAGCTGCCCCTAGGAAATCATTAGTAATCTTAACTGTGAATGTGAATGGGATGAACTTTCCAAAAGAATGGAAGTTGATAGCAAGTAGAGTGGATTGTAAATCAGACTCCTACAATATGTTATTTAAAAGAAACACATCTGATACAGAATGATACATACAGAGCAAAGGTAAAAGGCTGGAGCAGAATCTATTATGCATCAGCTGAAGTAAAGAAAAGCAGGGGTAGCAATCCTGGTCTCAGATCAAGCAAAAGCAAAAAATAGATCTAATTAAAAGAGATAAGGAAATGACATCTTGCTAAATGGTACCACACATATTGAAGTAATATCAATATTAAATCAGCATTCAAATTCTTAAAGGAGAAGTTAAAGTGAGTTGCAAGAAGAAATAAACAGCAAAACAATACCAGCAGGGGAATTTCTCTTGGAACTAGATAAATCTAACCACAAAATAAACAAGAATAGAAAGGAATGTATGTTTTTCAGTGGTAGATGGCATCTATACAAAAATTGACTATGTATTAGGGCATAAAAATCTCATAATCAAATGCAGAAAGGCAGAAATAGTAAATGTATTTTTCAGATGATGATGAAATAAAAATTACATTTAATAAAGAGTCTTAGAAAAATAGGCAAAAAAACCCAATTCAAACTAAATAATACATTCTCTTTGAGCCAAACTCGATGAGATTAAGGTTCACATAATGCTCATTTCTCCTCCCTTCTTTCCCTCAATTATTATAGCTCTTTTTTGCTTCTTCAAATAATATAATTTACTCCATTATATTCCCTTTTTTTCCCCCAGTACAATCTGTTTTTCATTTCTAGTTTCTTTTTTATATCACCACAATAAAGTCAAATTATAGCTATATCCTCTAAGCATACCTCTAACAAAGACAATTTTCAAGAGTTATCAACTCTTGAGATTTTTATGCCCTAATACATATATCAACTTATCTATTCATATAGCTATATAAACTTTTTAAGTTAAAAAAAAAAGTTTTTAAAAATTTTTCTTTTTTATATTCTCTTGAAATCTGTTTTTGAACATTAAAATTTTTTGTTCAGCGCTGGTCTTTTCATCAAAAAATAAACGAAATCTCCAATTTTATTGAATGTCCATCTTTTCCTCTGAACGATAATGCTTAATTTTGCTGGACAGTTGGTTGATTCTTGGCTGCAGTGCAAGTTTCTTTGCCCTCTAGAATATCATATTCCACAACTTTCAGATTCTTTAAAGTAGAAGCTGCTAGGTTCTGGGTAATCCTGACTGTAGCTCCTCATTATTTGAATTGTTTCTTTTTGGCTGCTTGCAGTATTTTCTCCCTGATCTGCTAATTCTGGAACTTAGCGACAATATTTCTTTGAATTTTCATTTTGGACCCTCAGGAGGTGATTAGTGGATTCTTTCAATGGCTATTCTACCTTCTGGTTCTAGGACATCAAGGCAGTTTTCCTTAATGATTTCTTGAAAGATGTTATCTCTGCTCTTTTTCTTCATTGTGGTCCAATAATTCTTAGTCTCTCCTGGATCTATTTTCCAGATCAATTTTTCCAATAAAGTAATTTACAATCTTTTTTTTTTTTCTTTTCATTTTTTGGTGCTTTTGTTTGATTGATTCTTAATGTCTCATTGAGTCACTCTAGTTTTTATTTCTTCAATTCTAGTTTTTAATGATTTTTTCTTCAATTAGCTTTTTTACCTCCTTTTGCATTTGGATAATTGAATTTTTAAATGAGTTTTTTTGTTCACTTGATTTTTTCACTCCATTTCACCAATTTTATTTTTTATGGAGTTGTTCTCTTTTCCCATTTTGCCAGTTCTGTTTTTCAAGGAGTTGTATTCTTTTTCAATTTCACCAAATCTATTTTTTAATACATATATATAATTTTTTTCAGATAATATCTGTGTTTCTTTTTCTTTTTACATTTTATAATTCTTAATTCTTTTTTAAATTTTATTTTATTTTTAAATTAATTATATAATTATAACTTTTTTTTTTTTTGACAGTACATATGCATAGGTAATTTTTTTTTTTTTTAAACAACATTATCCCTTGTACTCCCTTCTGTTCCGAATTTTTCCCCTCCTTCCCTCCACCCCCTACTCTAGATGGCAGGCATTCCCATACATATTAAATATGTTATAGTATATCCTAGCTACAATATATATGTGCAGAACCGAATTTTGTTGCTGTTGTTGCAAAGGAAGAATTGTATTCGGAAGGTAAAAATAATCTGGGAAGAAAAAAAAAATGCTCACAGTTTACACTCATTTTCCAGTGTTCCTTCTCTGGGTGTAGATGATTCTGTCCATCATTGAGCAATTGGAATTGGATTAGCTCTTCTCTGTGTTGAAGATATCCACTTCCATCAGAATACATCCTCATACAGTATCATTGTTGAAGTGTATAATGATCTCCTAGTTATGCTCATTTCACTCAGCATCAGTTCATATAAGTCTCTCCACGCCTCTCTATATTCCTCCTGTTGGTCATTTCTTACAGAACAATAATATTCCATAACATTCATATACCATAATTTACCCAACTATTCTCCAATTGATGGGCATCCATTCATTTTCCAATCCTTTTTCAAACTCTCCTGGAAAGCTTTCATTTTCTTTCCCAATTTTTCTTCTTTCTTTTAGGATCTTTTTTTTTTTTTTTTAATTCTTCCAAGAGAGCCTTTTGAGTTAAAGACCAACTCATATCACCTTTTGAGGCTTCATCTGAAGATGTTTTATCTTGAGTGTCCTCCTCAGGATGGAGGTCTGTTCTTCTCTGTCTCCATAAGAGCTCTCTATAGGCAGAGCTCTTTTTGCCTTTTCGCTCATTTTAAAAGGTTGAAGTCTAGGCTCTTAAGGAAAAAGGGAGACTATTCCAAGCTGCTTCTACAGGTGACAGTGGCTTCACACTGTCCAGTGCTGCTGGCTTCCTTCCTGTGCTGGCTGGGAGTGGCTGGGGTTCAGGAACTCACTATTTGCTTTCTATAGTTGCATTAAGAGGTCTTGAAGCTAATCTGCTGTTCCACTGGCTTCTGAACCAGATACTTTAAAGTGGAAATCCTGTAGCCAATACTGCTGTATTTTGGCTAAGAGTCTCCCAGTCAATTTTACCAGCAGGGAGGCCTCTCTGTCCTAGGTCCCTGTGCTGTGTGTGTGCTTGAGGCCACCTCTCCCTCATCTCTGACTGAGCCAGACTTTTCTTGAAGTTCTTCCAAAATATCTTCTGCTGTAAACTTGTTACATTCCAAACATTTGTGGATTCTGTCGTTCCAAAAGTCATCCTGCAGCTTCATCTGCCAGGATTAACTCAAAGACCTAACTACGCTCTGGCATGTTGGCTCTTTCCCTTACCCCGCCCCCAACTAAAGTATAATACTAAAGAATTAATGGGTCAAACAATAAATCCCAGAAACAATCATTAATTTCATCATGAGAATGACAATGATGAGATAACATATCAAAACTTATGGATGCAGCCAAAAGTTGTTCTTATAGTAAATTTCTTAGATCTAGATGCTTAGATTTGACTAAAACAAAGAAAGAAGATATCAATGAACCATAGCATGCATCTAAAAAAGCTAGAAAAAGAACAAATTTTAAAACCCCAATTAAATACAAAGGTAGAAATTCTGAAAATCAAAGGAGTGATTAACAAAAATGAAAGAAAACTATTGAACTAGCAAATAAAATTATTTGTTTTATGAAAAACCAACAAAATAGACAAACCTTTGGTTAATTTGATTAGAAAAGAAAAGCAAAATACCAGTATCAAAAATGAAAAGTGTGAACTTACCACTAATGAAGAGGATAATAAAGCAATAATTAGGAGCTATTTTGCCCAATTATATGCCAATAAATCTGATAATCTAAGTAAAATGGATGAATGCAAAAATATAGATTGCCCAGATTAACAGAAGAGGAAAAATATATAAACAATCCCATTTTAGAAGAAGTTATGGGAGGATTCTGGGAAGATGATGCCATAAGTCAGTAACATTTCAAGCTCTTCACATTTCTTCCACAAACGGAACAAATTTGTGCCTCACAGCAAACACAGACTGGAGAAAAATCAAGACAACTTGGGGGCAGAACAGGAGTCCTGTTAGGATAATCCAAGAAGATCTGAAGAAAGATCCCAGGCCAGGGATTAATCAGTGTGAAGTACAAACATCTCTGGGCTAAGTCCACAGAAACAGCAAGGGGAAACTTGAGGCTAGCTGAGTTTGGCTAGAATCTCAGCAGGAACCACAGAAACTTTCGCCTTCTGGATTGTGTGTGGAGTTAGGTATCTGAGTCTAAGAAAACTGAGGGAACCTTGGCTGACTAGGAACACCAAGCCCAGCTGTGTTACAAATACATGACCCTGGATAATAAGAAGCCAGCTTACCCAGTAAGTGCAAAAGCAATAGGGCAAGGATGCTGCTGGATGTGGGCACTTGCTTAGGGGAGGTGGTATGTGAGCACCCTGCTTTTGGTTTGGGGTTCTAGGTCAGAAGGAAGAGCTTAAATGAAGCTAGAGATACCATTCCCTCCTCACATGATTTATACTGATACTTCTCATTTAAAAAAAAAAAATGCACAGGCAAAGAATTCTATCATAGAAACTTACTATGGGAATAGGGAAGCATGGGATTCATTTTCATAGGACACTGAAGAAAGCCCAGAGAGAATTTATAGAATTAAAAAAAAAAAAAAAAAAAAAAAAAAAAAAAGAATTTAAAAGTCAAATGAGACATTGAGAAAAAAACAAAAGCAAAAAACATCCAAGAAAAACAAGAGGACTATGAAAAAGTTAACCAACTAGAAAAGGAGATATCATATATAAAGATAAAATAAAGATAGATAAAGATGAAAATAACTTTGAAAATTAGAATCAAGCAAGGGGAAAACATTGAAAATATAAGACCAAGAACTAAGAAAACAATATAAAGAATAAAAAAACAATTAGAACGTGAATATCTTATTAAAAAAAACAAAACAAAACCTAACAGATCTAGAGTACAGATCAAAAAGAGAAAATGCAAGAATTGGACTATCTGAAAGCTGTGATTAAAAAAAAAAAAAAAAAAAAAAAAAGAATCTGACATAATAATGCAAGAAATAATACAATGAAAGTATCCTGGAATGATAGAACATGAGGGGAAAGTAAAAATACAAAAAGATCTCTCAAAGAGATCCTTTGTGGAAATCACATAGGAATATTATTGCCAAATTTCAAAACCCTATATCAAAGAGAAAATTTTGCAAGAAACAAGGAAAAAAAATTACAATTCAAATATGCTGAAGCTACACTTAAAATTGTACAGGACTTAGTAACAGCCATAATAAAATACCACAGGTTCTGGAATCACATATGGTGGCAATCAAATGAACTTAGGCCTGTGGCCAAAAACAACATATCCAACAAAATTATTTAAAGAATGTTGAATGGGGGGAAAAAAGGATATTTAATGAATTTGCAGATTTCCTGGACTTTCATCCAAACCTAAATTCAACAGAAAATTTGACATATGAGCCAATATCAAAAATTAATTTCAAGGAACATAACAGTGACAAAAATTTTATGGTTTTTGGAAATGTACACCATATGTTTAAGATTGATATCAGCAATTGGGCAGATCAAAAGAAAGAATGGAGCAGAGCTGAGTATAATCTTACTTGAGAAAAAGCAAAACTGTCTAGGAAAAGGTAAAAAACCCCAGCAATTATGTTATATAAATAAGGCCCAGAGAAAGATAGACACAGAGACATTAGAGGGGAGAGGAGGGCTTTCAGTTCTGAAAACCTATTCATATCAGGAATAAATAGGCAACTCTACATATATATATACACTATGAAGAATACAGCATGCCAATATCTCTAAAGAAATAAGAGGGGAGGAATGGGCAAAGAGGAAGCAAAGGGTAAGGAAAGAAGACAACAGGAGGGATCCACGGATGGGGTGGGGAAGAGGAGATTAAATAATAGGCAAGTTAAGAAGTTGAATTAAAGCAAAAAGTCAGCAGGATTGGGAAAGAAGAGATATATGCGAACACTATAATAAGGATCAGGAGTAGAATTTATCAGGGAAAAAAAAAAGGATGATTAGTAATCATTGCTCTCACACAATGTCAAACTAAGATTTAGTAGAAAGAAATCTTCATGATATTCCAGTCATAGTAATAGTGTTTTTGATGCATGTTTAAGTGTGTGTATGTATATCTGAGTACATGTAAATATGTGTGCATATTCCTCTATGTATGTGTGTATACAGATATATGTATGGGTCTGTGGGTGGATGTAAATGTAAATATCTACTTATAGCCTGCTTGGGGGATGAAAGGGAAAAAAAGAAAAATAAATTTAAAGTACACAACAAAGAACAAAAAACAATCTATATGTAAACAAAGAAAAGATGGACAATCATGAATATAATTTCTTCTACTATAATATATATCCTTTCTTCAATTGGAAATTTATGGTTATATATTTTGAATCCTCCCCGATATTCCTGCTGAGCACATGACAATGTTTTATTTTATTTTGTTTTTCTATTTTTTTCCCTTCCCTATTCTGGTGTGAGACAGAGAGAGAGAGAGAGAGAGAGAGAGACAGAGAGAGAGAGAGAGAGACAGAGAGAGAGACAGAGAGAGAGAGAGAGAGACAGAGAGACAGAGAGAGACAGAGACAGAGACAGAGACAGAGAGAGAGAGAGAGAGTATGTGTGTGTGTGTGTGTGTAAATTCTTTTGAAAAATAGGGGAAAAAGAAATCCTACAAATTTCCTTTATGACACAGATATGGTGTTAATAATCAATCCAGGAAGGATCAAAATGGATACAGAAAATTATGGAGCAATTTCTCTAATGAATATTGATGCAAAAAATCTTCAATAAAATATTAGCAAAGAGATTACTTCCTTTTTTCAAATTTATAAAAATACAAATTATTCCCCAATTGATAAATGGTCAAAAGTTATGAACAATTTTCAGATGATGAAATTGAAGCCATTTTTAGTTATATGAAAAAATGTTCTAAATCATTATTGATTGAGAAATGCAAATGAAGACAACTCTGAGGCATCATTTCACACCTCTCAGATTGATTAAGATGACAGAAGAAGATAATGATGAATGTTGGGGGGATGTAGGAAAGCTGGGATACTAACACATTGTTGGTGGAGTTGTGAAATGATCTAGCCATTCTAGAGAGTAATTTGGAATTATGCCCAAAGGGCTAAAAACTGTACATATCCTTTGACCCAGCAGTGTCTCTACTGGACCTATATCCTAAGAGATCTTAAAGGAGGGAAGGGACCCACATGTGCAAAAATGTTTGTGGCAGTCCTTTTGTAATGGTAAGGAACTGGAAAGTGAATGGATGCCCATCAACTGGAGAATAGCTAAATAAGTTATGGTATATGAATATGTAGGAATATTATTTTTTATAAAAAATGATGAGAAGGCTCACTTCAAAAAAGTCTAGAAAGACTTACATGAACTAATGCTGAGTGAAGTGAGCAGAACCAAACATACATAGTACACAGTTAACACCAAGATTCTATGATGATCAACTATGATGGACGTGGCTCTTTTCAACAATGCAGTGACTCAAGGCAATTCCAATAAACTTGGGTTAGAAAATGCTACCTGCATCCAAAGACTGAATATGCACTGAAGTGTAGTATTTTCACTTTTTAAAAAAATTTTTGGTTTGTTTGCTTTTTCTTTCTTGTGTTTTTCCCTTCCTTTTGTTCTGATTTTTCTTGCACAACATGACAAATATGGACATGTTTAAAAGGATAGCACATATTTAACCTATATCAGACTGCTTACTGTCATGGGGAGAGAGAAGTTAAAGGAGGGAGAAAAAAAAATTTGGAACACAAAAACTTACAAAAATCAACGTTGAAAAGTATTTACATATATTTGGAAAAAATGAAACAACAATGTGCTTGGAAAATATTTCAGAAGGTAAAAAGATTATAGCCAGAAATAAAATGGACATTTAATGATATAGAAGTCTTTTAAGTATTCCTAATGTAAAGACTAAAGCTGAATAAAGACTGAAATATAACCCAGGAGTTTTGATGGCTCTAATTAAAGAACAGTCACTAATCATATGATGCCAATATGGAAAGAGGTCTCCAGTAGAATGTCCTAGGAATGTGTATCTGGTTCTATTAGCATTTTTATCAGTGATAAAAGCATGGGTGGCATTCTTAAAATAATTTGTATTATTCAAAACCAATACAAATAAATAATATTGGACGACAGAATTAGAATCCAAAGAGATCTTGATGAACTATAACAATTGACTATCAAATTTAATTTAAGATAAACATAAATGTAAAGACTTAAAACTTGGTTTCACAAACACCTGCAAAGTCAAGATAAGTTAAGCATTTTGTATGACACTTTTTTCAAGAGAACCACTGGAACTTTGCTCGGAATTACCAAGCTATTATATATTATCACTTTTGCAAGACCTAACAAAGCTAATGAAAAATGGAATAAGAAACTATAGGAATTTTGCTTTTAGTTCAGTAAAATGACCTAGCAGTTATGAAGATTAGTTCAAGACATTAATGAATCTATAAAAAAAAAAATAACCAAAACACACTAGTTTTAGACAGCTTTTGGAAAACAGAAATTATAATGAATCACTAGTACTCTAATTTTAAAATAATGTAGAAAACTGTATACATAAAAAATTTAAGACTGAGAAAGAAGGTTAACAGACCCATATCATTAGGAAATCAGGAGATAAGAATGCCATTATACTTTGCTGAAAAATTGTGTGCTGATCTGGATGCTAGGAAGTAACTGATTAAGTTGAAAATTAGCTACAGAAGGATGAGCATGATACCAAATGGCTTCCAATTTATGCTATCATATAACTGTCGGAGGTAATTGGTGTTTTTTGTCTTGGAGGAACTAAAACTTAGTAAAACTGAGAGCTATGTTTAAATACTTATAAGATTTATTACATTGAAGAAATTAAGACATATTTTGGTTATCTCCAGAAGGTAGAACACGGACAATAGGTAGAAGATGCACAAAGAAAAATTTAGCCTTAATTTAAAGACAAACTTCCAAATAACAAAGCTATCCAAAAGTGGAAGGGGCTGTTTCAGGGGATTATGGTTTTCAATGGAAGACTTTAAGCAATGGCTAGATGATCACATATTGAGTATGATAAAGCAAAGGAATTCTTGTTCAGATAGGCTAGCCTTTGAGATCCCTTCCAATGCTGCAATTCTGTTATTCCATAATTCTGTTAATAGGTTACAATTCTCTAACAGATATGAAATGTCTAAAGCAAAGTAACAGGATTATTGTTTTTTTTTTACCCTAATGATTTGTCTCTATCAGCATTCTATTTTAGTCTTAAATTTTCATATATACAGAATTCTCCAAATAAAGTGGCCAACATCCTGATTATTGTGAAGCCAACTCAAATTATTTGAAATCAGTATTCTGTAAGAATTTTTTTTTAACCTACTTGATGCACATGTGTTGCTATATCCTCATTTTTAATGATGACTATTAGTGTGTCAGTCTCCCTGTGCAATGCCTGACAGAAATGCTGGGGTTCAATTTCTTTGTGGCCTTCTTTCCTCAGTAAACTCTGAAACACAGGAAAATAGCCATGTTAGCAAAAAAAACACATTCATTAAAAATAATACAAATACAATGGCTTATAAAAGTTGTCAAATTATGTTCTAGCAAAGAAATATAAATAGCTTTTACTTTTTGCTATCAATTATATGATGTTATTACATAAAATAACCTTTGATTTATGCCTTTCTGACAAAGGTATGACTATAAAATAGTAAGTTTTTTAAAAAAGAAAAATGAATAATTTTATGATCAAGCATACACTGTCCCCTTCAAAGTAGTTATCTTGGAAGACTTATTGTTCAAAAATTTTCATTATTGCCTTCATAATATATTCAGTTAAATAACTTGCCAATCTTTAGTTATAATGCTATTAAAGTGATTAATGGAAACATCTAAAACTTAATTAAATCTGATAAACAGTTTAGCTGATTGAGCTGGGTAATATTTTTGGTCAAAACTAGTTCCATAGAATGTACACTAATGAATTAAAGTACCATGGTAGAGAAGCCAATCAATGAGTCCAATACATTTTTGCCTCTAAGAGAATTTCTCAAATACTATAGGATATTTTTATTATAGGACTGTAGTACAGTGAAAGAAGAATTCAGTCTCCATTTATATCAGAGACTAATTTAAATTATCTTCATTTGTGCTTTTCAAAGAAAACATTTCTTAGTCGGGGGTTACTGTAAGTTTTCCATAGAAGACAGATACTTTGTTTTCAGGCCATGGAAATTTCCATGACATGGAAATGTCATGTTTCATCACTAGTAATTATTTTGCAAATAAATAAATAAATTCCTATTCTGCCTATTGAGTCTTTGTTGTTTCTAGTCATTATCCAACATATAGCACTGTGTTTAAGAAAGTTATTTTCCCTTTCTAGAATAAGCTTTCCCTATCTAAATTTAATGTTTTGGCTAGTCTCATAATTAATTTTTCAATGTATTAAAACACTGACCACCTTTCATTTACTCTATGGATTGGACAAATGCATTATAAATAGAATAATGTAATTTTCTGCACACCATGGGAGTTTAGAAATCATCTATTCTTATTTATTCTTTTTTTTTTTTTTCTTAAGCCAAACAAGGCAATTTAGTTCCAGAATGACTTGTCTAAGGTGACACATTTAGTTAGAGCATCAGAGAGATCAGAACTTCTGGGTATATAGGCCAGTGTACTTTATGGTACCTTCCCTTCCCTACAACATTCTGGATCATCAAAAATTTCTTCTTCTTGATTCGGTTTATTCTCTAATAAGTCGTCTTCAAAAGTATCTCACTTAATGGATGTAACTAACTACTTTATTAACATCAGCTATTAACATAATATCTATCAGGTATTATCTCCTTAAGTTAAAAATATCACATGTTCATTTGATCATTTTTCCTCACTTCTAAAAATCATATACATGAAAATTAGCCTCATTATTTTGTAGTCTAAAACTACCACAAAACCAAATACTACTCATCTATTTTAAGATATCTGGTGCCTATAGGTGCTTTCAGAATTCCTGAAATTTAAAGAAAAAAAGTAGTTATGTTTCTTATCTTATGCCATGCTCAATCTACATTATTCCTGTGAAGAATAACTTCTGTTATTCTATGCACAGACCTTTCTCTGAAAGGCCTGCAAAATTCATGTAAAGTCATGAGTAAGACATGAAAGACATGCCAAGATGGACATGGATGACTAGTTTTTAACAGCCTGCATTAAAAGAGGAACTAAGAAATTAAATCAAATCTATAGTATTTTTTCTCTGTCTTAAAAAAAATGAAAATAAAATTTTAAACACAAGGAGATAGAATTCTTACAACTAAAAATGAAAAACAAATCTCCACATGAGACTAATGAATGAATCAAAGTTATTAACTCTTCTATTTGACAGACAGTCTTTTGTTTGCATATGAGTTTCCTATTCTGGTCCAATTCCACTCAATGCCACAGTAGTATCCTTAAAATACGAAACCAAAACTAGTGGGGAGAAAAAATGGTAGTCCTTCACTGAACTAGACAGATCTTCTACAAAGGATGTACTGCAAAACATTAACAAAATCACACAGAAAGAGAAAAGCATGAAAAAGGATAATCTAAATAAATGAAATTATGGATTATGCAAAGTTTTAAAGCACTGATTAAAAAAATCTAATTTAATTTACTTATGGCTATTATTGGACACAACAAAGGCAGAGCATTATAATATTAATTAGAATATTAATCTTTTAAACAGACTGTACACAAGACCTTGATTTAGCTAATTATTCTTTCCATAATAACCAGATCAATATTAAGCTATGTAAAATGTGGCATAATAAACTTTTAAGTATTGTTCTATTTATTTTTTTAGATGGAATAATATAACATCCAAAAATGAGTCTCTTAAAATAAAACTATTTACCAATTCTTACCTTTCCAGAATTTAAACAAAACTGTTCTGCTTTAAAGTAATGCTTTCTGTTCAAAAAGGTGTATTATGTATTCCCAACAAAGCAATACAGAATAAATTCTGAAAAAGGTTAAGATTAATAAATTAAATTGGAAATCTGGCTTATTTTGTAGTTCTTTCTAAAGTCAATTCTTCCCAAGATGGAAACATTATTCAGTTACAAATACTCAAAAGGATTTACAATAGGTTAAATAAAACAATATTCTCAGCTACAAGAAAAAATGAAATTCAAATTGAAATTAAAAAATGATGCCAAACACAAGCAATTCTCCATTAATTTTACTAATATTAAACTGTAAGCTCTTTCAAGGAAAGGAACGTCTTTTGCTTCTTTTTTGGCACAGTACCTGGCATGTAGTATATGCCACAGCAATATATCTATATAGATTAAATAATACCCAAGTCACCTCTGGAACTTTTAAAATTCTAATTAAATATAAGTTAGTTAAATTGATGATGCCTGATTTTATTTTTATCCCTGGTATGGATATATTAAGAATCTTCTACAAATAGCAGTACCACTCCAAACCAGTTTTCAGAAGTAGGCAACTGCATTACTACCTAAATTGTATTGTATAATTTGAAATATGTGAAGTAAACAGTATGATTCAAACCAAGACTATTGAGAATTAAATAAACCAAAGTAAAGGAAAATATAAGAAAAAGTTGATGTCTTACCCTTGTTCTGATAAAGAATGAACTATCTTCTGTTTCAACCAAGCAGAACAGGAAGGCGCTTTTACAAGCTTCTTTTATAACATTTTTTAGTTTGACGTGCAAACTGGAACACAAGTCTGTAATCATGTGTTCATAGGAAGCCATCCTCCTTGGGAAAGATGTTATCTTCGGCGATGTAATCTTTCCAGAGTTAACACCCAGATCATTAGCTTGGTAGTTCCTTTGGCTATTATTAAGCATCACCTTATTGAATTCAGCATATTCACTAAGAATGAGTGAAATGTCATTCCGAGATTCTTTCAGCTTACTATCATATCTCAACTTATTGAGGTGGAAAGAAGTGGCTGGATCTCTCTCTGCATTTGGAACAGTTCTATTCTGGCTACACTTGTCTTGCCTGAAAGAGGAAAGACTATTAAAGTCACTATGCTTTTGACTTTTTGTGTGCCAGCTTGAGGTATGTTGCCTTGGTTCTGAGTGTACAATTGTTACTAATAGAGGGCTTCTGCTTCTAGATGTTGGATGTGTAACTGGAGTCTCAGTTACTTTTGTCAAGGGAAAGACTCCAACAGTTGTCTGAATATGTGATTCCTTTGGCAAAGGACTGGAAGAAGTAGTAGAAAGCTGAGATTTCCCATTCTTTACCATTTGTTTTAGCTTATGTGCAAACCTCAAATATTCTAGATCCAAAGTATTCTGGGTAGGATCATCTGTCACCTGCCAGGTACTTGTCCAGGAGCTGATCAAGCCACACCGAGCTGTGACACAGGGGTGCTGTTTCAAGTTGTGTAAAGTCCTAGTGGTGTCTTTAAGCTTCTTAGTTATAGTAAAATTAGTATAAGTCCTGGGAGTGCCATGAAGATCTCGGATTTTAATGTAAAAGGGTATATACTTATCTCCTTTCTTTAATCCAGTTGACCAGCTTTTTTGCTGGGTACCTTTGTCTGCTTCTTGACCTTTATGAGAATAATTCCAACTCTCTATGTCACTACTTGTTGTTATAGTTCTACTATCCATCAAAGCATCATAATCAGTTACAGTAGTTTCTTCCACTTCGTGGGGATGATTGGTTCCCAAGGGGCAAGGATCATCTAACTGCAATTGGGAATGTTTAATATCCCCAAAACATTCTTGGTCAGATTCTCCAGAAAGTGACTCATAATAAATTTCAGTATTCAAGTTCATATCCATATTTCTATCAGGGGATTTTATATCTTTCTCAGTTCCAATTCCCTCTCCCGCACTCTCATGTTCTACAAGCTCTTTAGAGGCCTCCCAAGTTGGTTTCTGAATAACTGAAGCAGAATGCTCTTCCTCTGTGTTTTTGGTTATGTTTGCCACATTTTGATATGTACCACCACATACCAGGTTAGATTCTTTGGTGGCAAAAATGCCACTTGACTGATCTTTTGTTTCACATACTGATGAAGCTTCTTGATGAACCTGTGTGTTCCCTTCCCCTCTTGACAATGATATGAAGCTTGACCCTAGGTTAGTTCCTTTTAAATTGATGGTTTCTTCATGTAAAGTAGAAATAACTTCATCATTACTGAGAATTCTAGACACTGAAATTCCATGCTCTTGAAATGTCTCTTCATTTACTTGACCTGAACTACTTATATGTGAGGCATCATCCATGGAAATACAAATATCTGGGTTCTTTGAGGGTCTACATATAAAATCAGATTGGTCAACTGAAGTCAAATCCAGAGACGACTTATGTAAATAATCATATTCACTTTGTCCTTGTAAATCCTTTTTACTGTCTGAAGGGCTATTCTTATGTTCCAATGAATTGCTTGACAGGTTTGATTCAGTTGAAGAATGGATTTTTTCAGCTACAGATCTATTTTCTATTAATTTTCTAAGACAAGGTGGAGATTTATGGGTATCCAAGACAGTATGTGTTGAATTCAAACTTTTGATTTCCTCACTAGTTTGCTGCAAAGGATTCTCGGATCTTTCCAAATCCTGAAAAGAAGTCTTATAGTCCTCCTCACACTCTGCAACAGAAGTAGTCTGGTTTAAAGCTGCATCACAACACTGAAATTTCCCCTGGAAAAATCTAGCATCATCATACTTATTTTGGACTACATGGTCTTCTGCTGCTCTTCTATGAAGAAGTAAAAGACTTTCTTTTTGTTCTGTATAATCAATTAAGGGCAAAGCCATGTCAGAAGAAAGCTTTGTAGGTTTTCCCTGTGTAGCAGTCAGCTTTTCTCCTGATACCCCAGGACTGTCAGATACATGATCTTCTTCTCCTGAAGATAAATCTATTGACTGCATCTGGGAGGCTTTACTAACCTCTTTAGATACTGTATCATGAAGCTCTAACATATGAAGGGGCATATCCTGAGATAGTGGTGTTTCTTTAGATGGCACTTGATCATCAGGAATTGAAGCTGGTGATACTGGCTCAATTAAGGCACCATCAAAGGGTGAGTTAGTAATAATATTTACTTCCTGTCCAATCTCAAGTGCACATGGTTCCTTAGCAAGTACTAAAGTAACTGGGTCCAGAGCATCTCTTTTACACTCTTTATTTTCTAATGGTTTCGGCAACACTGCAGTATGAAGTGAAGAATAGTCAGAAGAATTAGTTTCTCTCTTTTTTGGGAAAGCTGTTACTGGCTCAATTATTTCTTCAGCTACAACTTGAAGTTCCACATTCTCTAGTGGAACAGCCTGAATCTGCATAATTTCATCAGACTGTGCTTGGTCTTGAGGACTTGTAGGTGGTGATATTGTTAGTGCTAGTTCAATATCTGAATCATCTGATAGCTCTATGCTGACTGCCTCTCTGCCCAAAGATATGCAAGTTTCTTTGGTAAATGCCACATTGACCGACTCAAAATTCATTCTTTCACTGTTTAAGCCACTCCCATTTGTCTCCTTTTCTAAAGAATGATTTAATTTAGTAGCTCCTGATGAAATATAACTAGCTGAAGCAGTTTTTTTGCTTTCCAAAGGTGCAAAAGTCGGTGTTAAAACAATTTCTTCAACCTGAGCTGACTCTATAACCTCTTCAGAAGATATGCTATAGAGTCCTGGAGTCTGTAGAAATGTGTCTTGAGGTAGTTTCATTTCATCAGAGGTTGCCTGATCACCAGAACTGACAACTGATGAGACTGCCTCAATTAACACTGTATTAGCTGATGATGTTGACAGTGGAATGGGAACTTCCTTCTCAAGTGAACCAGTTTCTTTAGCAAGAGTCTCTCTAGCAACAGAAGAGGTACAGAGGTATTTAGTTCCTGTTGATACAGATGGTGCCATAGATGGAATGTCTTGAAGATCCTGATTAGTAGATGAAGCATTTTGTGCTTGGGTTATTTCACGAAAGGGGATTTGTTGTCTAAGACTTTCAACAGATGATACTTTTTTAATCAGCTCTCTCTCAGAGTCTGGCATTTTATCAACTCCATTTGCAAATCCTGTTTCTATAGGTAGACAGGCATTTTTTTCAAAAGTGAAAGTAATTGGTTCCAAATTGATCATTACATATTCCAAGTCACCATCTTTGTTTTCTAATGACTCCTGACTCTCTGTTACTTTGTTTCTGGGGCTACTATGCTCTGTTATGTTCTGTAATGCACTTGCTTTTGTGCCTAGTGCCTCATAGAGAGAGTCTTCTCTGTTTTCTAAAGCTCTGTTCACAGAAGTTCCACAGTTCATTGTCTGATCATTGATCCCATTTTCAGAGACTGCTCCTGAGTTAACAAGTTTCTGTGAATTTTCATTTTCATCAGCAATAGAAGGTTCTCTAGTTTGGGTACTTGCATTACTAGAAAGCACAACATTAGGTGTCTCTATATTGGTTGGTAATTCCTGTTCCACTCTTTTTCTTATTACCTGAAATGATAAAAGTTTAGAGTTTAGTATATCAAATATCAATTTGTGTATATGTTAAGCCAGAAAAATGTAAGCTGCTTGCAGGCAGAGACAGCTTCATTTTTGTCTTTTTCCCAGCACAATAGCATAAATTAGGTGCTTTTTAATTGTTAGCTAAAAAGTAAATGACCATTAACAAGAAAGTTTATGAAAAAATTATGATATATTAATAAAATGGAATGTCATTATGCAGTGAGAAAACAACAAATTTCCAGAGACACATGGGAGACTTTTTACTAGTCAACAAGGTGAAAGAGAACCAAAATAATAATATGAATGACTACATCTTACCATAAACTGTGTAGATCATTAAAAAGAAAGCCAAGTTGTGAGTAATTGACAGATTAAGGATCATGGCTCCCTTTTCATGACAGAGAAGTGGAGACTATTAGGGTGAAATGTTACATTCATTATAAAATGTAATCACTGTAATGGAAAATTGTGCAAAATTGTTTTCTTTGCCAGGATAGAATATGTTAATCCAGTTAGTGGTGGGAAGAGGAGTCCAGAAATGACTTTCATGTAAAGACAAAAATCTAGAAAATCTGTATTTAAAAATGTTTTTCACCCTCTGTGTGTCTGCTCTGCTTCTACTCATGTACTCCTAAACAGAAGTGGAGAAAGTTCTAAGATTGCTGCCTAGGCACATTATAAATTTGTGTTACTCAATTACAACTGGGCCTTAGCATAACATGCTAGATACCCTTAAGCTCACTTGCACTCTCTCACATACACAGAGATATCTATGATCTATTCCACTCCATTCTCAGCAAAACTCCTAGAAGAGTTGTCCACTCAGTGCTTTAACTTCATTCTATCACTCACTCAACCCTTTGAAAATCAGGCTTTTGACCTTGTCACTCAACCAAAATTACCAAAGAACTTTTATTTGTCAAATATAAAGAGCTTTCCCCTGCCCCCCATTCTTAATCCTTCTCAACTTCTATGTTGCATTTGACACTACTGATCACTTTCTCTACATTTTTATGACTTTCTTGGTTCTATCCTTCCACCTTTCTGGATCCTCCTCTCATAGCTCAATACACACTTATCATAAACCCAAAATGGTATGTTCAGGGCCCTCTTCTCTCCTGTAACATTAATTTTTTAAAATTTTGAGTCCCAAATCCTCTCCTTCTAGCCCCTTCTCACCCATTGAGAAAGCATGAAATATATGTATGTGTGTATATATATATATAAGGTTATACAAAACATATTTCCACATTAATCATATTGCCCCTTCCCCTCACCAAAAAAGGCAAGAGAAATAAAATGGAGAAAAAAATGTTTCTGTACTTAAGAATTCATCAATGAATAAATGGATAGCATTTTTTTTTTAAATCAGGAATTCTTCAGAATTACTGTGGAGCATTATTATAATAATAAAATGCTAAGTCTTTCAAATTTGATTATCATTATAATATTACTTTAACTGTGTACAATGTTCTACAATGTTCTTCTGGCTCTGTTTACTTCCCTTTGTATCAAGTCATATAAGTCTTTTTCAGGTTTTTCTGTACCTATCCTCAGCACCATTTCTTACAAGACAATAACATTCCTAACACAATCATATTCCACAATTTGTTAAACCATTCCCCAAACGATGGGGCACATTTTCTCTTTACTCTCTTCCTTTCTGATTTTGTCAGCTCTCTTGAATTTAATTATCTTTTTCATGAAGGTGATTCATAGATCTATGTGATTCCTATTGAATATTTCCAGTTGAGTGTTCTGTAGACATAAGCTCAACACATGCAAAACACAGAACTCATTAATATTGTCTGTTTTTACCATTTTACATTAAACATTAAAATCTGAGATTTCCTCAGCACTCTCATGACTTAACACTAATTTTACTACAACTAAGAATCTCAAAGACACTTTGGAAGTTAATATTACCTGAAGGAGGCACTCCAGTTTCAGAGGGTGATGAGACTAGATCAACTCCTGGACAACTACCAATGGCCTCCTCCATTTTTTTGACTTGTATTACTCTGCTCTCTCATCTTACATGTTTTTATGATAATGATTCTGTATCATTACACTTTGCCTGAACATTTTAAAAGCACTTCAGTAAAAATTAAGTACATAAAATGCTTATCAAATTTGGTTTCTGGTCTGTCAAGTCTCTCCCTATTCTATTCTATTCTATTCTATCAATAGAAAGAGGGGTAATGGTAAAAAAAAACAGAAAAATAAATAAATAAATAATGAATAACTCAGCATTATGTTGTCCAGTCATTTCAGTTATGTCCAACTCTTCATGATCCCATTTGGAGTTTTCTTGGTAAAGATAATGATGTAGCTTGCTATTTCCTTTTCCAGCTCTTTTTACAGATAAGAAAACCAAGGCAAATAAGGCTAAGTGATTTGTCTGGGTAACACAGCTAATACATTTCTGAGGCCACACTTGAAGTTAGGAAGATGAGTCTTCCTGACTCCAGGTCTGACCCTTTATCTACTGTACCACCTAGCTGCCCTTTAATGCTATACCAAACAAAATAAAAACTTCACAAGCATATACTTTAAAAAAAATTTTTCCTTCTCATTTATAACTGACAAAGATCATATTAAAAATTTCTTCGGACAACAGTTAATAAATAAAATATACTGTCTTAATAAAGAATATTTTTGAATCAAAGACTTTATAAGTTATACTTTGAAATACAACTGTTTACTCATCTATATAAATAAGGTTTACTTATCTATATTCTTAGTTCCTTTAAGGTAAATGTCTACAAGGACTATAACAAAAGAGTTCTGACAATACAACATCCTAGAGAGTGCTAGAACTATGGATTTTAAAATGGTATCTACTTTTGTCATTTTAAGAATCGTATTATAACTTTCACATTCATGCCATTTGAGGCCCTGTATTCGTGATACTTAAGAACAACAGGTAGGAAGGACAACATTTTCCATGTCAGAAGAACTATTCCATGGGGACCAAAAACTTCTTTACCTCTGCAACTATTTCTTTCCTCTCTCAAAAGAACAATTTTCTCAAGCACACAGTTAAGATAAGACTTAGCTCTCTCTCTTCTATCCATCAACAGTACCTCATTAACTTTGTAAGGAACTATTTTTCACATCCGAAGCTTTACAAAAACTTTGTTATATTACTGGAAGTATCAGTTCTTACAAACTAATTTAATGCCATGTACTAAATATTTTTATTTAGCAAAACAATGAAAAATACCTCCTCTCCCTCATAAAAATCAACATTTGTTTTATCCAGTCTTACCTCATTAGAAGAACAGATAGTACTCTGGAATTCTGGGGTATCTTGACGGTCTTCTCCTGCTAAAGCAGCTCCCTCTTCCAAGCCACTTGTAGATGGCTTGATGTTGGTGCAAGCCAATAATATTCCAGTGGTAGAATTATTTGAATTCCAATTGGACTCCAATGGAGATTCTACAGAATGTCGTTTCATACCTAGACATTCTTCACCGACTTCACTGAAATCCAAGGGATCCAAAGTACTATTTATAGAAACATATTTTGCTGGATTACTATGCTCTACTACTTTTCGAGCTGAGGGTATGATTTTATTTTGATTGCTATAAAACAGGGCTACCCACATATGAAGAATAAGCTTTACTTCTTCTACATTATCTGGCACATCAGCATTCCAGGGTCTGAAGGGATCAAACAAGAAAAAAAAAAGTCACATTGAACCACTGAGAATAATTTTCGGTGAATGTTATAATGAGCAGAAATTCTTCATTACTGTATATACATGCATTTAAAAATATAAAAGTATGAAGCAACAATTAAAAAATGGAGATAATAGATTGATAAATGAATAATATTAAAAGATTCAAACCATTTCTGTAAACACTGATTCCTGTCCTCAATATAGAAATCAGGCTGAATTTGGAATCAGGATCTGAGTTAAAATTCCAGTTCTACTACTTCTACTTAAAACATTTCCTCCCCCCCTGAGGCTGGGGTTAAGTGACTTACCCAGGGTCACACAGCTAGGAAGTGTTAAGTATCTGAGACCTCCTGAATTCAAGGCTGATGCTCTATCCACTGCGCCACCTAGCTGTCCCTTCTACTTAAAACTTAAGCAAGTAATTTAACTTTTATGAGCTTTAATTTCTCATCTGTAAAAGAACAGGCTTGGCTTTCCAAACTCCAATATGAAGGGCTTCTTAATACTCACATTAAGAACTAGAGATATAGTTTACATATATCATTCTTGAACAGGTAAATTGCATAATTACCTTTGTATATGAACTTTTTATTTTTAGAAAAGATTAAAATTTTTCTTAAGTTCTGTATTGAGGATGCTTTCCTTCTAAAATTCTAATTTAAAATTTTTTTTAAAAATTCTTATTTTTTAATTAAGATCTTTTCAACTTTAACTGAAAAACTTTGATGCCCTCAAAATCTAAAGGTTAAAGTCCTCATTATTCCTAAACTATTCATCTGTTAAATTATTTTTTTACACTCAGAAGAAGCCAGTGTCAGAACCAGGCTTAACATTCCCACACCTAAAAATCTATCTTGTAAGACTGACAATGGGTACTAGTACTTCCAACTCTGGTTTTCTCTTTCCTCAATAGGAACCCAAGGAATTCAAATAACTTTTTTGTATAAGTTTAATGTAATAGAAACATAGTTTTATCCATACTTACCCATGTAAAGCTCTTATTACAGTCTTCTCCAGTGGGTTGTTAGTATATTTACTATCTAAGCTGAAGACATATTCTGTTTCACACTTGCAAGTAACTTTAAAGGAGCCATCACAGCTAAATACTGTGTGAGAATGACAAAAATCTTCTTTTAAGTTGGAAGGCAACAATCGACTCTTATGTTTTATGACTGGATCCAGCAAAAGCTTTTGAACAGGTGGAGTGTTATGTTGATGTCGAAATGGCATCACTTTACCCACTGGAGTCCCTGCCTCGGGGCCTTTTGTCCCATTCTTTGCAAAGGTAGGACCTTGTGTTCCACGCTGCTGCAGATGTTTCTTTGAATGTTCAGCAGTGAGTAAGGCATAAGAATGTTCTATGGCAATAAAAGAACTATTGCTATTGCTTTCATCTGCAGATTCTACTGTCTCTTTAGGAAGTGCTTCCTGGGTCACAGATATTTGATGATATGGAGTCAAGTTCTTTTCACTCTGGCTATCAGGTACATTTGTCTGTGAATTAATTTGTTCATAAGATGGCTTGGGTAGTTCAAGAGAATACAATGCACATCTTTGGTTTTTAGCCAGCCTGTGATATTCATGATCATAAGTACTTTGCAAAGAATTTTCTTTACAGAATAAAATATTGTTTTGTGTTAAGTCAGAGGAGGAAGACAAGTCTCTATGAATAGATGATGAGGTGGTAGAGGTAGCAGAGCTTAGAGCCAGATCAGCCAACATATTTAGGGCTTGGGAGTCAAAGTGACCAATGCAATTTTCTTGAAGATCTGATTGAACAACAGCAGTGCTTCCAAGTTGAACCGTATTTTCACTATGATCATTTCCTTGATTATTTGACAGAATTTTAATTGGTGGTTGGGAAGGGATCTCTCTTTTGGCTAAATCATCAAAAAAAAAAAAAAAATCTATTGATTTACATGAAATTAAATATTGTGCGATATGCCTATGAAATTTCATTATCTTACTTCATTATATATTCTATATCACCAATTCCCCAAAGTCTTTCTAGTGGGACAGACCTTTCCAAAACTTGTACTGTGCTAGCTTTAAGAAATTATCGTTATTTCCACACTTCTACAAAAAAACAAAACAGTAGTTTAAAAAAAAAAAAAACTAACAAAAATCTCTATTAAATACTATTATACGTTTGTAAGAAGAAATTTTAAAAAAATATTTCATTTCTTAAGTTTCTAGGCATGAAATGAAACAAATTTGCTTGAAGTATCTTCATTCTTATCTTCATTAATTTACATTAATTGATCAAAAAATTCACAAATATTTATTAATCTTTTATTACATGATCAGCATGAGAATGCAAAGATGAAAGTGAGACAGTTTTTTATCTCAAAAAGCTTACATTTGGAGGAGAATAAAATGCATATGTGAATGTGTTGAGTGCATCTACATACAGACACACACAAATATATACATATAAATATATGTCTTAGTATGCATATTCCAAATAAATAAAAGGGAGTTTGGAAGGAAGGGCATGACTAGTTGGAGGAGTAGGAGAAGTCCTCATGAAGAGGAGATGCCTGAAAGAAGTGAAGGATTCTGAGATGTAGATGAAGACTTGGGAAATAGCTAGTGCAAATTCTTGTAGATGAGAGATGGAGTACCAAGGTGAGCAAGAACAAGAAAGCACATTTGGCTATACTATCGAATTCAAGAAAGGAAATGGTATATAATGAAGCATCAAAATTAGTGAAGAGTTGTGAAAGGCTTTAAAAGACAAAGTGTATTTTGTATTGGGAATAATATGGGAACATTGGAGAAAAGTCTGTTTTCTCGGCAAAGTATGAAATGAGCTCCTAAACTAAGAAGGTAGACAAAGAAAAAAATATGAGAACAAGATCAGAGGGAATAGAATAGGACAACAATTAGAGGAGTAATAAAAGAACTTTCTTGCTGCGGTCCTGAGGGCCCAGTTGAGGTTAGGTAACAGAAATCTGTGATGGACTTATTAATCAGCTACTTTATGTGAAAACTTCCTTGAATTTAGTTCAACAGCATTAAAAATTAGAAAAGCTATAGTATTTCATTAATCTTTCTCTTTTGGCAACTTCATTCATTCCTATGATTTCAGATATTCCTTTTAAACTGAAAATTCTCATACTGAAAACTTCAGCTCTGATCCGTGTTTCTGTTCAGGTATCATACTAAAATCTCAATCTCAAACTATCCAAATAATACTTTGGGGGCAACTAGGTAGCACAATACATAGGAGAATCTGCAGTTCAAATCTGGTCTCAAAGACACTTGATCCTAACTGGCTCTGTGACCACAGGTGACAATCTTAATTGCCTTCTCTACCCCCCCTTCCCTACCCTACCTTCCAGCCCCCAACTTCATCCCAAGATAATTTATTTTTTACCTTAGAATTTGTTCTTTCTTTTGACTTCTCTTGTTGCTATCAGTGGTATTATGATTCTCACCTATTATAGCCAATACATCATCTATATTCTCCATATTCCTTAAATTCATTACTTCTTCTCCATTCCCACTAAGCTATCCTTGGATAGTCCCTCAAAACTAACATCTGGAGTTTCAGTAACTATTAGGCTTTCAACTTCCCTCTTTTGTTGTAAACTACTGGTATAATTATGCAGTGTACAGAACTCTGTACTCAAGAAGGCCTGAGTTTGAATTTCACTTCTGATGTTAGCTATGTGAATATGAGTAAATGACTTAATCTCTCATGGTATCCTCATCTGTAAAATGGGGAAAACGCATGTAACATGGGGATAATAGGATTGTTATAAAATGCTGTGAGGCTTATATAAAATAATTTGCTTTACAAACTCTAATGTATGCATCAGGTATTTTTGTTATATTAACTGGGATTGTTACAAAGATGTTTTAATGATCATATAAAAGATAAATTTAACATCCTGGTACCTTTATTCAGATATTTAAAAAAACAATTATTTCATCTAACAATGTCACAGTCTGTATAATATTAAATATAAAAGAATAATATCAAGATAGAGATTTGTCCCAGGATTATTGCTTTCAGAAAAAATACCACAGGAAAAAAGATGAGAAGAATGAGATGATTAAGAAGACTAAAGATGTATTCCTTCTACACGAAGCATTGCAGCATGACAGACTAGAAAGCTGTCCTCAAAGTGAGAAAAACTTGCCTATGTGGCCCAAAGCAAGTCAATGAAGCCCAGTGCCCTAGGAAACTTTTTTTCACTATGATTTTTGTTAGAATGTGCTGACCTGCCCAAGTGGAAGAAGTGCCTCACAAGGAAATTCCTGACATCAGTGAAATCACAGGTTCTATTCTTATGTATAGATATGGCTTATAGAGCTATCTGCCCCAAATCTCACTGTCTAATGACTTCAGCACAGAATTCTTCCTCAGTCATTGAATCTCTTCATAATACAGTGTTATCAACTTTTCTAGGCTTAACTCCTTTCAATATATTCTATTCTAACCAAACTCAAGCTACTTGTTTAATGTCCCATGTTTTCCCACTCCCTTGACTCTGTTTTTAGTCTTCCCTAGGCATACCCTGGAATTTAGGGAAGAGATTTGAGTCACTTATGTAGATTTACATGATAAGATCACCTGTAATGGGAATAGATGAGATCACTAAGAGTTGAGAGAAAAAAGAGAACTTAGGTCAGAATTTTGAGAAACACCCACATTTTTTTTGAGCAGGGGAGGAGGAGCATGAGTAGATATAGGAATAGACAGTCATTTAACCCCTTCTCAGCTTCAGTTTTCTAATCTGTCAAATGGAGACAATAATAGTACCAAGAAGTTCATAGAGTTCTTGTGAAAATCAAATGTGATAATATGTATAAAGGGTTTTGCAAACTTTTCAGAGCTATATAAAAATCAGACGCCAATATTATCATCAAGGATATCAAATTCATGAATGAGACTTGCTACCTTGCAATTTCTATTTAGTCAGGACTATAGAATTTTAATTCACCTGGATAATACAGTCTTACCAGGTTGCAGTTGTTTTCTCATTCTTGGATTTTGGTTGCTTTTGACTATATTTACTCTCTGTTTCTGTGGAGGCTTTTTCATGGCTTGGTTAACCCTTGGCACCGTTTTGATTGGAGATGTTTCTGGTTTCTTTACTTTTTTAGCATTTGTTACTACTGGCACACTTTCAGAAACAAAAGTCTCTTGATTTTTCTGATCCAATTTTGTTGTTTGTATAAACTGTGCTGTCAGCACTTCAGCACCTCAAAAAGAAAAAGAAAAATTTTTTTCCTTTAAGGAACTATTGTATCCCCAGATTTAAATCAACATCAGCATGGTTTTTCTTTTTTTTAAAAATTATAAAAACCTGTTATTTATATAGAGATATTAGCTCTTTAAAAGAAATGCTAATATCATTTTTTGGGTTTTCTTTCTAAAAATAAATTTCAACAACAATAAACAAAACAAAATTTTGAGTTTATCAAAGCAACGTAAAGCTATAACTTAAAAGTTCTCAATTAAATTACATAATTTAAAAATTTGTTAAAACTTCATCCTGTAAGCCAAACAATGAGAAATATAAAGCTTTGCACAACTATAAAAATAGAAAGCCACAACAAATCAGTGCAAATTTCTAAATTAACACTAGTCTGAGAAACATGAATCATTCACAGAATGGTGAAGGAAAGAGCAGTATAAACAAAAGTATATTAAAATCCATGGGGCATCTAAGCATAGTGGATAGAATACCAGACTTGAAGGCAGGAAGACTCATCTTTCTGGGTTCAACTCAAGTTACTTAATTCTGTTTGCTTTAGTTTCTTCATCTATACAATGAGCTGGAGAAGGAAATGGCAAAACTACTATCTTTGCTAAGAAAACTCAAAAATGCAGTTATGGAGAGCTGGACATGACTGAAATAATTGAACCACAAGCATAAAATGTTGAAATTAATCTAGAAATCAAGGAAGAAGGAGAAAAGAGGCATTTATAAGCATTGACTATGTGCTATGCTTAACTTAGAAGGCAGGAAGGCAAACAACCTACATTCTGATAAATCATTTAGACTTAAGAACCACAGAGGAATATTTAAGAACTCACAGAATCAGTAAAAATATCAGCATAACTAAAAACCTTAACTACAAAATAATTTGCTATAGTATCATTCTTGAAAATTATATAATATCTATACAAGATGTGGTTGGGTATTCTGCAAGTCCCATACTTCTCCTAGAGTTTACCACAGTCTGTTCCCAAGTTCTGTGTGTGTGTGTGTGTGTGTGTGTGTGTGTGTACATTCTAAGTGAGAATGTGTGTAAATAATCTCTAATAGTATAAATATGCTAGAAATAAGGAATCTTCACAATTAATACTTTTTGATACATCTTTGAAAACAGAAATCCTGTGCCCTTATTTTCATCTCTCTTCTAACCAAAAGCACTGTTATAATTGCAGTATGTTAATAATTCAATATCCCTTTGGCTTATATCCTTATATCCTTCCACATAATCTGGAATTCAGTGATCTCTTTCTGTTCCTTGAATATATCTTCCAACTTATTTGATGGCTTGGCCTCATGCCTTGAACTTTCCGTCATTTCTACCTTCTGGTTCTCCTAAATTTCTTCAAATTGTAGCTAAACTTTTACCTTTTACAGGAAGCCTTTCACAATCCTCAACCTTCAACGTTCTGAGATTATCTCAATTTATTCCGCATATATCTTTCTAGCAGTCTACAAACTGTCCTCCTCCATTAGACTATAAGCATCTTTAAAAGTGAGGATTAAGTTTTTTGGGCTCTTTCTTATATCACTAGAGCTTAGCAAGTACCAGGCATAGAGGAAGTACATGGTAAATGCTTCTTAACTTAAATGATTCTCCTCCATACTCAAGACAAGTAAATCTCCTCCATATTCCAAATAAGTAAAACTGTTTAGGTCACTTAAATTGCCTATTGATATACACTGATATTTTAGAATTACATCAAAAAGAAACTTACCTCTTTTCCTCTTCTGAGGAAATTGACCTTTTGCTAGCTTAACTGTGGTTTCAATGGTTGTTACAGGTCCTGTTTTTTTGGAGAATGGGCGGCATAAGTTCACCTTTTTATTCTGCATCACAACTGACATACTTGCTTTTCTCTTCGGCTGGATTCTCAGATTTGATGTTGGACACAAATGTAGACTATTTTCAGCTTTACTTGTCCCATCAGAGTTTTTGTTTTTATCTGTTTCATTTTTCACTTGAGCCTCTGAGTCAACACATTCAGTATCCGGAGGCATAAAGAGAGAGAAGCCAACATCACACATTCCATCAGAAACAGAAAAAGGTGATGGAGAATGTCCTGCTAGCAAATCCAAGGCTGTGGTTATTTCCAAAGCATAACCACTTGGATCTGAAAAGTAAGACTTGAGACAAGTTAAAGTCTTCTGAGAACATTTTTCAGAATAAAGACCCGCCTTCAATTCATTGGATAATGTGTCACATGGAAAAAATTCTGGTTCCTCAAATGAATTTTGGAAAGGCAATGAAGAATTTTTGTTCTGCTTGGCAAATTCTTGGAAATGATGCTTCACTAACACATTTGGATGAATTTCTTCCTCAGACAAAAATTTTTTCGCTTCCAGTAGAGCATAATGAAGGGTAGGCAAAATGGGTACAACTCTCACAGAAATGTCATCTTCACATTTTGATTCTTTTCTACCTAAAAAAAAAAACAACATACAAGTATGAAAATATATATACATATACACACATAATGTATAATTATATTACAACTGAATAGGACTGATTGGATGAAGTATTTCTCAGTACTGAGTCACATGTTCCGTTTCCAGAACTGAGACCTTGGAGAGAAAAATACTCTCTGGAGGAATGAACTTTGAACCTGAGATACAGGAAGTTGCAGGAAGTGACATGACCTGTGGGAGGCAGCCAGCATTAGTGATCATTGGTCAAGGATGGTTACATCCTGTTGGTCTATCCAATGAGAATGCTGGAGTCTTTTGCTTTTAAACCCTGGACAAGCCAGAATCATGTTAGGTTCCAGGGGCAAATGCTAGTTCTCAGGTGTGTGTCTGGGCCTCTCCCTACAGGGATTAAATAAATGTTTTTTCTTTGTTTTTCTCTTTGTCCCTAATGATGTCTCTGATTAATTAACTGGATTGGGAAGGTGGTCTTGCACCCAACCCATTCCACACACATCCATAATACAAAAATAATGCTTTAGATTTTATATATATATATATATTTTATATATTCTGAGATAGTAAAAAAAAGACTAGTAATTCAAAATGATAATCTAACCAGTAATAAATAACATATGGTTATTATATATCTGCTAGTAGTATCTAAAGAGAAAAGAAAATGCCTAAGAAAAAACAGACTTTCAGTAAACTCCCAATTAAACCAGATAGGAGGGACTGACACAGAGATGGAGACCAAAGCAGTGACTCCCATTTACATATGGAAAACCCAGTTAAGTAAATTCCCTCTACTAATGAAGGTCAGCATCTTATCTGCAACTAATGATCTTAAATGGTTGCCAATACAGCTTACTAAATGCAGCTTACTAAAGAACTGAAAGGGAGTGATCAGATTTTATCACTAGCAGACTCTATTTTGTAAATATCCTAAATTCTTCCAGAGCTTTCTCTATGGACCTTCAGTAGACTGTACAAAACAACTTACCTTGTAAAAAACTATAGATTGTTCCCATCTGCTAGCACTTGCAGCTCTTCTCCCTGCTTGCTTGCTGCTTCATATAACCCATAACTTTTGCCACACTGGCCATTTTCTCATTAATTCAGGTTGACACACCAAATAGTAAAGTGATTTTCTCTGTCACAAAGCTAGTACACATCAGGGGTGGGACCTAACCTAAGATCTTCCTGGATCTATGATCAACACTCTATTCTTTATTTTTCTAAAAGTTATTTTTATTTAAATTAAAGCTTTTTATTTTCAAAATATATGCATAGATAATTTTCAACATTTACCTTTGCAAAACTCTGTAGTCCAAATTTTTTTTCCTTCCCTTCTCCTCATCCCATCCCCTAGATAGCACCAATATATTAACATGTGCAATTCTAAAAATATTTTCAATTATCATATTGCACAAGAAAAATAAGATTAAAAAGTAAAAAAAGAGAAAGAAAACAAAATGCAAACAACAATTAAAAACCGTGAAAATATTATGCTGTGATTCACACTCAAAGTCTCCACAGTTCTTTCTCTGGATACAGAGAATCTGTACAAATCTATTGGAAGTGGCCTGAATCATCTCAATGCTAAAAAGAGCCACATCCATCAGAAATGATCATCACATAATCTTGTTGTTGCCGTGTATAATGATCTCCTGGTTTTGCTGATTTCACTTAGCATGAGAGTTTCTCCAGGCCTCTCTGAAATCATCCTGTTGGTCATTTCTTACAGAACAATATCATTGCATAACATATTCAGCCATTCTCTAATTGGTGAGCATCCCTTTAATTTCCACTTTCTTGCCACTACAAAAAAGGCTGCCACAAACATTTTTGCACATGTGGGTCCTTTTCCCTTTTTTATGATCTTTTTTGGGATACAGGCCCAGTAGAAACAATGCTACAGCAAAAGGTATACACAATTTGATAGCTCTTGCACAATTCCATATTGCTCTCCAGAATGGTTGGATCCATTCACAATTCCACCAACAATCTATCAGTGTCCCAGTTTTCCCACCACACCTCCAACATTTGTTATTATCTTTTCCTGTCATTTTAGCCAACCTGAGAGGTGTGTAGTAGTGGTACCTTAGAGTTGTCAATTTTCATTTCTCTGATCAATAATGATTTAGAGCATTTTTTTCATATGACTATAAATGATTTTAATTTCTTCACCTGAAAACTGTCTGCTTGTATCTTTTGACCATTTATCAGTTGAAGAATGACTTGAATTCTCATAAATTTGAATCAATTCTCCTTTTATTTTAGAACTGAAGCCTTGAGAACCCATGGATGTAAAACTTTTCCCCCAATTTATTGCTTCCCTTCTAATCTTGTTTGCATTCCATAATGTAATAGGGGCAGCTAGGTGGCATAAAGCACCAGCCCTGAAGTCAGGAGGACCTGAGTTCAAATCTGGCCTGAAATACTTAACACTTACTAGCTGTGTGACCCTGCGCAATTGCCTCAGCAAAAAAAAGAAAAAAAAAGGAAAAAAGAAAAAAAAAGAAAATTAACCACATAGGTCACTTCCAATAGATTTGTGATGGGAGAGAGCCTGTGATGGGAGAGAGCCATCTGCATCCAGAGAGAGAACTATGGAGACCAAATGTGGATCACAGTATAGTATTCACATCTTTGTTGTTGCTGTTTGCCCCCTTGTTTATTTTTTTCCTTTTTTTCTCCCTCTTTTTGACCTGATTCTTGTGTAGCATGATAAATGTGGAAATATATTTAGAAGAATTGCACATGTTTAACTTATACTGAATTTCTTGTAGTCTAGGGAAGGGTGAAAGTGGGAGAGGAAGGGAGAAAAATATGGAACACAAGGTTTTGCAATGGAAAATACATGTATTTTGAAAAATAAAAAGATATTATGAAAAAAAAGAAAATTAACTGGATAGAACAAAAAAAAAAGAACAATGTTACACTAACAGTAGTTAATAATATAACACGTAATATTTTCTAAACAGTTAATATTTTCCTGAAATAGAAGTGAATTGTGAAAAACTGTTTGTACTATAATGAAATGGTATTTTCTAAGTAACTGGTGTTTAAGATAGAATTAAATGAGAGAACTGAAAAAAATAATGGTTTCTACCTTTGGACTGTTTTCCATCATGCCACTCACTTCTCAGTAAACACTATATAAATATAGAAATGTGTGTGTTTTGTATATATATATATATATAAGCATAAGTTTCCTTCTGTCTCAATACAATGTTAAAAGCAAGATCTTGACTGCATTATTTTGGTTTTGTATTCACAGTGTCTAATGCGGTGGCTGACACACAGTAGGCACTTTTTAATGTTTGATTTGTTGATGAATTATGTCTATAAATTGAACTAAGCTGGGGATATGGTTATTTTAAAAAATTCCTTGATTTATAATTTTATCTATAACAAAAATGAAATACTAAGATGGTCTATAATCAAAAACATGAAAAAAGTCTCCTTATGTATAGTTGTATATAGGCTAATGCCACATTCAAATTACATATTAACACTATATATAAAACTTAAGTATTTCATATATTAAGAATTACATTTTATATATATATATATATATATATATATATAGACTAGATAAGGTGTTTTTTTAAAAGCTTATTTCTTTTAGCCTAAATGAAAAACAATGAAACTTTCAACTTCACCCTTTTAGTGAATCATAAGCATATTCCTTAAATTTTCTATACCTGTTGACGAGGATGAAGGGAATAAAAACAAGGCATACAGGTTCATGTGTTCATCACCAAAATCTATTAAAAAAACAAAGACAGAAAATGTTAAATACTGTGGAATACTATGAAAACAAAAGAAAACATATTAAAAACAGTTCCTCCTTACCTGTGTCCCACTGTAAGGCAGATGACGTAAGTAAAATAAGAAACCCTTGATCTTCTAAACATTTGACAATTGCCTAAAATGTATACCAAAAATATTAGATGAAAATATGTCCCCATATGCCACACTTTAACAGACATTTCTACTCATGAAAAGAAAACGACAGTCCAGGAAAAATTAAGTACTTAATATGTAATGAATAAAAATTTTCTTTTTTCCCTGAAGTAAAAAAAGTTTTAAAGTTTCTTAATTCTGTTAAAAACTGCATAAACATCCTTCTTTTCTGCAAACTGCTAAACTACAAAGTAAAAGCGTACCATCAGTCATAGTTACACTATTATAATTTGCTTAACTGTCTTTAGGGATGTATTTTTTCTTGGGGGGGGGGGATGTATTTTTTAGGGAGATTTGTTGGGATTTTTTTTTTGGAAAGTATTTTGTCAAAATAAATGCATCTTTTTTTTTTTTTTTAAAGGTTGCATAGTATCATCACTTGGGGAATAATTTATGGTATATGAATGTAAAGGAATATTAATTATTGTGCTATAAAGAACAATCTGCAGGATGATTTCAGAAAGGCCTAAAGAGACTTACACATGAACTGATGCTAAGTGAAGTGAGTAGAACCAAGACACAGTAACAATAAGATTATGTGATGATCAACTCTGATGGATTTGGCTCTTTTCAACAATGAGGTGATTGAAATAAATTTCAAAAGATTTGTGATGGAGGCCCATGGGGACTGAATATGGATCACAACATAATACTTTAACCTTGTTTGTTGTTATTTACTTGTTTTTTTTTTCCCTCATTTTCCCCCCTTTTGATCTGATTTTTCTTGTGCAGCATGATAAATGTGGAAATATATATAGAAGAATTGCACATGCTTAACCTATATTGGATTAATTGCTCTGGGGGGGCTCTAGGGGGAGAAAGGGAGGAAGAGAAATTTGGAACACTAGGATTTTGCAAGGATGAATGTTGAAAACTATCTTTGTATATATTTTGAAAATAAGAAGCTATTATTTAAAAAAGTAATAAAGGTTGCATAGTAGTGCTAAGAATAACTTGTTACCAGTCAAGAAGAAAGTAAATTGAGATCTCTACATTACATCAAAGCAATTATTTACTTCTCCCCTTTTAAATATCACAAAATTTAAGAATAATTACAACACTGTCATCTCATATTTAGTCATGCTTTACACTAGTCAAATCATGGAATGTTAACATAGAAAAAGAACCTTAGGGCTCATCTAATTTCCCACCCAGTATAAAACATACTATTTTTTTTTAAAGTTATTACTAATAACATATAGTGGTTACCTAAATACCTCCAGGAATATAATGCAACCTTTTCTATACAAGTAATTCAGTCGATTACCAAGATAGCTCTACATTGCTATTAATTTCTCTTATTTTTGAGTCTAAATCTGAAATTGTCCTTACAAATTATACTTATTGGTTTTACTTCTACTAAGTACAGCAGTATATTCCCTTAACTTGGGATATGGTTAATAACTATTTCAATAAGGAATAGGTTAATCATACAATACATTAACAAAGATAATGACTTGATGTATGAAATAAAAATGCTACACTTAAAAAAATTAAGTGGAATATTGGGCATATGGTATAGGTCTCATATTCAATGATAAAATTAAAATTTTATTTGATCTCTCATCTACTTGGACTGTTTGCCAAAATAAATATTGTCTAACAAACGACATAATCAAATGTTTAAAAACCAATTTGTCACATTTTAAGGACAGCTCATATAAAATATCCAAATTAGAAAATCAAATAGAGATCTTAAATAATCCAATCATAGGAAAAAAAAATCCAGCTGTAAAGTAAAAATATCTATTGATCCTGATGGAAAATTATATTATATTTTAAATTAATGCCAATATTTTGAAAATTATTCTCAAAAACTCAGAAAGCACTGACCAAAAAACTTTTGAGACAAATATTATCCTAATATCTAAATTAGCTATATTAAAAAACACAGAAGGAAAATTATCAGAAAATTTTAAACAATATCTTGTCAAACAGACTACAGTAAATTAACCAAGATAGCCCTGATTATGAGTAAATGGAATTTACATTAAAAATTTTAAGTAGGGTTCAATATTAGAAATTCTAACAAAAAAATTATTTATAGTAAATATCTAAAATTATACAATTATCTCAACAGATGAAGAAAAAGTCATTCAAAAGATAAGCACTCTTTTATCCTTAAAAACCTATAAAGCATAAGCACAGGTGTTCAATATAAAGCACCTACATAAAGCCAAAAATAAGCATAATATGAAATGCAAAGCACTACCAACATTTTCTAATCAATATAGAAGTAAATAGGATGCTCACTCTACCTACTATTACTTAATATAGTTCTGAAAATACTAGCATTATTAGTAAAAAAAAAAAAAAAAAAAAAGAAGAGAAGGTAAAGTAAAGGTAAGGAAAAAGTAAAACTATCTCTACATTTTAAACTTTTAAGACTTAGACCAATCAAACTGCCAAATATATATTTTATAGAACTTGATAAATAAAATAGTAACAAAATTCATTTGGAAAAAAATAGCTTTATTTTTTACTCAATAGCAGAAATGTTGATGGCCTGCTGCTCTATATAATATAGTTTCAGTAAGTGTTGTCCTGTCCCCACTGTTGTCCTTATTTTCATCCATTTCCCTTCATGTTATAGATTTTTTTGTTTTTCCAAATGAATTTTGTTACTATTTTCATTAAGTTCTATAAAATATATATTTGACATTTTGATTATAATTTAAAATATTTATAAGCAACAATCTTTGCAGCGGCAAAGAATTGGACATTGCAGAGATGTCTGCTCACTGGAGAATGGCTGAACAAATTTTAGTATAATTGTGATGGAATGCTACTGTGCTATAATAAATTAGCAGCTCAATTTCAGAAAAAGATGGATAGAAGTGCATGAAACAATGAAGAGTGAAATGAGCAATTTTATACACACACAGAGAAAAAAAAATATGGAATAGCAAGTATACATGACAGATTTGTGGTTTCAAGTGCAATCAACTTTTTTTTTTTTTTAAACTATCGTATGTTATGGAAGTGTTTTAATCCATAAATTAAAAAAATAAAATAAGGCTAAAAAAATTATTAGAGAAGCAAATTACTGATCTATCACAGCAAATCACAGACCTATCACAGCTCTAGGTAGAGGTTTTATTTCTAAGCAAACAAGAATAAGACACAATTATAAAAGATAAAATAGCTAACTTTAATTACACGAAACTCAAACATGTATAATATATATTATAGCTAGAAGTGATCAAAATGTTTTTTTTAAAAGAAGGAAACAAGCCACCAGAAAGTAATAAATAATTCATAAAAGTACCACAGTGAAAATATTAAACAGAAAGAACTTTTTTCCTTTTGCCGACAGTCTTATAGTAGCCCTGACAATTTGCTTTCTAAACCAAAACAAAGTTTCACTTTTATTTCCCACATCAGAGGAAAATGAAAGTAAAAATTAGGTCTTTCATTGTTTACCTTTTCAATCCTAAATATAAAAATGAAAGTAAAATTCTTTAGATTACCAAATAACCCCCACACACACACATTGAAAAAAAAAGAAAAAAGACAAACCAAAATAAAAATATCAGTGAATTGAAAGTCACAGATCATTAGACCCCAGATTTAGAGCTGGAAGGGGATCATCTACTCCAAACCCCCTTATTAAACAGCTGAAGAAATTAAGACTCTGAGGGGGTAATTGACCTGGTCAATATCCTACTACAATTAACAGAACCTGAATGTGAACTCTGATCCTAATGCAGTGCCCTTTCTAAAAAGACTAAGTGGAAAAATCCTTCTTTTATCGTATGTTCAAAAGAAAAATGTCATTAGAATCTTTTAAATTTCAGGGCTCAAGGGCAGCTAGGTGGCGCAGTGGATAGAGCACCAGCCTTGAATTCAGGAGGACCTGAGTTTAAAATTGGTCTCAGACACTTAACACTTCCTAGTTGTGTGACCCTGGGCAAGTCACTTAACCCCGGCCTCAAAAAATAAATAAATAAATAAATAAAAAACAAAGAAATTTTAAATAAAATAAATAAATAAATTTCAGGGCTCATTTAACCATTTCTACTTACAACTGAGAAAAAGAGGAATTTATTGCTATGGCATAGTCCAGAAACATTCTATCCATTCACGGTTAACACAAGTTATGCTGGTATAACAAATGAAATCTACCAAAACATATATACCTTAGCTTTTCAAGGCAAATTCAATTTATTTCAATAAGTGTTTCACAATTATAGCTTCAATTCAACAAGATTTGCAGCAAGGAACATAAAATTATATAGTACCACCCATAACTCATGATAAAGGTTCAAGCATCAAAAGATGACATGCAATTTACACTTAAATTCAAAGGAAACACATTTAGGTCTAAACTAATTTTCTATTAACTTTAATTTCCCCCAGTATTTAAAAGCACTTCAGGATCCATTAGTATGTTTCCTTAAAATAATCATAAAAATTCATTTCTATTTTGTGCCCAATTACCATGTGAACCCTACCAATCCCATAAAATATCACTTACAAGTTGTACAAATTACCTTTAGATTAGCTATGTTTAAAAAAAAAAAGATCATTTATTTTATTTTCCTTTGAAGTGTCTGTAGTTAATACTGATGGGAATATTTTAAAAACTCTAGGCTGACAAGAGAACTATCCCTTTTTCTCCCTTAGCTTCCATCCCCAAATAATCTCTAGCTAACACCCAAATATTTCCTCCATTTGTAAGTGCACACATGAAGTAGAAACAACTTGGTCTTTATAACAAAAGCAAAGTAACTGGTAGTTACAATTCCTTGTAGTTCAATTTGGATACCTTAAGTTCAAGTCAATTTGTACCAAATGCTTTTGGGACTACCATATATTATGAGGAATTTTAGGAAGTAAAATTCTAGGAAGGATTTTGGGAAAATTCTTATTATTCTTATATTCCTTGAACACATTTTCTAGGGAATTTCTACAACACAATTCTTCCTACAATTACCAAGATTTAAGACCAAAAGGAGGTGAGATCATTTGTTTTAAAGAGTATTCAATAAAGACTAAAGAAAAATTAAAGTTTTGTAATTATCATTGAAATTTATTTTCTAAAAAGACTTTGCTAAAAGTGAAGTGTAAGATTTTCAATTATTTAAGAAATAACAATACTTAAATTCATGTCCTTACCAATTCCTTAGTTTTTATATATTCTGTTAGTTGATCTAGTTTCTTCCCCTGTTTGTTTGAGATTTCCACTTCATACATGCTGAAGCATAAACCTTGGTAACAGACTGTAAAAATGACAAATAAGATGTGTGAAAACAGTAGCACATACAACAGATAACACTTTTTTAAAGATCTTTCCTTGTTCTTAACTTCACACACACAAAATTTTTTTTTTTATTATTATACCTTTTTAAATACAAAACATGCACGGATAATTTTTCAACATTGATCCTTGCAAAAACTTGTTTCAACTTTTCCCCTCCTTCCCTCCACCTCTAAAGGGCAGGTAGTCCCATACATGTTAAATATGTTAAAATATATGTTAAATACAAAATGTATATACATATTTATACAGTTATCTTGTTGCACAAGATCGATTGGATTTAGAAAGAATGTAAAAATAACCTGAGAAGAAAAAACAAAAAATACAAGCAAACAATAACAGAAAGAGTGGAAATGTTATGTTGTGGTCCATGCTCATTTTCCAGTGTTCTTTCTCTGGGTGTAATTGGTCCTGTTCATTACAGATCAATTGGAACTGATTTGGATCCTCTCGTTGTTGGAGAGCCATTTCCATCAGAATTGAGCATCATGTAGTATTGTTGTTGAAATGTATAATCTCCTGGTTTTGCTCATTTCACTTAGTTCATGTATATCTCTCCAAGTCTCTCTGAAATCATCCTGCTGATCATTTCTTATAGAACAACAATATTCCATAACATTCATATACCACAATTTATTCAGTCATTCTCCAACTGATGGTCATCCATTCAATTTCCAGTTTCTAGCCACTATGAAAAGGGCTGCCACATTTTTGCACATACAGGTCCCTTTCCCTTCTTTAATATCTCATCAAAAAGCAAAAAAACAACAACTTATAGAACCAATTCATCAATCTGCAGGCAACAGAGTGATAAACGTCTCCAAATATATCTAGATCAGTTCACAGATAATATAGTCCATCAGACGGCCTCTGATTGAAGTTTTTCTAACTTGGTAGGAACCACTTGTGCTCACCATGAATCTTTCCAGGGCTCTTTGAGTGGTACGCAATTTTGATTCTTTGGAAATAGTGCTATTTCGTGATTTGTAGTCATCTGCAAATTTCTCCAGTATAATACAAGGTTCTTGAGGACTACTTTTGTCCTCCAGCTTTTGGACCCATGCCTAGCATAAAGCAAGCACTTAAATCTTGTTGATTGACCACTAGAAGAATATTATCTTTTTAAAATCAAGTTTTATTTTAGGGAGAAGCTTTGGGTTACTGATATCTGAAGAATTTCCAAATGCAATCCTATTCTATTCTCTTCTTGCTATTTAATTCTGGTCTTAGTTGACTGTTCATCTGCAATATTTTCCTAAAATTCTTCCAAGATTTGTAGGCTATGCATCCGACTGCATATCCAATAATCCAGGAATGTTAAATCCACTTGGTTTTTCTTATTGAGGCTTGTTTAGGTCAAATTCTTGAATGACTACTAATTTCATTTAGGAGGCTATATAATAAGTCCAGAGCTTGATGTAAGTAGCACAAATAATATATAACCCAGAGGACATGGAGAACTCACAATATAAGAGAACTACTGATTTGTACCATACAGTGGACAACTTCCTCCATAACAGGAACTGTGTTTCCTTTGGTATTAATTGGACATTGTACAAAGTTGTATCTTTCAAGTAATCTTTGTTTAACATATGTATACAAGATAACTTGTAGGAAAGAAAACCTTTAGTGATATATTTTAACACTGCAAATTAAATTCTTCTAAAAATTAATCAACAAAAAATAACATTGTGAGATCTTGTTATTTGTACCTGTGATGGCAAAGATGTGGTGTGTTGTTGAATATCATTTAAGTAAACAAACTGCCTCATCCTCCCTTCTCATAATTTCATTATACAAAAGGATTAGTCTAGAGGTCTTCTAATGATTAGAAAATACACATAATCAATATATCTCCACCTTTCATAAATATCTATGATTATTCCAAATCATTTGACATCTCTCCTCCTGATAATAAGAAAAAAAAATTCCCAGTCTTCAAAGAATCTATATCATACTCAAGGAAAACAACATGTTCACAAATAATTAAATACAAAGTAATTTACAAGTGGAGGGAGGACCATAAACCAGAGAAATTAGATAAAGCCTCTTGTGTTAGGTGGCATTTAAGTTGAATTCTGAAGGAAGCTAAAGATTCTAAAAAGGAAAAGAGATGAAGAAGAGTATTTCAGGTAATCTGTTAAATCGTAGTAAGAGATTGTAAACAATCTAATAGTTTGTGCAAAAAAAGCACAGAGCTTAAAAATACGATGTAAAAAGGAAGGGGACAAGCATTTAAATAATACCTACTATATGGCCAGGCATTATGCTAAGAGTTGTTTATAGACAATAAATAGGTCTGCTTGACTTAAAAGCAAATGTTCAAAGGAAAGTAATATACAATGAAATTGGAAATATAACTTGGAGCTAGCCTGTAGAGGGTTTAAATGATAAGAGTAATCTGTATTTTATTCTAAAAGCAATAGAGAGCATGGGAATCTTTTCAATGACAATCAATTATGTGCTTTAGGAAAATTAATTTACCAGCTATGTGGAGAACTGGGTTAGAAATGGGACAGGAGACCACTTAGGAAATATAGAGAGAATGAAACAGAGGTAGGAGATGGGGAGGAGGTAGAATCAGTAAGATTTGGTAAATTATTGGCTATCTTGAGATTCCAGAAGGTTCTCAAAATTATGTAGATTCCAACACAGAACTTCTCTGTCTGATAGCAGCTTTTTCCATCTTTGCTTTCTTTATTGATAATTCTACTTTGTCATACAGCATGTTGAAAATTGTGATGTTAAGAGGTTCAGTTGTAGTGGTTTTAACTGCCACTGGTGGAGAAAACATTGCTATAGAAATTGATATTTTTTTCCCCATTTTCCATTTTACAATTGCTCTTGTAATCATCTCATGTAAAGCTTTCTGTAAACTTACTTTTCCCTTAACTAATTCTTGATACTTCATGAAGCAATACTATCTATACCTTTTTTGGTAATTTGCAAACAAGTATACTCCTGATTATCATGTATTTCTATTTGGCAAGATCAAGTATTTGCTCTCTGAGTTCCTTCCTCACTGAACTATTTTATGTCCTGAGAAAAAGATGACAGTCCATGTGGATGACTATTTTTCATTTTTTTTCAGCATGAAAAGCTTATTTAAGTAGGACAATAGTTGTTTGAACTCTTGTTATTTTTATTTCTAATTTCATATGCATTTTTGATGCTTGCTATGAAAAGCTGATGTTCATACTTTATAAAATCATTGATTCGGAAATGGCTCCTACATCTGTAAGCAGTTATTCCTGTTCTTTTTTCTCTTTTGAAGGAAGATTCAGAACACTAGGCATAAGGTTTCTATGTAGTTTTCAAACGTTCTGACCATTTTTGTTTCTTGACCCTGAGACATTTATCAATATTCTTCTATATTCACCTTCACATAGATCAAATGAGATAATACATATAGTATTACCAACACGAGCTATTGTTATTATAGAATCTACAAACATTAAATGTTTAATTTTGAGGGTTTTGTTAATTTCTTAATAAATTTCTCTGCTTGTTCTCTGAAACTGATGTTGGGTCATAAACTTCAATTATTTTTCTGAAAATTTTTTTTGCTTATGGACACTGAGATATGATCTCATAAGTTGTCCCAAGATGAAACCAACTACTAATTTCTTATCTGTTGCTCGAAAAAGAAATAAGTCATTCTACCATTTAGCTTTAGCTTCTTCTATCTTCTAATTTTATTTATAATTCAAATGTCATTATTGATATATAATTAAGTTCTTTCAAAAGCAAACCAACTTCATAGTTGACGGACAAAGATCTCAATTTTTGTGCAATCATAGTTAAAATTAATGTTTAAAAACACTGTGATTATTACCTTTTGTTTCCTTTTTCATTTATTTTTCAATTTCAAAACAGAAATGTAAAGGACTACAAAAAACTGGAGGTCCCTTCATATTTTTGTTTTGTGGATTACTATGGCCAAAGAATTTATCACCCAAGCTTAGTTTATTGGAGATAAATTTCTAAACCAAAGTATGGTTCTTAGGTAACAGTCTTGCTGGGACTGTACTCAAAACACGTCCAAGAATGGTAGAACTTACCAAAATTTTCAGTCCTCAGGAAAAGACTTAAAAGAGAAGTTATGTCACTCCAAAATGAAACAATGGAGTAGCATTAAATGAGCACAAAAAAAAAGTGTTGTTATTTCAAACATAATACTTTGTCTTTATGATGAAAATTATTGTTTAGCCTGAATGATATACTCCAAATATTCAATTTTTTTTTAAATGAGGGTTTTTTTAAAGGTTTTTTTTTTTTTTTTTTTTTTTTAGATTCTTTTCTAGCCAAAATTACAAAAATGAATCAGAATTGCTTTCTAGTAAACAGATGATGAATTCTCCTTTTGGTACAATTAGGGTCTGGGGGATGAAGAGGGAAGAAAAAAAAATAACAAAACTGTTTGGATACCTGTTTTTTCCAAATAATTGCTTTTTCTAAAAGCAGATTCTGGTAGCTTCTTCTTTAACGTAGATAGTTCCATAACATACTTAGCATCTAGTTGCTGGGGTCTATCAAAAGAAACCAGTAACAAACATCAATGACAAATATACTTTTCAAATCTCAATTCTGAACTTAGATTAAAAACAAAATTTTATCTTAACTATAATTCTTAGGATTGAATAATTTGCAGATTCAGCAATTTTTGAATTAAGGCATGTCTACTATAGGATTTGATATACAAATCCTTTTAAGAATATTCTGAATATTTAAAACAAATTCTAAGAAGTCATATAAAAATATTATGAACATTTAAGTATTGACCAAATCCTTTTTCCTGTTCCAATTCTATCTTGAAAAGTTGTGGGGGGGAGGAGGGGCAGATAGGTGGCGCAGTGGATAGAGCACCAGCCCTGAATTCAGGAGGACCCGGCTTCAAATCTGGTCTCAGACACTTAATACTTCCTAGCTGTGTGACCCTGGGCAAGTCACTTAACCCCAGCCTCAGGGAGGGAAAAAAAAAAAAAAAAAGTTGTGGTGATTTTTAAGCTCTCTTTATTCAAAAACTTTGGTTATAACTGACAACCATTAGAAATGAGCCACAAAATGAGATACAAAGTTTTTTGAATACTTAATTTTCCCGCCATCTTTCCAAAATAAAGGTCAATTCCATCACTGTATTAACAAATTAATTTTCTATAAAGTACTTATCTGGATTAAAAGAACCCAATTGTAAATCATCTTACTGTTTTCTATTATTATGACCAGCAGTACTGCTACTAAGTGCTTTATACAGTGCTTTTATTTTTATAAAGTGTTTTATATCCCAATCCCCACAATTCTTTCAGGCAGTACTATCAGTATCTATTTTATAAATGGAGAAACTGAGGTTCAGCAACATTGTGATGTGTTCAAGGTCACATAGCTGGTAGGAGTCTGAGGCTGAAATTGAATGCAGATCTTTCTGTTTCCATGTCCAATATTCTATTCATTACTATAAATTGCCTTTCATTAATGGGAAGAGGAAAAAAAAAATTCTGTGACAAATGAAAAGTTGGAGAGAGATAATCAACTTACTAATTATGGCTAGTAAATAATCAATATAATTCAGGGTCAGTGGTCTCCTATGAAACAAAAAAGAAAACCTGGAGGCCCCTGAATGCTTTTATTTAGAGAAAGAGTTGTTCCTAGAGGGTGGAAATCAACTCTGTTAACAATGATAAAATGAATATTATAAAGGAAGGGCTGAAGAATATGACTGATGATGTCACTCTTGGACAAGGAGACTCGCCTCTAGACAAAATACTCTTTCAGGGCAATGTACATAAAAGGAATCTATCTCCATCTATCAATGAACGTAAACAATGGTAAGGTTGTTGTTGTTTTTTTTTTTTTTTTTTTTTTTTTTTAGGCTGGGGTTAAGTGACTTGCCCAGGGTCACACAGCTAGGAAGTGTTAAGTGTCTGAGACCAGATTTGAACTTGGGTCCTCCTGAATTTAGGGCTGGTGCTCTATCTGGTGCTCTATCCACTGCACCACCTAGCTGCCCCCTAAACAATGGTAAGGTAAGAGTTTCAATGAAATAAAATGGTCTTGGTGGGTTGAATTTTTTGAGCAGGGTTAGAAATGCCCACGAAAGGTTAGACTTTTGAGGAAAAAAAGGGGGTAAAAAAATTGGACCCCCATTATAACTGGTTATAAATAATTATTTCTCTCAGTTCTTTCATTTATTTTTACATTAAAACCTACATTTTCAACAACTGGAATATGAACTAAGAGATTAATGGGAAACCATACTAATCTACTGGAAACATTATAAAAATATGACTTTTCTTCATATGATATAGACATAATAGCATCAATGTTTCCACATATTGTTACTCTTGAGATATCACATATTATAAATCCAACCACATATCTTGAAGGCTGCAACAACCTGTTTTATATATATATAATTATCTGCATATACATATACACACACAAAATATGATAATTTTTTTTGGGGGGAGGCTGGGGTTAAGTGACTTGCCTAGGGTCACACAGCTAGGAAGTGTTAAGTGTCTGAGACCAGATTTGAACGCGGGTCCTCCTGAATTCAAGGCTGGTGCTCTATCCACTGCACCATCTACCTGCCCCACAATATGATAATTCTAAGCTTTAAAATAATGTTTATGATAGAAAGATGCCTCTTTTACACATGTATTATTTTCCATTTTAGATAGCTTTCCCCTATCATGTGACTTTTACTGCTGTGCTTGATGATGACCCTCATCCTTCTATATATTATGAAGATCATAACTTCCTGTGTAGAAGGCTTAGAAATAAGAAGGCAAATACACAAAAAGATCTAGATAAGATTTTTTATTTGTAAAGCAAACAACAACTTACATTTCTATTACACTTTACCATTCCAAAGTCACTTTACTTTTGTTATTTGGTCTTAACCTACAAATAATTACCTAAGATTGGCAGGGCAAGCATTACCTAATAGATCAAGGAACTTATATGGAGATGTTCAAATAATTTGATTAATCTCACAAAGCTAGTTAATGGAAGAACTAGTACCAAAACCCTGATGAGAATTTCAAATATCTGGATTCACAAACATCTCTGTACTAATTCTCTAAAAATCAGGCACATATCCAATATGAATAAAATCCAAGTTTCAAAATATTTATCTTTTTAGTATTTTACAAGTATTAGGAGAAAATAAAACTAAAAACTTACAATTGGGCTGGAATCCCTGCACCATGAGGAGACCAGAGCGTTAAATCACATATCAGTTGTCCCTGAATAATTAATTGCCCTGTCCATGGGGAGATGAGGACTTTTAAAAAAGAAGAGAAAAATTGATAAATACACTCAGAATTAATTAAAAAAAAATTCTAAATGAAGTATCTAACATTCCCTTACCTTCATCATCAAATTCAATCCTTTAGGAAAAGAGGGAAAAAAGAAAGCAATTGTTAAAAAAAATAAAGACATAGGATTCAAACCATAAAAAATAACTGAATATAATGCTTACATATTTTTATGAGTTACAGTTGACATCCTGTTAGGTTCACTGTACTGAAAAGCTACAATTACGTAGGGAAGGATTTGCCTGGGTCGTTCAACAACACTGTTGCCTAAAAATTCATAGAAGTAATACTAAAAAGAAAAACAGAAATATTATTATCAAGGTAATAGTGCTGAATCAGTTACATACACATTTTACTTGATTTTTAAGCCATCCATAAATATGCTACATTATATACAAAAATGTTTATTATAATTACATTTATTAATTGTCCATTTTAAGTGACTATACCTGACTTAGCTCAAAGACTCGAAAGTGACTTGTCCTTCGAGAAACCCTGCTGATATCTTCAGCCACATGGCAATCATAGCCAAAGGATGGACTGGTATAGTTAGTTGTATAATTCTCAATTACAGCCTTGGCTTTTCCCTAGGATAAACAAAACAATGCTAAATAGAAGCCTTTAAACAGCAATAAACTAAACTACAACTGAAGATATGTAGTTCAGTTTTATTAAGAACTCAATTCTACACCTGGATTAAACAGTAAAATTGGCAAAAATCAATGCATATGTATTTTAAATTAAATTTTTAACAAGTTAACTATAGTTATAAACTCATTATCTGAAACAGCATAAAAGCAAAGGAACAAAATATATAAGAGGTGAATTTTTATTATTTGATTATAAAAAATGTTTGAGGAGCCACAAGAGGAAAGATACCAAAGAAATTACATGCCACAAAAATGACAACAGACATGACAAAAGACCCCAAGTGGCCTGAAATAAGTAAAGTTTTTAAGAGCTTCCAAATCTAAGCCATTTTTACCAACAAGCCAAGGTATATGAGTAACAATACTAGGTAAACTGTTTTGAAATCTTAACAATATTGGATAGAGTACTTAGCATATTACCTGCTCTTATGGAACATTAATAGGCTACCACTAAAAAAGACCTGTTTCTAAAAGAAAACCAGTACTATGTCTTGGTTGTTTTTTTTTTTGTTTGTTTGTTTTGTTTTGTTTTTTTTAAATCAACTCTCATGTGAGAAACAACAGACCATTATGTTTCTGTAGGGAGAAAAAACATAAGTCTGAAAACAGTATTAGTCCAGAGGAGGGAAGCAGGAGAGTTCCTGAAATTTATTGAACTATGTAAAACTATACAGAACTAGTTGGGTAGCTATTAAAAAAAAAAAAAAGGGGGGGGGGCCTGAAATTAGGTCAAAGGTCATAGCTTAGCTGGAATATGCATACTTAATTGCTTCATAATATTAACTTCTCCAGGAGGACCTAAGTTTCATTTTAATATCACACAATATACATGGTAGGAGGGGAAACATTTAAAGGGTATATGTATCGGGAAAGAATGTTAACCTCATTACCCAGCCATTTGGGAAATGAAGAAGGGCCTTTTCACTGGGAAAAGGAAATTTAAGTTTATGTTCTTGACTCTAAACTCAAAATGAGTTTCATACCCGCTTCTTGTAGGAACACCTTAAAAATTGAGACTGCTCATTCTTACTAAATTTGTCCTTGTACTATGCCCTTATTGGGATTCAGAATTTTGTTTTCAACACACCTATTTCAGTTGTGAGAAAACTAGGATATATATGTACTACTTTTCAAGAGACACTGCAGATTATCCTGTTCATGTTGCTAAATTAAAAACAGTAGCATTATGAATATTAGAACCAAGTAGGCAAAATCCAACCAGTAATTTTTCAAGTGACTACATTTAATCTGATCCAGCAAGGTGATCTGTGTATAGCGAGAGACAAAGAATGATTATTTCAGTAAAATTTCATAATGAATTAAAACACAAACATGGAAAATATTAAGTTGACAACAAGGGGAGAGGCTGTATTTTAATCATTTCTGTATCCACTATAATGCTTCCCCCCAAAATGTGCCTTGTATATCTTAGGCACTCAATAACTATTTGGTGAATGAATTAAAGTGACAAATGAGCTAAGAATCTCACTTCCTAAATTAACCATATGTTCACAGCCATTACAAAGAAAAATTCTCACAAGGTAATGACATTCTAAGAGATTATGCATTCTGCCTCTCTAGAGATTTACAAATTCTAAAGGGATAATTTGATTCACATCATCTTTAACAATCCTAAAGCTGAATTGAGTAATTTACGAATTTCATTCTCCCTAAAAATACATTTTCCGAAGCTCATCTCTCTAACTTGGGGAAGTAGCATGGTACCTTGAAAGAATTTGGGTTAAGATCAGGAGAGGGGGGTTTTATGGGGATTAAAATTATCTGAGAGGCCTGAGCTAATGATACTTTTTTTTTATTAAAGAGTCTATATTCTCCTCTAATGAAGTGGAACTCAGATCTTCCTCAAGATCTGAGATGCTTCCTATTCCAGTCATTCCAGAACAGTTATACAAAATACAGAATAATTCCATTGACTGACATATGACACATAAGCTGAAATAAATACTATGTCAACAAGTCACAAATTGGGTGAAGCAAAGACTATCTCCATATAAGATAGACAGACTTCTGAATTTGGGCAGAAGGAAATGGCATAAGCCATCAGTCAGTGACCCAAGTGTCATAATATGGTTACCTACTCCTGTTGGACAAGGGGATGATTAGAGATATTTTAGGGGACTTTCGATGTAATTGCCACTTCTACCACACTTGGGTTGGTTATCATCACAAGGCAAAACAAAGCGAGGAAGACCTTCATTTAACTTTCTATAATTAAGCAAGTAAACTTAAGAGCCTGCAGCTCACAGTTCTGGAGCTTTATATTTAGAACTTTGATATGATTCTATCAAATTGATTAATACTGATTGGAATAGGATAAGGACCCAAATGAATTAATTTTCTCAGTTTGAATCTTGACTCTATCATATGGCCTTGGGCAAATTAACTGACTTCTCTGGGTTGCAAGCTTCTTGTTTGTAAAATGAAGGAGCTGGACCATGTGACCACTAAGGTCCTATTTAAAACTAAATTTATGATAAAGTTCAATGACCCTAAGCAGCCACTGATTTAACTGTAACCAGTAATAGATTATAAATAAAAATCTATTTTTATTTTAATGTTTATAAAATAGCAACCACATTTTTTCTCAATTTAGATAATCTCAATTTTCTCAATTCTCAATTTACCCTATTCTAATGACGACATGTAACAATGGTCTACACTTTCTGAAACATAAATGTAGGGAAATAAATGTTAATAAATTTTTGCAATAAAAGTATATAAATACATAGAGTTACCCTAATTAGATTGAAAATGACAATGTAGCCAGATTTTCCATGATACCAGGGTCTTGGATGAAGATAGTCTGAATATTTGGAAATATATACACCTATAAGAGTGCAAAAATTAACAATCCATTAACTGATGCTAAAGAGATTATTTAAAGTATAAGAAAGGTAACATAGGACATAGTAGAGTTGAGGACAGAAATTGAAAACAGTTTAAAATTCAGTTCCAGAAACAGCAAATAAACAGATTAGGTTATATGCATCTTTACTTTTGCTAGAAAATCATGACACTGTTTTAGATAGCAAAACCCAACCAATAATTTTTCCAAGTGACTACATTTAATCTGACCCAGCAAACTGATCTGTGTATAGTAAGACGACGAATGAGCACTTCAGTAAAATTTCATAATGAATGATTTTTTTCCAAAAACAAGAATGAAGGTGCTACTGATTAGAAGTGGAACACTTTTAACAGTCTATATTTAAAAATGCAGATTGAATATAGTTAACTAGATTTACTTTAGAAAATAATCATAATGCTTAAAAATTAAGAACTATAATCTAGTAATTGATCAAAGAAATAATTAAATCATATTAAGTATGACTCACATTTTGTATATAAAATACATTTAATAAAGTAATTATCTGGGTTTCAGCATCTTCATCTAGAAATGGATAGCAATATTTGCCATTACAATTTCTTCACTATGATTACTAACAACAGTCATTTCAGATATTTATTTCAATCTGCAGATACCCTTTTCTGAAAAAGCTATATAAAACAAAATACAACACCTAACATTAGAAAACTTTCTAGAATATACATGATAAATCTGATTAAACTAACAGTCTTTGTAAAACAATTTAAAACACAAAGGATGGCTAATTTCATTCATGAAATTTGGAAACCTATTATGTAAAACATCAAATGAATATAGTTATATATAATTCTCTAAAAGAAGTGAGAAAAAATAACTTAAATAATCTTTTTATTAGTCTTCACAAACCAATTCTATTATAGGATGAAGTTAACAACTCAATTTGCAAGCATCCAGCTACAGAACTAAACAGGTTATGTTAACAGCTTAAGCATGGCACTGACTATTTTCATTAGGAAGGAGCCATGAAAAGAAAGCTGTGATTCTACATGGCTAGATTTAACAAGGAAGAGGGATGAAAAAGTTAAATAAAATTATACATCTACCCAAGAATATTCAAATGTTTTAATCCTTTTCCAAAAATAATTCAACCAGAAAACAACTAGATATCTGATTCCCAGTTTATTTCAATGCCTTTTTTTTTGCTGAGGCAATTGGGGTTAAGTGACTTGCCCAAGGACACTAACCTAAGAAGTGTTAAGTGTCTGAGACCAGATTTGAGCTCAGGTCCCCCTGACTTTAGAGCTGGTCCTCTATCCATTGTGTGATTCCCAGGATATTTCACAACTAATATACTAAGTATATTAAATTATTACTTTTATGCCCCAAAATTGAGGCAGCTAAAAACTATCTTTTAATGCTGCATTTACCTTTATGCAAAACTCTAAATCCTTTGGTTCTATTTTCTTGTCCCTACTCCAACATAAAGAAGCAGTCAGAATATAGGGACATATTGAGCTTAAATATAGCCTCAGACACTTAATATTTACTAGCTGTGTGACTCTGGGAAAGTTACTTAACCCCAATTGCCTTGCCAAAAATAACAAAAAAAAAAAAAAAAAAAAAAAAAAATCCACTCAATATTTGAATTTAAATATTAAGCTTTCCCTAGAAAAACCAAGACAAATCAGTCATCACTTCAACTCAGAACCTAGAGATTTCTTAAAATCCCCATAGCCTTTCAATTTGTTACCTTTACTTTCCCTGGCAGTCACCGTATTGCCTGCCAAAAACTTGTGTTCTTGATTACAAAACTAAGGTGATTTTGTGAAATTCTCCAATTTGTCCTAGAAGAATTAATTTTACAAATCAGAAAATTCATTTCTATATTTAAAGTCATGATAGTTACTAAGTCTATAACAGAGATAAAGCTTCCCTGTACATAGATTTCCTGTTTAATTATAGATTTTACAAGAGTTAGAAAATAGCTTTACTACCTTAGCAATGGCAGGATCAATTAGATCTACTTTAAAACCTTACCTTTTGCTGGATCACCCAAAGTAGTGATGGCACTGCTGCCTACACACAGTCCAAGTTGACATACTAGTTTAGCCTTTAAATAAAATAACAAAATTATTATCAATAGCACACTTTTAAGGCTGGAAAAGGTCTGTTAAGACAGACTAATCAATCTCCAAGATTTTACAGATGAGCAATACTGTGGTCATCCATGCAGAAAAATTAGCAGTGGGAATGGGAAGAGAAGTATTCTGATTCTCCTGAGCTAATTCAATTCTGCTTTCCCCAGAGAACCCAGCACTTTCTCTGATAAGGACATGCCCTGCTTGGTGGTGCTGTGCCAGTGTCTCTCATGCCATACAATCATTTCTCAAGTTTTTGAGACCTTAAGAGTGTCCTTGTGTCACTTTTCCTGACCACTTTGTGAGCACTTGACCTGTTTGAGTTCTCCATAAAATAATATTTTTGTTCAAATGCCAAATGTATGCTTGCCAATCAATATAGCCAGCACAATGGAGGAGTTGTGCTTCAAATAAATTGCCAAGTATATCTTGATTGTTGAAGCATTGTCTTGGAATTTTTCATTATTACCATTAAGGTAATACTATATACATTTATAAAGTTATAAACTTCTGTAGACATATAACCTGAACAAAGCAGCAATTCTCCTATACTTAAAATACTAATTCTCCTACATTTTCAATGCTAATTATAAGAAGTAGTTTTAGGTTTTCAAATTTGGATTCTGAATTCTAAAAACTGCATCCTAACCCAAAAAAAGCCACTTACTGTACCAAAAATACCTCAAAGGTATTTAATTTAAATTAAATATAACATGAAAAAAATGAACCAATTTCTCCTCAATAAAATGCAATACTAATATACTGAGCATCCCCTATGTCCCCAACCCCCACTGCCTGCCTCCCAAAAGTATAAATTTACAAATGTACTTGAGAGTGGAAACTGAGTTTACATTGATTGCTTTTCCTAAAGATCATTTTTGAAAAATGTATTTGCCCTGACATTAAATAAAGAATGAGGAACTAAGCTTAAGGATAATCTCAGAGATGTATAGAATTACACATAAGATGTATTTTGTACATAAATAACTGGAATTTCAATTTTTAAAACAAAATAAATTGCCTTACCTGATTTTCACTGTCAAACAGAAGAAAACCATAAGTTTCATGAAGTTCCTCTGTAATGTAGTTGTTGCTTGCTTTCTTTTGTTGATAAAAAGTTTTATACTATATAAAAGAGAGTGAGCATTAAAAGCTATAAATGTGCCATTTTATCTGGTAAATAAGTATAGAGTATTTGTCAGCCACCTTTCTTCTAAAAAGACAGACTTGAAAGATGAATAAAATTTGATCCCCCCTCCCCATTTACTAGTAAATGATAATATTGATAAGGCACAATGTGGTATTAGCCTAAACCTAGACGCAAAGTCTTTTAAAGCTGACATATACTGGAAATATGTAACCTTCAAGAGTAATTTGCAAAGAAGCTGCTGATCTGCATTGATAGAAGAAATCCCTGGAAACTTTTCTATGCCAACAAAAACTACATAAAATTATGTATGTGTGTACACACACACACATGCTTGCATATGTGTGCATATACTTACTTTCTATATTATACCCATGCAGGTAATTAGATTAGTATCTTTAAGACTGTTGGATTCAAACTGAAAAGCTAAAGCTCAATTAATAAAAAGTGACTAATATATTTCTTTAAAAATAAAAAAAAAAATACCTATACACTTGATCAATTTCCTCACCTCCTTTAAGAAAATTTCATTTTTCACCAAAGTCACTTCACTGTAATGAAAACCATTCCCAGATGTAGAGTCCAAATAAGAACTATGCAGTACTGAAATTGTTTTTTTGAAATCAGAATCTGAAGTCACTGATAATTTCTGAAAAACTGTAAAATACACAAGGAAAAGTCAATTGTTTTAGATAACACAAAGACTATGATAAAAGACTCTAAATGTCACTATTAGTATTTTGCCACTGATATCACTAAATATTAACAATTCCTATATACAACTATTCAATATAAAACATATAATTTGTTTTAAATAATTTAATTTGACAAATTTAACACAGGTAAATTGCAGGAAGATACAAAGAAAAACAAAATAATCCCTGTTTTCAGAGTTTATATACTCTCATGAGGAAATAGCATTCACCCATATGAGTATAATGAGGTGAGAGGAATCACTAATAACTATAAAATTCAGAGAAGGTAAATTTTCAATCATTCCCAGTTCAGGCTAGTCCACTGATTTAGATTTAGGATTAGAATGCAATGCAACAGTCTTGGAACACCAAATGCAGCAAAAACAAAGTTAGTATTAAAAACGATACAATTCCCAGGTGATAAAATAAAATGTCATTTTACTTCTGCATTTACCACTAAAGACAAAATTAGGTTAGAAAGGCATCTCCATAGAGCAGAAGAAATTCCAAATATAATAGTACAGACAGGAATTAATAAGAAGCTGAACTAGAGTGGTTAACTATGAGTGGAGAGAAGGGCATGAATGTGAGAAATGTCAAAGAGGTAGGATCAATGAGATCCAGAAATGGATCAAACATGAAGGAGTGGGAAAAAGAAGTTAAGGATGACTCCAAGATTGTGAACCTATGAGTAGAAATATAAAGTCATCAAAAGAAATAGCACTTCTCTGAAACAAGATGAGGTTTGAAAGCAACAAAAATTGATAGTCAAATGCAGCAGTTAAAAGTTTGCAAAGGTTCTAATTATATACATTAGCACATTTTGAGGTTCATAAAAATAATGATAATAATAGCAAAATACTATCTCATTTATTCTCATAACAAATATACTAAAGTGTATACTATTATTATCATCCCCATGAAGATATTGAGGTTGAATTGCTATGAGCTAGTTTGAAATAGGATTTGAATTCAGGTCTTTCTAATTCCAAGTTCATGACAATACCTAGCGGCCTATGACAACCTGAGAAATAGGTATTTCAACCCTAAAACTGCACAAGAGATTGGCCTAAAGAACAAGGACAAGAAAAAAAGAGTGCTGCAAGGAAGGTCAACCCTAATATATGATAGTACTATAAATGGGCTCGAGGAACTTTTACCTGCAATCCTCTGGCTGCAATGCTCTTTGTCTAGGGACCCCAAAAGATAAAGGCACTTCTAAAAAAGCCCAGGGACCCTGAAAGCCCCAGTAGAACAGAGGAAAAGCCTTCAGACTAAGATACTCTAGGATCAAGAGAAGTACTTTTTCACTCTCCTGAGATAACAGAAAGAACACCTGAAGATCCAGCATTCTGAACCTCAGAGATTCAAAAGAACCTAAGATCTGTACAGCGACTTTGGTGAGAAATCAAGCAGAACCAACCACTCCATCCAAAAGTACAAGAAGGACCAAAGCTGGACTCTAGAACAAAATTCCATCTCCAGAACTAAACCTGGATATGAGTAAATTTTTAAAAAATACTAATCAGTATGAAAATAATTATAGATCTAAAGGTTCCCCATAAGAAAGAGCAAGAACTTCTACACTATATAAGCAGAGATTTAAAAAAAAAGATGAATTTTCTACAAGGACTCTATGAAGTACTAAAGCAAGAGATTTAAAAAATGAAATAAAAGCTCTGGAGGAAAATAAGTTTATTAAGTTTACTCAAGAAACAGATTTTCTGAAAACCAGGAGACCAAAAGGTTCAGAGATTCCATGAAATAACAAGAAATATTATAACAAAAGTTAAAAGATTGGGGGAAAAAAAATCCCACCTCTCTGAAAACTATGTTGTCATTGTTTTGTTGTAAAAAGATCTGGACATTATATTTCAAGAAACAATACACGAAAACTGCCCTTATGTATTAGAAACAGAAAGCAAAATTATTTCTTATGTGCATATGCATCATAGAATTTATTTCATATTAAAGTGGGAATATGGAAATAAAGAAATTAAAAAATATAAAGAAGGCAATGATCATTTACTAAAAGGAATCTTAGAAGTTAAAATCCCAGGGACTTTCACAGATAAAATTTAGTCTTACACTGGTGGAAAAAATACTTCAAAGTGGCCAGGAAATACTTCAATAAAGATGTCAGTCAGAACCACAGAGACTCTGACAACTTCAACTATAAATAAAAGGAGAGATTTTGTAATACAATATTGCCAAGTAAAAAGATACTGATTTATAACCAAAAAAAAAAGGTACCTTAAATGGAATAGAGGAACTTTAAACCATTATTGATGAAAAAATTGGAACCAGCAAGCATTATGAACTTTGGAATACACACAAAAAAGATCAGAGAATGCAAGAAAGTTTACTTGAGCAACTGGAAGGAGCAACATGATGAAGTAGTATTCACATTCTAATAAAGGGAAAAGAAACATTCTCACTACTCTCTATCCTCATTACTTTCATAGCCTTTTTGTTTTCTCAGTACTTTACTGATTTAGATCTTCCTTTCCCAAACTCAAAACCAGTTAACCAACTCAACTCCTCTATTCTTTTGCTCTCATCCCCTTATCCTATTCACTTCTCATCTCTAGCCAAACAGCACCAGAATTAGTCCATTAACTCCCATATAAGCTCTTATCATCCCATCCCTGGGTGTTTGTAAATAGTTGTTTATACGATATCTCTCTCATTTGCATTTGAGAGCAAGAATTGTTTTCTTTGTATTTCTGGGACAAAACAAGGTATCAGGCACTTAATGTTTATTGACTGACATACTCTTTAGCTTTTAACAAACCTTCCAATATTCCCACTTTAATATGAAATTAACTGGTCTTACTATCCCTCTACACTTGATATTCTTTTCCCCATCGCCATGCCTTTACAGAATGCCCTCATATCTAACTACTATCTCTTAGAATCCCTGATTTCTTTCAAAGCTCATTTTAAATGCAACTTCTACAGAATCTTTCCTGATTCTCCTTGAGGCGTTAATGCATACCTTCAAAATTTTTTTTGTATTTCTTATATATCTCACAGCAATACATTTTCTCCCCATATTGGATTTTAAGCTCCTTGAAAGCAGAGTATTTCACTTTTGGGGCAGTGCCAGGCACACATGAGGTACTTACTTTAAAAAAAATTTATTTTTGTAAGGCAATTGAGGTTAAATGAAATGCCTAGGGTCATATAGCTAGTGACTATCTGAGGCCAAATTTGAATTCAGGTCCTTCTGACTTCAAAGCTGGTGCTAACTGTTCACTGTGCCATCTAACTGCTCCAGGAGATACTTAATATAAGCATGTTAACAGATTCATAGATGAATCAATGTCAGATTCCCTTATTAAAAGATCAGCCTTCAGAAAACAGATTAACTTCAAATTTTTTATCTTATGAAATTATTAAAAACTATTAAGTAACAATTAATTCATATTACTTAATTGTTACTTAATAGTTTTTAATAATTTCATAAGATAAATAAATATGGAAATAAATGACACAAAATTACAAAATATGGATTTTAAAATGCTCCATAGCAATAATAAAAGATATTCAAAACAACTCTTAAAGTTCTCTCCCATGTGCAAGACAAGGGCTGTGGGATACTAATGCTAAGGCACATCAAAACACTGTCTGTGAGGGTAGAAATTGGCTCTTCTACTCTGTAAAGCAATTGGAAGATTTTATATTTGGCCCCACATATGTACAATATAAGCATTCATCTAATCAAATGAAATTGGGGTCTTTTGGATAGGGATGGGAAAAGTCATTAAATTTGTGGGCCAACTATATTTCCCTCAGCCTCTTAAAAGTAACTGTGAGTGGGAGTGAAGTTGAAGTTAATTCCATAGCTGAAAGATTTACATGGAAAAAGAATTCCAGTGATGTTTTTTGGTTTGGATTTAAAAAAAAAATAAGTTTTCTTGTATAATGAATGTCTGTGTTTTGTCACAAATGCATTCAATGTGCAATTACAAGATCCTTTTGCTTGATCTTTTTTAGCCAAATGTTCCCATTTATTCAAGGTGTTTTGTTTTTTCACTGCAAATGAAAATATGTTTGAATAAAAAAAAAATGACAAGTAAATGCAATGAGAAAGAACTCTTGCCCACTGAGCACTAGGCCTCATATATATAAGTTTTTTGACATGTGACTATGGTATTTCTGTTTCCATGAAGACGTGTTGTCTTTGGTTAAGAGTGGCACTTTATACCTCAGTATGAAAACAGTTGGCGTGATTATTTCAACTGAAATATTTTAATGAGGCAGGAATGAAAATTACTGTAGACCAAATGCCTATAAAATAAACTCCTTACTTTCAATTGTTGAAGTAGTTCCATTTTTCTTTTGACTTGAAGAAAAAATTAAATTAAAAATCTATTAACTTTTTTTAAAAAGGAAAAGTAGATTTGATTTGTTGTAAGAGTTTTAAAAGGGAAAGAAAAGGGAGAATAAAAAGGGATACATTAGTATAAAAAGGAAAAGAAAGGGTAGAAATTGCTATTTTTCATAACTGGGGTACATGGAAAAAAAGAGTATACAATATGAAAGAAAAAGACTGGGGAGAAAGCATCACATGCAATTCACTCATAAAATGGATAAAGAGGGGTTGAATATCATTTTGTGTAGAAACAGATCAAATTAAACTGAAATACAAGGAGGAATGTGAGGGTAAGGTATAATTTAGAGATGAAGATAAGGGAATTTCCTAATCACTAAGGTAGGGATTCAAGAACCAGACACAATAGGTATATCTTACTTTGGCTTTTAGATAACTGTGGAATGACTGAACAAATAGGATTAAGGAATGTAATAGAATATATCAATGTGTTATTAATAAAAAATCAGATTTCAGAGAATCCTGGGCAGTATGAACTCAGGAAAATAAGCAAAAGTAGAACAATTTATATAAGGACAGCAACATTGGGACACTTAAAAGACGACAGAATCTGAAACTAGGCACAAAGACTGACCTATGGCTGTATTCCAAGGATTAGTCACTCTTATAGAGATCCACTCAGACCTAATCTGAACCAAGTCCTAGATAAGGATCAGGAACATAAATGAGCAGTAGTCCAGAGCGAGATTATATACACAGCCCTGAGTCGGAGTGCAGTCAGCAGCCACGCCAGGGAGCTCTAAGGGGAACTCGAAGGTTCTAGTACACTGAACTTGAAGAACCTTAAAACAAACAGTTGGGTTCTAGGGACACAAGTTTATTGGAGTTCCAACTAAAAGATTCCCACACTTGTGAGGCCCAACCAACCTTAAGTCAGGATCAAGACTTTGCAAAGCTCAGGTTAAAAGAACAATGACCAGTCTTCACCTTAGCTCAGACACCTTGGGACACACTACAAATTTACAAAACCCTGGCTTTCCCTAAGACCTTGAAGGACATGGCATTCAACAGCTGGAGAAAGGTACAGAAAGACCCCCCCCCCAAAAAAAAAAAGCAAAATAAGACCAGACAAGATCTTTATACTCCCTCCAGAAGTACTGTCTGGTTTTAATACAAGGCCTTAATGTGAGAAGTCTGACTGAGTGAAATAATAATTAAAAAAAAAAAAAAAAAAAGATGCCCACAATAAATAACCATCATGGTTCCATAGACTCCCATTAAACAAACTTGGAGGGTGAAGGGTGGGGGAGGGGGGAACAATTACAAAGCATTTATAAGCAAGGCATCAAAGAAAAACTTGGCCTTGGCTACAAGTTCAATTAGAATTCCGAGGAAAAAAATGAAGGAACACTATTTTTTAAAAAATGAGGATGAGATAGAAGCTTTCCCAATAAGATAAAAAATACATTAAGCATGTCCATCATCATGACTATAATTCAACATAATACTAGAAATATTAGCTATAACAATAAGAAAAAGATATTGAAGGAAGTAAGAGCAGGTAATGAGGAAACAAAATTATCACTTTGAAGATGATGTTATTCTCAGAAAATCGACTAAAAATTACTTTAAATAACTGAAACTTTACCAAAGTTGCTGGATATAAGATAAAACCACACAAATCATCTGTATTTATTCATATGAGCAACAAATTCCAACAGCAAGAGACAGAAAAAAAAATTTTCATTTAAAATAACAATAAATATCAAATTACTTAGGAGTCTATATGTTAAGAAAAAACCAGAAACTATGTGAACACAATCATAAACCATTTTCACACAAATAATGAAAGATCTAAACAACTGGAAAAATATTAATTGTTCATGGATAGGCTGAGCTAATAAAATAAAAATTGCAAATCCGGCCAAAACAAATTTTCTTATTCAGTGCTATGCCAATCAAACTACCAAAAAATTATCTGGTAGAAATAGAAAAATATATCAAATTTCACCTGGAAGAAGAAAAGGTCAAGAACATCAAGGGAATCGGGGTGGGAAGAATAAGGTAGCACAACAATACCAAATCTGAAACTATATTATAAAGTAGTCATCATCAAAAGTATCAGGTATTGATTAAGAAATAAAACTGTATATCAATGGAATAGATTTAATATACAAAACTAAGTTAAGTAATCTTATACATTTGATAAACCCAAAGACTCCAGCTTTTGGGATAAGAACTCATTATTTGACAAAATCTGCTGGTAGAACTGGAAAACCAAAAGTAACAAACCATTTCACACTACATATGTATCCAAGATAAAGTAAAAATGGATGCATGATTTAAAAAGCTTTTGTAGAAACAAAACAAATGCAACCAAAATTAGAAAAAAAAACACAAAGCTAAGAAATAATTTGTACAAGCAAGTGTTTCTGATAAAAGGACGCCTTTCTGAATTATATAAAGAGAACTCAGTCACATTTATAAAAATACAAGTCATTCTCCAATAGATAAAGTCAAAGGAAATGGACAGGCAAGTTTTCAGATGAAGAAATCAAAGTTATCTATAGGTTTAAGAGAAAATTCTAAATTACTTTTGATGAGAAAAATGCAAATTAGAATAACTGAGATAAACACCTCTTATCTATCAGATTGGTTAATATGACAAAAAAGAAAAGTGATAAATTTTGGAGAGGACATGGAAAAAATGGAACACTAATGCACTTGTTGGTAGAATTATGAAATGATTCAACTATTCTGGAGAGCAATTTGGAATTATGTCCAAAGGGCTATCAAACTGTGCACACCACTACTGGGTCTATATACCAAAGAGATCATAAAAAAGGGAAAAGGATCTACATATGCAAAAATATTTATAGTATTCTTTTCTGTGGGTGGCAAAATACTAGAAATTGATGAGATGCACCTCAACTGGGAAATTGGCTGACAAGCTATATTATATGAACATAATGGATATAAGAAACATCTAGAGACTTCTACAAATAGATATAAAGTAAAATGAGCAGAAGCAGGAAAACACTACACATAGTACCAACAACATTGTATGATGATAAACTATGAATGACTCGGTTCTCAGCAATGATCCAAGAAATGTGAAAAGGATTCATGAAAAAAAAAAAAAAAATGCTATCTACATCCAGATTAAGAACTGATGGAGTCTGAATGCAGATCGAAGCATATTTTTTTCTACTAACTTTTTCTTTCTCAGAATTTCATTTCTCTTTTGATGTTTCTTTCTTCACTTAAGACTAATGTAGACTAATTTGGTGATAATATGTAAATATATTTTACATGATAGCACATGCATAAACTATATCAAACTGCCTATCTTCAGAAGAGGGGAGGAGAAAGAATAGAAAAATCTGGATTTTGGGGGTAAAAAATTTTTTTTTTAATTTTTATTTTATTTTATAACATTTTTTTGACAGTACATATGCATGGGTAATTTTTTACATTATCCCTTGCACTTACTTGTATTCAGATTTTTTCCCTTCCTCCCCCAACCCCCTCCCCCAGATGGCAAGCAGTCTTATATATGTTAAATATATTACAGTATATTCTAGATACAATATATGTGTGTAGAACCGAATTTTTTGTTGCACAGGAAGAATTGGATTCAGAAGGTAAAAATAACAGTTTACATTCATTTCCCAGTGTTCCTTTTCTGGATGTAGCTGGTTCTGTCCATCATTAATCAATTGGAATTGGATTAGCTCTTCTCTATGTTGAAGAAATCCACTTCCATCAGCATACATCCTCGTACAGTATCATTGTTGAAGTGTATAATGATCTTCTGGTTCTGCTCGTTTCACTCAGCATCAGTTGATATAAGTCTCTCCAAGCCTCTCTGTATTCCTCCTGTTGTTCACTTCTTACAGAACAATAGTATCGCATAACATTCATATACCATAATTTACCCAACCATTCTCCAATTGATGGACATCCATTCATCTTCCAGCTTCTAGCCACTATGAAAAGGGCTGCCACAAACATTTTGGCACATACAGGACCCTTTCCCTTCTTTAGTAGTTCCTTGGGGTATAAACCCAGTAGTAGTATGGTTGGGTCAAAGGGTATGCACATTTTGATAACTTTTTGGGCATAATTCCAGATTGCTCTCCAGAATGGTTGGATTCTTTCACAACTCCACCAACAATGCATCAGTGTCCCAGTTTTCCCACAGCCCCTCCAACATTCATCATTATTTGTTCCTGTCATCTTAGCCAATCTGACAGGTGTGTCATGATACCTCAGAGTTGTCTTAATTTGCATTTCTCTGATCAATAGTGATTTGGAACACTCTTTCATATGAGTGGAAATAGTTTTAATTTCATCATCTGAAAATTGTCTGTTCATATCCTTTGACCATTTATCAATTGGAGAATGGCTTGATTTCTTATAAATTAAAGTCAATTCTCTGTATATTTTGGAGATGAGGCCTTTATCAGAACCTTTAACTGTAAAAATTTTTTCCCAATTTGTTACTTCCCTTCTAATCTTGTTTGCATTAGTTCTGTTTGTGCAGAAACTTTTTAATTTGGTGTAATCAAAATGTTCTATTTTGTGATCAATAATGGTCTCTAGTTCTCCCTTGGACACAAACTCCTTCCTCCTCCACAAGTCTGAGAGGTAAACCATCCCATGTTCCTCCAATTTATTTATGATTTCGTTCTTTATGCCTAAATCTTGGACCCATTTTGATCTAATCTTAGTATGTGGTGTTAAATGTGGGTCCATGCCTAGTTTCTGCCATACTAATTTCCAGTTTTCTCAGCAGTTTTTGTCAAATAATGAATTCTTATCCCAAAATTTGGGATCTTTGGGTTTGTCAAAGATTAGATTGCTATTTTTATTCACTATCTTGCCCTGTAAACCTAACCTATGCCACTGATCAACTAGTCTATTTCTTAGCCAATACCAAATGGTTTTGGTGACTGTTGCTTTATAATATAGCTTAAAATCAGGTACACTTAGACCACCTTCCTCTGACTTTTTTTTCATTAGTTCCCTTGCAATTCTCGACCTTTTATTCTTCCATATGAATTTTGTTGTTATTTTTTCTAGGTCATTAAAATAGTTTCTTGGGAGTCTGATTGGTATAGCACTAAATAAATAGATTAGTTTGGGGAGTATTGTCATCTTTATTATATTCGCTCGGCCTATCCAAGAACACTGAATGTCTTTCCAATTATTTAAATCTGACTTTATTTTTGTGGCAAGTGTTTTGTAATTTTGCTCATATAATTCCTGACTCTCCTTTGGTAGATATATTCCCAAATATTTGATACTATCGACTGTTATTTTGAATGGAATTTCTCTTTGTATCTCTTGCTGTTGGATTGTGTTGGTAATGTATAAAAATCCTGAGGGTTTATGTGGATTTATTTTGTATCCTGTGACTTTGCTAAAATTCTGAATTATTTCTAATAGCTTTTTAGCAGAGTCTTTGGGGTTCTCTAAGTATACCATCATGTCATCTGCGAAAAGTGACAATTTGATTTCTTCATTTCCTACTCTAATTCCTTGGATCTCTTTCTCGGCTCTTATTGCCAAGGCTAGAGTTTCTAGTACTATATTGAATAGTAATGGTGATAGTGGGCAACCTTGTTTCACTCCTGATCTTACAGGGAAAGGTTCTAGTTTATCACCATTACATATGATGTTTACTGAAGGTTTTAAATATATGCTCCTTTTATTTTAAGGAATAGTCCATTTATTCCTATATTCTCAAGCGTTTTTAGTAGGAATGGATGTTGGATTTTATCAAATGCCTTTTCTGCATCTATTGAGATGATCATATGGTTTTTATTAATTTGATTATTAATATGGTCAATTATACTAATAGTTTTCCTAATATTAAACCAGCCCTGCATTCCTGGTATAAATCCCACTTGGTCATAGTGTATTATCCTGGGGATGATTTTCTGAAGTCTATTTGCTAATATCTTATTTAAGATTTTAGCATCAATATTCATTAAGGAAATTGGTCTATAGTTTTCTTTCTCAGTTTTCAATCTACCTGGTTTAGGTATCAGTTTGGGGGTAAAATTTTGCAAAAAATAAATGTTAAACTGGAAATTGAGTAGATGCCCATCAATCAGGGAATGGTTGAATAAGTTATGGCACATGAAGTAAATGGAATACTATTTTGTTCTATAAGAAATGATGAGCAGGCTCATTTCAGAAAAGCCTGGAAAGATCTACATTAACTAATGCTAAGAGAAGGAAGCAGAACCAAGAGAACATTGCACATAGTAATTATATGATGATCAACTGTGATGGACTGTAAGGAATCCTAATGAGGAATCCCATTAAGTCTCAGGAATGCCTTTTTGTAAATTTGTTGAGAATTTTGAATATATTTCTAGTTTTAGTCTCAGGAAGCATTAGGAGGCCTGATGCCTTAATTAATCAATATTCTTTATGGCAGGCCTGTGTTTACCTTATGAATCTGGCCAGTTCTTGGAGTAAACATTATCTTCCTAAAAGAATAAATAAATATTATTTTTGATGGGAAAAATCCTATACCTGCGGGGGATTACTTTGTTTCAAGGGTCCTGCATTAACTGAGAATATTTAGTTAAGAAAATAAAACTCTTTAGTGGAAAGACTTTGAGAATTCAATTAGGAAGCTTGGTATTACTTGCCTAACAAAGCCTCCTGCTTGAGCTTCTTTAGAGGTGTGACTCGGATTCTCTTGGCCAAGAATTCACTGAAGTGCTTCCTCATAATGTTATGATGTATGTTGTCTGTTGTCTATCTGTCTGTTTCTTATATTGTCACGTGTTTTCTACTTGTGTATTACTTTTATACTATAAATTTCTTAATCTTGTTCAAATCAAAGTTATGAGCAATAATAAACTTATGTATTTTTCCCCTTTCAAAACCTGTGCCTGATGAATGTGAAATCCTCTGAACCTAGATTAATCCTACATGGACTTAGTTCTTCTCAACAAATGTGGTGATTCAAGGCAATTCCAATAGACTTCGGATGGAAAATGTAAACTGCATCCAAAGAAAGAACTATGGAGACTGATGTGGTTCAAAGCATAGTATTTTCACCTTTCTATTTATTTGGTTTTCTTTCTCGTGATTTTTTTCTCCCCCTTTGATCTGATTTTTCATGCATAACATGAAAAATATGGAAATATTTAAAAAGATTGCAATATTTAACACAGATTGCTTGATATCTTGGGGAGAATGGAGGCAAGGGAGAGAGGGAGGGAGGAAAATTCAAAGCACAAAGTTTTACAAAAATGAATGCTGAAAACTACCTTTCTATGTGTTTGGAAAAAAATAAAATACTTTTTAAAAAATGAATATTAAAAATTTTCTGAACATATAACTGGGGAAAAAATAAAATACTATTAAAAATAAAGAAAAATGTAAAATAGCTTTATAAAAGAAACTAAGAGTCTTAAAGGAGAGAAATTGGGGAAAGGCAGCATTTTGGAGAAAAGACTTAAATAAGAATTTAACAGGTTAGGGTAACAAAGTATAAAATCTTACCCAAGTAACCCAATTGAAAGGCAGCATTTTGGAGAAAAGACTTAAATAAGAATTTAACAGGTTAGGGTAACAAAGTATAAAATCTTACCCAAGTAACCCAATTTAAAAATTGGAATTGCTCAAAAAGAAGTTGATGACTCTACGAGACAGCAAGAAATGTTGAAAAAAGCTAAAATGAATTTTTTAAAAAGAATTAAAGAAAATAAAAGCCATTTCAAATTGGGGAAAAAAATTGATCAGAAAAATAAATTGAGGAGAAACTAACTATTTAAGAATCACTGGGCTTGGTGGAGAAAAGATGGCAGACTAAAGGTAATGACTCTCCTAGAGAGTTCTAAATCCTCCCCGAGTTAAACCCATGCAAGTAAGTTTATATAACTCTTCTAAACAAATTTTAGAGCAGCAGAATCCACAAAAAGAGGGGGTAAAAGAATTTTCAACCTTAGAAGGTTGGCATTAGGGTTAAGAATAGAATACACTCCAGTGCAGGTGCAGACCAGGTTCCAGAAGGCTTTGGGAAGACTGAATAAGAGGCAGTTGCCATATCTTTCAGCCTACAGAAACTAAATACGACTTAGGTGCTGCTGTCAGTAGGATCTGTGACACAGGGTAAGAATGAAGCATAATAATGCTACTATACTGGGCTTATATCCCAAAGAAATACTAAAGAAGGGAAAGGGACCTGTATGTGCCAAAATGTTTGTGGCAGCCCTTTTTTGTAGTGGCTAGAAACTGGAAAATGAATGGCTGCCCATCAACTGGAGAATGGTTGGGTAAATTATGGTATATAAATGTTATAGAATATTATTGTTTGGTAAGAAATGACCAATAGGATGAATACAGAGAGGCCTGGAGAGATTTACATGAATTGAAGCTGAGTGAAATGAGAAGGACCAGGAGATCATTATATACTTTAATAACAATACTGCATGAGGATGTATTCTGATGGAAGTGGATGTCTTTGACAAAGAGAAGATCTAATTCAGTTCCAATTGATCAATGATGGACAGAATTAGCTACACCCAGAGAAGGAACGCTGGGAAATAAGTGTAAACTGTTTGCATTTTTGTCTTTCTTCCCAGATTATTTTTACCTTATGAATCCAATTCTTCCCATACAACAAGAAATTCAGTTCTGCTAGGATATACTATAACATATTTAACATGTATGGGAATGCCTGCCATCTAGAGGAGGGGGTGGAGGGAAGGAGGGGAAAATTCGGAACAGAAGTGAGTACAAGAGATAATGTTGTAAAAACTTACCCATTCATATGTACTGTCAAAAAAATTATAATTATAAAGTTAATAAAAAAAATTTAAAAAGAAAAAAAGAAAAAGCTTTAAAAAAAAAAAATGGAGCATAATTCAACACAGTTTGTGTCAGTACAATGCAAGACATGCTAGCACAGCCCCAGTCCCAGCCAGCTAAGAGCAAGTCTTTAGGTGATTGAATCAGTAGTAGCATCTGCTTCAAGAGCTGTCAACCCACAAGTAATAAAGGGGGTAAACAACTGGTCAGAAAGAGATTATAGCAATCTCTTTGCTAGCACTGAGGTAGACTCTATTGATTTGCCCATACTCTGAACTGAATCACAATCCTGGGTGTCTGTTAGAGGGCAAGAAGCACTAGCACACCATAGCTTGCAGTAACAGGGCAGTGGTGACCCTCCTCACAATTCCATGGCAAAAAAAGAGTGCTTGTGGTCACTCACAGACCACACCACAAATCAGGAGAGGAGCAAACCTACTTCTCCTTGGATCATACTCCCTTGGAAAAACTGAAAACTTACAGGTCCCTAGAAGTATCTCTGAAAACAGCTGCCCAGAACCCCTGAATCTCAAGATAGTGCATCCTCCACCCTGGAGGCAAAACCTTACTTAACAAGGAGTTCAAAGTCAAGTAATAGGCTGGAGAAATGAGCAAACAACAGGAAAAAAAAAAAAATCTGGCCCTAGAAAACTATGGTGACAAAGAATATCAAAACACACAGAAGAAGATAACTAAGTCAAAGCTCCTACATCCAAAGCCTCCAAAAAACATTAGAACTTGTCTCAGACCATGGAACAGCTCAAAGAAAATTTTGAAAATCAATTTGAGAGAGGGGAAAAATGTTAAGAGGAATGAGAGCAATGCAAGAAAATTGTAAATAACAAGTCAATAGGGACTACTTATGACTAATGTTGGAGGGGATGGGACACTGATACATTATTGGTGGAATTGTGAATGCATCCAGCCACTCTGAAGAGTGATTTAGAACTATGCTCAAAGAGTAATCAAACTGTGCATACCCTTTGATGCAGCAGTGTCACTATTGGGCTTATATCCCAAGGAGATCTTAAAGAAGGAAAAGGGACCTGTATGTGCAAGAATGTTTGTGGCAGCTCTTTTTGTAGTGGCTAGAAACTGGAAATTGAATGGATGCTCATTAGTTGGAAAAAGGCTGAATAAGTTGCAGTATATGAATGTTATGGAATATTATTCATCTATTAGAAATGACCAGCAGGATGATTTCAGAGAGGCCTGGAGAGACTTACATGAACTGATGTTGAGTGAAATGAGCAGGACCAGGAGATCATTATACACTTCACCAACAATACTATATGATGATCAATTCTGATGGGCGTGGCTCTCTTCAACAATGAGATGAACCAAATCAGTTCCATTTGTTCAATAATAAAGAGAACCAGCTACACCTAGCAAAAGAACTATGGGAAATGAGTGTGAACCACAACAGAGCATTTCCACTCCTATTTTCATCAGCTTGTATTTTTTATTTCCTTCTCAGGCTATTTTTACCTTATATCTAAGTCCTATTTTTCTTGTGCAGCAAAATAACTATGGATATGTACACACATATTGTATTTAACATATACTTTAACATATTTAACATGTATTGGTCTACTTGCCATCTGGGGGAGGGAGTGGGAGGAAGGAGGGGAAAAGTTGGAACAGAAGGTTTTACAAGGGTCAATGCTGAAAAATTACCCATGCATATATCTTGTAAATAAAAAAGTATAATTAAGAAAAATGTTTTAAAAAGAAATGACCAGCAGGATGATTTCAGAGAGGCCTGGAGAGATTTACAGAAGCTGATGCGAAGTGAAATGAGCAGAACCAGGAGATCATTATACACGGCAACAATAATATTATATGATGATCAACTGAGTTGTATATGAAGGGATAATATCTAAGTGAGAATGGATGCGATAATATACATATTCAACTGGGTACAGAAATCTATCTTATGCTACAGAAAAGTTAGAAGGGAAAGGGATAAGAAAAAGGGAGATGAATAGAAGGCAGAGCACATTGAAGGAGGTGGGTAGTCAGAAATAAAATACTTTTGAGAAGGGAGAAAGTAAACAGAGAGAGAACAAAGTGGGGTGAAAGGAGATAGGATGAAGAGAAATACACTTAGCAATAGTAACTGAAAAAAAAATTTGAAGCAAGTTTCTTTGACATTTCAAACATATATTTTGTCAAATTTGTAACAATAAGAATCATTGCCAATTGATAATCAAAAGATATAAAATTTTCAGCTGAAGTAATCAGAACAAACTATAGCATATGAAAAAAAATGCTCTAATTCACTACTGATTAGAGAAATGCGAACTGAAACAATTCTGAGATACAACCTCATACCTATTAGATTAGCTAACAGGACATTTGAAAAGGAAAATCTCAAATGGTAGAAGGGATATGGGAAAAATAAGACATTAATGCACTGTTGGGCAGGGAAATATTATTATCATTCCTATTTTACATATGAGGAAACAGGCAAAAAAACAAAAAAAAAGTTTAAGTGACTTAGTTCCAAGGGTCAAAAAAACTAGTATTCGAGGTCACATCTGAACTCAGATTTTCTTAACTCCAGACTTGACACCCTATTCACTTCAACACTTGTATTGCTGTTGCTGTGTACATTTTCCTATTGATTTTGCTCACTTCACTTTGAATCAAGTCATCTGAGTTTTCCTAAAATTTTCTGAAACCATTTCCTTCATCTTTCCTACTATATCTATCATACACACTTGCTATAATTTGTTCAGGCATTCCCCAATTGATGGGTACCTCCTATAGTTTCCAATTCTTTTCCATTACAAAGAGACACTATAAATATTTTTTATATATGAATCCTTTTCCTTTCATCCCGTTGGGGTATATACTGAGTAGCAAAACATATAACTAGTTTAATAGCTTTGGGGTAATAGTTTCTAATCACTTTCCAGAATGGCTGCACTGCACAGCTCTACAACAATACATTCATTGTATCTATACAACAGTACATTCAATGTACCTATTTCCCCACATACCCTCCTAGCATTCATCAATTTCCTTTCCTATCATCTAAACCAATCTGATGGGTGTGAGATGACACCTCAAAGTTGTTTTAATGTGCGTTTTTCTTAATTATTTAGAACATTTTTCATGTAACTATTTCTGAAAACTGCCAGCTCATAAGTGTTAACTAATTATAAACTGGGGAACAGCACTTTGGTGTTCAGTTGTTTTTCAGGCATGTTGAACTCTTTGTGATTTCATCTGGAGTTTTCTTGGCAAAGATATTGGAGTAGTTTTTTTGTTTTTTTTTTTAAATTTCCTTCTCCAGTTCACTTTAAAATAAGAAAATTGAGGCAAACAGGTTTAAGCGAGTTGTGTTCAGGATCACAAAGCTATTAACACAGTCTCAGGCCAGATATGAACTCACAAAAATGAGACATCTTAACTCATCACTTTATTCACTGTGCACCTAGTTGCCCTTGAATGGCTCTTATTCTTATAAATTTGGCTCAGTTCCCGATTACTTGAGAAATGAGATCTTTATCAGAGAAACCTGGTGTAGATTTTTCCCAGTTCCCTGCTATTTTCTAAGTTTGACTGTACTGATTTTGTTTGGGGGCCAAATATCTGAGAAGTAGTTACTTCCAGATTCCACTAAATTGCTTATATCATTTTTTATGTGTCTAAATCATGTACCTTGAGCTTCTTTTGATATATGGTAAGAGATATTGGTCTTTGGCCAGTTTCTGTCAGTTTTCTTTGAACTTTTCCAAGTAATTTTTGTTTAATAATTTTTCACCCTAATAACTGATATCTTCAGGTCTACTGAACACTATGTTTCTGAGCTCATTTGCTTCTGTATATTATAAACCTCATCTGTTCCATCCATTACCATCTCAATTTCTTATCCAGTATCAAATTGTTTTAATGATTACAATTTTTTAATATAGTTTGAAACCTGGTATTCTCTCAATTTTTTCCTTCATACTTCCTTCATTTATTCTCTTCATATTCATCACCTTATACCTCCAGAAAAATTTCTTCTAGCTTGACATTCCATGGATATTCTTGCTTTACTCTGACCTTCCTTCTAGTTTACCTTCCTTACAGATAATGTTTGCACTTAGTTTTAAGATAGATACTAATCATTTTAAGTAAAGTTCTATTTACTCCTGTTTTCTAGTGTTTTAAAAAAAGAATTGAGCTGGGGCAGCCAGGTGGACACTGGATAGAGCACCAACCCTAAAGACAGGAGAATCTGAGTTCAAATCTGGTCTCAGACATTTATCATTTCCTAGCTGTGTGACCCTGGGCAAGTCACTTAACCTCAATTAAGTTAAGAGGGGGAAAAAAAGAAAGAAAGAAAGAATGAGAGTTGCCCTTGACCTGCCAATCCCACTATACCATATGTATTCCAAAAGAGATTAAAAAAACAAAAATAGAACCTATATTGACAAAAATATTGATAGCAGACCTTTTCTGGGGACAAAGATTTGGAAATTGAGAGGATGCTCATTAATTGGGAAACAAATTATAGTATGTGATTATGAAGAAATAATATTGTGCTTTAAGAAATGAGAAGCAGGATGCTCTCAGAAAAACCTGGAAAGACTTCCATGAACTGATACAAAATGAAATGTACTATGTGCAAAGTAACAGCAATAAATTAAGATTATCTGTGAATGACTTAGCTATTCTTAGCAATACAGTGATTCAAGAAAACTTTGAAATACATCAACAAATGCTATCTATAACCAGAAAAAGAACTGATAATGTCTGAATATAGATTGAAACATACTTTTTTTTTTAACTGTTTAGTTTTTTGTTTGTTTACCTTCACAAGATTTGTATGGAAATGTTTTACATGACTACATATGTATAACCTATACTGATTTGCTTGCCTTTTCAATGGGAGGGAGTTGGGAGAGCAGGAAGGGAAAAAGGAAGAGAATTTGGCACTCAAAAAATTTAAAAACAAATGTTAAAAATTGTTCTTACATTAAACTGGGGAAAAATAAAATATTAAAGTAAACATTTTAAATACTAAATTTTAAATTAAAAAAAATTAAACATTTTGTCAAAAAAAAATTTTTTTGCATATGAAATGCTCACATTCTTTTTCTTCTTTATATAGTCAGTTGCACTTATTAGTTTTCCTAAATGGTGAACCAATTCTGAATTTCTGAAAAAACTCTAGTCTAGTCACATTGTTTGATCTTTGTGACATACTTTTGAATTCTCATAGTTAATATTTAATTTTAAAATTTACAGTAATAGTCACTAGGGAAACCGGTCCATAGACTTTTTTTTAATATGTTTAGGCTCTTCCTGGTGTAGATATCAAATCTACAGTTGTGCCATAGAAAGAATTTGGTAGGATCCCTTCTTTACTTACTTAAAAAAGTTTATACAGCATTGGAATGTCATTTAAATGTTTTAGAGAGAATTCACTTCCAAATCCAACTGGCCTTGGGTTTCTTTTTTTCCCTCTCTATGAATCATTTGTAAACTCATTCAATTTTTTTTTTTTCCCCTAAGATAGGGTTATTTATTTCCAATTGTATGTCCAATCTGTCTTTCTTCTGGCCTTTTATTTATGAATGCATTAAGCGATTTAAATTTTTACCTAAGGATTGCTTTCATTGCCTTCCATAAATTTTGATATGTCTCACTATTATTATTATTATTTTGCTGAAGCAGTTGGGTTTAAGTGACTTGCCCAGGGTCACACAGCTAGGAAGTGTTAAGTGTCTGAGATCAGATTTGAACTCAGGTCCTCCTGACTTCAGGCTGGTGCTCTATCCACTGTGTCACCTAGCTGTCCCACTGTTTCAAGAAATTATTGTTTCTATAATTTTTTAATCCACTCAATCTATGTTTCATAGATCCTTTGCTGAATCTAATTTTTATTGCATTTATTATTTATTTTTCTGCATGTTTGTGGGTTTTAATACTAGTAATACATCATGAATTTTTGTGAAAATGATGTACATAGTTGAGAAAAGGCATAATCCTTTCTATTCCTATTCTATATTCACCAAAGGTCTATTATAAAATTCCAATTATGGAATTATGTAACTTCTTTCTTGTTTATTTTATGGTTAAGATTTATCTAGATCTGAGCAGGACAAATTGAGGGCCCCATTATTATAATTTTGACTATCTACTTATGGTAATTCATTTAACTTTTCACTCAAAAATTTAGCTCTGCAATTTGGAACTATGTTCAAAAGTTATCAAACTATGCAAAGTCTTTGATCCAGCAATGTTACTACTGGGCTTATATCCCAAAGAGATTTTTTTAAAAGGGAAAGAGACCTGTATGTGCAAGAATGTTTGTGGCAGCCCTCTTTGTAGTGGCCAGAAACTAGAAACTGAGTGGATGCCCATCAATTGGAGAATAGCTGAATAAATTGTGGCATATGAACATTATGGAATATTATTGTTTTTTAAGAAATGACCAGCAGAAAGATTTCAGAAAGGCCTGGAGAGACTTACATGAACTGATGCTGAGTGAAATGAGCAGGACCAGGAGATCATTATACACTTCAATAACGATACTGTATGATCATCAATTCTGATGGACGTGGCCCTCTCCAACAATGAGATGAACCAAATCAGTTCCAATTGAGCAGTAATGAACTGACCCCAGCTACACCCAGCAATAGAACTCTGGGAGATGACTATGAACCATTACATAGAATTCCCAATCCCTCTATCCACCTGTATTTTTGATTTCCTTCACAGGTTAATTGTACACTATTTCAAAGTCCGATTCTTTTTGAACAGCAAAATAACTGTTTGGACATGTATACTAATATTGTATTTAACTTATACTTTAACATATTTAATATGTATTGGTCAACCTGCCATCTGGGGGAGGGGGAGGAAAGGAGGGGAAAAATTGGAACAAAAGGTTTGGCAATTGTCAATGCTGTAAAATTACCCATGCATATATCTTGTAAATAATAAGCTACAATAAAAAAAATGTAAAAAAATTTGATTGTAGCTGGGGAAAATATTAACTAAATAAATCAAATCATTAAACAAAAAAAAATTTAGCTCTGATGTCATTTAGCTAAATTAAGTAATTAAACAAAAAAAATTTAGCTCTGATGTCATTTTATGCGTATATGTTCAGAACTGATACTAATTTATTACCAATGGCATCTTTTAGCAAAACACAGTTTCTGTGATTATCTCTTTCAATTAGGTCTACTTTTTGCATTTCATAAAAGCTTTGTATCTCTTGCTACTTACCTAGTTCTGATGTTTAAGATGTTATTTTTCTTCATTATTTTCGATACTATTTTTTACCATTTCAATAATTTTAATTTGGGGATAGTTTTTTTTTTAAAAGTATTTTTGTACCACTTTAACCATACTGTTAGTTTTCATTTCATAATTTTCTTGCATAGCTCTCACCTTTCCCCCTCAATTTATCTTCTTTGTTGTTGTTTAGTCATTCAGTTAGATACTATTCTTTTGTGATCTTATGAATATGAGGCCCTTCTTTCCTCCATGATTTCCCAAAGTCTGTCCAAGCTCATATCAGTTCCTTCCATGACATTAAGTATCCTTTCATCTTCTACTGTCCCTTTCTCTTTTTGCCTTCAATTTTTACTGACATCAATTATTTTTTCCAAAGAGTCCTGTTTTCTTATTATGTAGCCAAAGAATTTAAACTTCAACTTTAGGATATTTGTTTTTCCAATGAAAAGTATTGACTGATTTGATCTCCTTTGTTATATCCAAAAAACTCTTAGTCTACTCTAGTTCCACAATTCAAAAGCATCAATTTTCCCCTACTGATCTTGATTTTGAAAACAAAAATTCTAAACTCTTTAGAAATCTCTTCAACTCTTTTAGGAATTCTTTTTGGTCTTCTGTCCAATCTTCATTTTACTTTGAGTAATTGTCTTTCATGTCTGTGTGTTTTTCCCCCCATTGCATGTTCATTCATTTGTCCAACCTATTAATCAATTTTGGACTTTATATTAGTGGTGGGTACTCTCTTAACCTATGGAGAGATGTCCAGTCTGAGCTTCTGCCTTTTAAGTCATTCTCTTGTTTTCACACCTCAGTACAGCCCTGTAAGTTCTTAGTGCTCCCAAAATGATGTGATCTAGGGATCTGTTCACTGCACCCTAAACCCCCCCCCCCCGCCCCAGAGTCAGCATTCTGCAAACTGAATTGACACAGCTTGAATTGCTGGCTTGTGTGTGGCTGAATGTAGACTGCTACTAGACTCAGTCAAAGAAAGCCCACTGGGAATTTCTGCAGGTTCCAAACAACTGAACAGGTTTCTACTTGGTTCTGGACTCTCGCCTTGGTTTTTTCCATTATAGGTTTATGCAGGTATATGGGGATTTCAGGGAAGACTAGCACCTCTGATGTGAGGACTTACCAATTCCTTTTCAAACTTTGCATCCACTTTCACCTAAGATTCATCTGTGACTCCAAAAACCTGTAGCATACACAGCAGCCACAATCTGATAAACTGTCTCAGCAGGCGGGCCAAACCAGGTTAAGTGTAACCAACACACTTTTTGTGTTTGAAGTGTTTTCGCCAGAAAGCTATCTACGCCAAATATGTGAAAACTTTCCCTGATAGAATGGACAGATGAGAACAGTTTGTTCCAGCTAGCAGGTACTGTGGAACACTAGAACTTGGTCAAGCACTGAAAACACCAAAGTCATCCACTATAGATGGGGTTATTGCCAGTCATATTGACTTTTGTCTTGCCATTGGAGTTTGATGATTCAGGAAGAGAGTGAGGCTGATTAATTTGTGCAACTATCTCATTTAAACTCAACATGTCACTAGTCCTTTGAAACAAAAGACAACCACCAGGTTTATGTGTGGGGCTAAAAGTTAAAGAAGCCCCAACTCTGTTCCTGAGCTCAGATTCAGATAACTGTTTCTTGAACTTGTTCTTAGTTCCTTACCCTTCTTCATGACTCTGCCCTGGAACTGATGACCACAGTCATTCCTGCTCCCAGTGCTAGTACATCCCCAGGGATCCCTGTCTGCTTCCCCCCTAGCTACTGCTACTGCTACACACTGCTATGCTACGCTTGGTGAGCCTGGTCAGCCCTCACACTAGTGTCCTCAGACTTCTCTTTCTTCCTAAGCCATTCTCAGCAGGAAAACTTTTTCTTGGCTTTTGCTCTCAGAGTTTGGCCTGAAACACTTTATAGGTCTTTGAAGAAAAGGTTAAAATGAATTAAAGCAAAATTGCTAACTCGCTCTGCCATCTTCATTTTATCCCCAGAAAACCAGTCTTAAAAACCATCAAAGAATTGCAAGTGATCAAAGGTTGTGGCAGGCTGTCAAGAGCTTGAGGATTCTGACACTGATAGAGACTGGTTTTAATTTCAAATCCTCTTCTGCATTACCTCCTAATACAAGTATCAAATAATTGTTTGGTACTTTAAATACAAGATGGTTTTGGTTTTTTTTAAGAACTTTGAGTTTTTAAAGGTATCCTTTTGCAAAATAAGTTTGTTAAAAAATGTTAAAAATTTATTAATGTATCTTCAAGATTTAGCTGCTGAGTTTCGCCATTGCACTACTGCCTTCATAATAATTTTAACATCATAAAACTAAACTCAATTTTAAAAGGAATGTGACCTAATGCTTCCTGTAAGTTTCTTCACTATTTATTCCATTTTCATTTTCTTTCACTGCCTTATTAAATAAACCCAAACTTTTAAAATGATTATTCTGCTAAGAATAATGCATTTTTATCATCATCATTCAATAGTTAAAATATGCTCTATTTCTATCACCAATCACTATTCATTTGCAAACCTCAAAAAGCTAATGCAATTTGCACATTCACTTTTTTCTAATTGTCTTATAATATTCTATAGCGTAGATTAAAGCACTTCAATATTTCATCCTATTTTACAGTTACTATGACCAAATTTATTATGCTCAATCAAATCTTTATCCAAAAATAAAAACAAGCCTCTTCTTTTTTTATACTAGCAGTGTTTCCATTTGAAGTATTGTCTCTTTTGTCGATTTTGTTAAGAGTACTTTGACATTAATTGAATTTTGGCTCACAATAAGTAAGACCTAGTACCACTTGTGCTAAATTAATTTGTATATTATTTGAACTTGCATCAATTATGACTTAGCTTTGGCGGTAAAAATTATTAAAGAAACAGCATCTAAGAGGAAAAGATTGGAAATAAAAACAACTTAAAAACACAAAACCTTACACTCAACTTAATAGACTCCCTCAAAATTAGAATGGCCTAAATAGAAGTTAAAGAGTCCAGAAATTAATAAAAAATATAAGACAAAAAAGAAATGTTTAAATAGAAGAAAATATAAATATCTCACATCAAAAACAACTGACCTAGATGAAAGAAAAATTAATTATTATTGAACTATCTGAAATTCATAACAAGAAAAGTCTAGCTATATTTCAAGAAATCATAAAAGAAAATTATCCAGAAACATTACAAGAAGACAAAAAGAAAATATTAGTAACACTGATTATATCCTCAAGCATTAAAATGAAAACTCTCAGAAATGTCAGTGTCAAAATCTAGAGGTTTCAGAGAAAAAGTAAAAATAAAATAAGTATTCAGAATCACAGCATTCAAATATCCAAGAATCACAAGCATGGAATGAGATATTCCAAGAGAATAGACAAAAAGACATAAGTCTATGACCAGAAATAACTTACCCAGCAAAACTGAGAATAGTCCTACAAGGGAAGAAATGGACCATCAATGAAAGACAGGACTTCCAAGCACTCCTGATGAAAATAATGGAGCTGAATAGGAATTCTGAAATACAAATATAGGAATCAAGAGAAAAATACATATGTAAATACAAGTGAACAATCAGATGGAACTTTTTTTTAAAAGTTGAATTATTTACATAGATTCTAATAGGGGTAAAGAGAAAAGATTCAAGAGTCTTTTTCAGAACACTAAAATATATAAAGAATTGACTCAAATTTATAAAAATACAAGTCATTCTAAGATGACAGGAAAAGATAATGATGAATGCTGAAGAGGATGTGGGAAAACTGGGAACCCCCAATCATTGCTAGTGGAATTGTGGACTGATCCAAACATTCTGGAGAGCAATTTGGAACTATGCCTAAAGGGCATACCCTTTGATCAGCAGTGTCTCTAATGGGGCCTGTATCCCAAAGAGATCATGAAAAAGGAAAAGGGATCTACATGTGGAAAAATATTTATGGCAGCCCTTTTTGTAAAGTGGCAAGAAACTGGAACTGAGTAGATGCCCATCAGAGAATGGCTGGATAAGTTATGGTATATAAATGTTATGGAATATTATTGTTCTATAAGAAATGATCAACAGGAAAATTTCAGAGAGGCCTTGAGAGACTTACATGAACTGAAGTTAAATGAAATGAGCAAAACCATATCATCATACAAGGCAACAGCAAGAATTATATAATGATCAACTTTGATAGGCATGGCTCTTTTCAACAATGAGATGATTCAGGTTACTTCCTATGGTCTTGTGATGAAGAGAGCCATCTGCACTCAAAGAGAGACTGTGGGGACTGAGTATGGATAGATCACAACATATTATTATTTTCACTTTTTTTGTTGCTGTTTAATTTTGTTTTCTTTCTCATTTTTTCCTTTTTGATCTGATTTTTCTTGTGCAGCATGTTATTTGTGGAAATATATATAGAAGGATCACACATGTTTTAAGATATATTAGATTACTTGCCATCTGGGGAGGGGAATGGGGGAAAGGAGGGAGAAAAAAATTGGAACACAAGGTTTTGCAGAGGTGAATGTTGAAAACTATGTTTGTACATGTAAAATGTATGGGATTGCCTGTCATCTAGGGGAGGGAGCAAAGGGAGGGAGGGGAAAATTTGAATACAAGGGATAATGTTATAAAAAAAAAATTAGTCATGCATATGTACTGTCAAAAAATTTTTTAATAATTATAAAATAAAAAAAGAAAACTATGTTTGCATGTATTTTGAAAATAAAAAGTTATTATAAAAAATAAATAAAGAATAACCCACACACACCAAAAAATGTATTTAAAACACTCTTAGAAAGGAAACTAGCCTCGAAGAAAGTGTTTGCTTCTCAAAAACCCCAGACTACAGACATACAAAGAAAGATAAAAAAATGCATTAAACAAGGAAACTGCAACAAAGTTATAGAAACCATTAATAAATATGTTTCTAATGCAAACACAAGCTGCCAAGGGTGAAAGTACATATCAAAAAGAAATGATGAGCAGGCCTGAAACAACATGAAATAAATCTCACAACATTCTACCACCAAAGTGAATAAATATTTTTTGTAAGACTAAATTACAGAAAATGGGAAAGGGAAAATGATTTATTCTGGGGTTTTTTTGTTTGTTTGTTTGTTTTTTTAAAAGGCAAATTCTAACAAATGAAGGGAAAATAATTCCAGCTGTTTCTCAGGGGGAAAAAAGCTACAGGAGACTGGGTTTTGAAGTACCATTGATGAATGCTAGAATGGGAGAAGAGAAATATTCTACAAAAGAAAATAGGGGTGTCAAAATAGGAATTATCCTTAAATACATGTTATTTGGAGAGAATATTCAGTCCTTAGGAAAAGAGGAATAAGAATATATAAGAGCAACGAATAAGAGTAGGAGAGCACAGAATCATGGAAGAGATTTTGGGGTAAATGGAAAAAAAATGGGGAGGGAAAAGGCCAATAATGAATTATGTTATCACAGACAAAAGACAATTCCTGTCAAAGCATAATATTCTCCTTATCACATGAAGGAAGTGATATTTCTAAGACTTTGACACAAAAGAAAAAGTGAGTAAAGGCAAGATCTATAAGAGAGTAAAAGAAAATTGTGAGGGGGAAGGAACCCAAAAGAAGCTTTAGTTCCACGAGGAATATAGAAAATAAAGAAGGATCAAATAAATACAAAGGTCAGAAAAGAAAGATAAATAATGAAAAGTATGAGGCAAAGAAATTCTTTTTTTAAACTTAGAAAAGAAAAAAAGCACAGAAAATGAACATTTAAAAAATAACAAACAAAATAAGTTTTAAAAAGAGGAAAGGGGATTTTACTTGAGTATTTAATACTCAAAGGGGAGGGGGAAGAAGAAGAAAAACAATAAAGAAAAAGGAATTAATAAGAAGGTCTTCTTAGGCAGCTATCTGGTAACAAGGATAGATTTCTATGCCTAGAGTCAGGAAGATTTCAGTTAAAATCCAGCCTCAGACACTTAATATCTGGAAAATCTCTACCTCAATTTGTTCAACTGTAAAATTAAGATAATAATGACATCTACTTCACAGGGTTGTTGTGAGGATCAAATGAGATATGCCAATTTCTTTCCCATCCCCTAAACAAAACTCCAAAAACAGGGAAAAGGACAATAAAGAAAAAAAGGTTGTAAATGAAAAAATCAGTGAAACTAAGATTGTCTTAAAACAAACAAACAAACCAAAAAGAAATACTATTGTTTTTACAGAAGGGAGAAGAGGATAGTGTTAATTTGAGTGGGGGAACCCATTAAAAACAATGGAAGACAATATAAACTTGTCATGACTTTAATCAAATAAAATGAAAAAGCCTGATAGATAGGATAAGGAAAAAACCCTATAACACTATAATACAATACAAATAGTAATCACATTAGGGACAACAAACAAAAATCAAAGACCAAAATGGAGAATTTAACAATGAAATCCTAAATAATAAATGAATCAAAGAACAATCATAGAAATAATAATTATGAGAATGATAATGATGAAACAACATACCAAAATTTCTGGAATGCAGATAAAGCAGTCCTCAGGGGTAAATCATATCCCTACAAACATATATCAACAAAATAGAAAAAGAGAAGATTAATTAACTGAATACATTTTAAAAACTAGAAATTCAACAAATAAATTTAAAAGAAGCATAAAAGCTATTGGGAAATTAGAGAAATAGATAATGAAAACCAAATATTAGAAATAATAATAATAAAAACATGTTCTTTGAAAGATCAATAAAATTAATCAATTTTAGCCAATTTGATTAAAAAGGCAGAAAATCAAATCAACAAGATGACAAATGAACTAGATGAAATCACAACAAAACTAAAATAAAAATAATCAAAATCTATTATTCAAAGTTACATTCTAAGAAAAAGGCAAACTACAAAGACACAATTGTGAAGTTAACAGATCTTAGCAACAAACTGGATGCAAGAAATAGGGAGGATGGTATTGCCCCCTACAGCAGTGATGTCAAATTCATATAAAAAGGGATTCTTACTGGATTTATATTAATTTAGAAAAGAACAAATTATATCATTATTTGTTGTGTTTTTATTTTGTTAAACATTTTCCCAATTATGTTGTAACCTGATGGTAGCAGCTATCATCTGACACCTCTGCTCTGTAGTAATAGGGAAGCTAAAGGGGTCAGGAAAAATTTGAGGGAAAGATAATGGCTGTTTTGGACATGCTGAGTTTAAGATGTTTGCTGAATATTCAGTTCAAGATGTCTATAAAATAGCTGGAGATGAGAGATTAGAGGTCAGGAAAGAAGCTAGATTGAATAATCAGAAAGCACAGAGAGTAGCAGAGAGATTTGAGAGAGCTGATGAGATCCCTAAGTGAAGTAGCATAAAGGGAAAAGAGAAAGAAGTTTATGTTCTAGAAGAAGATCCAGTAGAGGAGATAAGAGAAGGACCAGTCAGAAAGATAGGAGGAGAATCAGGAGAGAATGGGGTCCCAAAAACCTACAGAAAAGAAATAATCAAGGAGAATAGTGTCAAGGACTACAAAGAGATCAAGGAGAATGAAAGTTGAGAAAGGGCCATTGGATTTGTCAACTTATTTGCAAAAATCTATTTCATGATAACTTCTGCAGGCTATTTTTATTTACTTATCATCAAAAGTCAAGAAACACCACCAAGTACTCCTTTTAATAGTCAAGTGTTTCTAAAACTTGTTTGTGAAGATGGGCAAAGAGAGAAGATGGAGTTTTTATTCATGTGTATGTGGGTATTTATAAAAATATACATATATATGTTTAATATATGTATACATATGCACAAGTTTATATTCTTTTTTTTTTTTAATTCATTTTTCCAAATTATCCCCTCCCTCCCTCCACTCCCTCCCCCCGATGGCAGGTAATCCCATACATTTTACATGTGTTACAATATAACCTAGATACAATATATGTGTGTAAATACCTTTTTCTTGTTGCACATTAATTATTAGCTTCCGAAGGTATAAGTAACCTGGGTAGATAGACAGTAGTGCTAACAATTTACATTCAACAAGTTTATATTCTTTAAAGAATTATATATTCACAACTGGGACTAATATAGAAATATATTTTACATGTAAACTATATAAACTATGCACATATGTAAACTAGATCAAACTGACTACCTTCTTCAGAAGAAAGTAGACAGGGAAGGAAAAACTTTGGAACTCAGAATCTAGCAAAAATGAATACTATAATTTTTTTTTGTCATGTATCTGTGGGAGGAAAATAAGATACTATTACATAGAAAAAAATTTTAAAGTACCTACTATGTGCTAAGCCAACGATGTCTGGTAAATTGTCTTGAGAAAAACTAAAGAATTATATACATAACAATTATGTTATGTATATAACAATTGAATGTGTTTGTATACTAAATATAAATCATACTACAGATCTTAAATATGTAAAGGCATTGTATGATGTATATGTAATTTTTTAAAAAAAGAATGTAAATTCTTATTATAGTAGCAATATACTAATGGCCATTCAGTTTGAAGAAAAGTAGGTTTAATGAATTTTGGAAAAAGAAATACTTGACAATGACACAATATTGTTGTCAGTAGAGGACTTCAATTCTTTGAATCTTTTCTAAAGCTTTTTGCTTTAGTTAACAAGAGTTAACAAAATTTTAAATGATATTAAAAAAAAACTATTTAAGGGCAGAGACTGTCTTTGTTTTAGCTTGTATATGTATGTGTGTATGTATGTATGTATGTGTGTATATATATATATATATATATATATATATATATATATATATATATATATATATATATATATATACACACACATATATTCCCAGTCCCAATACAGTATCTGGCACATATTAATAAATGCCTGTTAACTTGAAAGAAAAAAAAAAAAACAATATAAGGGCATATGGGACTCGAGCTCAGGATAGCCCAGGACTATTTATTCCATAATATCTGTTCCTGGGAATAATCTGCATCTAAGAATTAACAAACTTACCAAATAAGAGATGTAGAGAGAAACACCAAAACAGAGCTCTGGAACTGAGTCACAGATAGAATGTGATAGGGATCAGCAATGGAGACTAAAAAAGGGGCAGTTTGACTGGTAGAAGTGTTCTGCTGCAATGAGGTGTTACAGGTTAATATTCGATGACATAAATTTTTTCATGGGATGAAGAAAATATGGGAGGTAGGCACTAACATAATCAACAAGGAGGGGAAATTATCCCACAGGTCAGTAGGTAACAGACACCAAAACCTGAATTGAGTGATAAGGGGGATAAAGTAAACCTGAGAAAACATGTGCTTAACTGAGTGACCACAGTGCAAGGTGAGACCAGAAGTGACATTGGGGAGCCAAAACCATTCTGACAATCTTCAGGGAATCAGCAAAGATACCACCAAAAATATCTGGGGTAGATAGTGTCATCAGGGAGGAGCCTAGTCTCAGGGAGAACCACAAGATGGAAAAACTATAAAGAGAAGTAGTTTAAAATGAATCAATAGTTTAACATTGGGCCAAAGACTCCAGGGTCAGGAAGGACACTGGGACCAGTCAAGTCAGACTGAGGTAAAAAGAGGTGAAGGAGCAGATAAGAAGAGAGGGAAAGAGGGATTTATTCTTAAGTCTGGGATACATGATTACTGAGAGGAGAAGAGTATAAGGATGACAGACTGCCACCCTTTGAGAAGCAGTAGATGGAGAGGTGGGGTTTCCCCGCAGGGACTTTTGGTGTCCATGCCCATAATAGCAACAGGTCAGTACAGGCACCATGATAAGACACAGGCCCTCATCATCAAGAACTGTGAAAGCCTTCCAGGCAAGTGATGCCAACCCAGAGAGAGGGGAGTGTGGCCTCAGTGTCAGGATGGGGCAGCTCTAAAATTCTCTAACTTTTGACAGAAGGACAGGTATATCCATGAAGATCACAAAATGATAATATGCACAAAGTATATTTCTGCCAAACATGAGCTGCATGTTCTACTCTGCTAGAAAAAATTATAATTATTTTTAAATGGTGTAAATTGTTTCATCTATTTCCCCATTTTGAACATGGGGATGCTTTTTAAAAACACCTGCTTCTTTAAAAATATCAAAAATTTTAAAATATCATGCCTCTTTCCCAGTCCCTCTCCCTACAGAATCTTATTTTATAACAGGTAAGAGCAAATCAAATTGACATAACGATCATGCTAATAAGCCTACATTACCTTACTTCAGACCTATATCTCTTCTCCTTATATTTATAGGAAGATGTTTTTCATCAGTATTCTGCAATTTTCAATGCACTAATATGAGTTTTATTAGAGTGGCTTTTCTTCATATTACATATTAATCATATAACATTGTTCCCTTCGTCTTTGCACTCTCTCCATAGAAGTACTCCCAATTCTGCCTCTGATAGTGTTGAACAATTCAATTGTCTTTCCAAGGGCTCAAGTTTCATCAATAAAATGAGAGGGTTAAAGGGTATTTGAGATCTCTTCTAATTATAGTTCAATGACTAACAATACTAAATTTCTCTGCATTCTTTATTTTCAGGGATTGGTTTTTTGGGGGTTTTTTTTAGAGCAAAGTAATATTCCTTTAAGTTTGTTCAGTCATTCCCAACTGATGAATATACTTTGTTTCTAGTTTCTTGCTATTTTCATAGAGACAGATAGATAGATATGGGATCTTTTCTTCTGTCACTAATTTTACCCCTACCCCATCTCATTTAGGTGTAAACAGACATCAAATGGCAATGCTGAGTCAAAAAGCTATAAACAATTTAGTCATTTTGCTATCATGCTTTTCAGAATGTTTGAACCAATTTAGATATTCACCAATATGTTGGTATGCTTCTCTTCTCACAATCTCTCTGTTGTTGACTATTTACATCTTTTATTACTTCTGCCACTTGATTTGTGAAGTGAAACCTGAGTTGTATAAATTTGCATCTCTCAATATATTATAGCATTTTTCCATATGATCATTGATCATTTGAAACTCGTGGAAATTTCTTGTTTTGGTTTCTTTTTTTTTTTTTTTTTTTTTCATATCCTTTGACCACTTATCCACTAGAAACATTCATGGTCTTATGTTATCTCTCATGTCTTATTAATTCCCTATGTCTTAAATATCAAGTATTTATCAAAAATACCTGATAAAAATTTTTTGCCCATTGTTCCTCTTCTTACATTCAATTTGTTCAGGAAAATGTTTTTTGCTTTATGCAGTAAAAATCTATTTTTGTCTTTTATGACCTCTATCTCACATCTGATTAGGAAGTTTTCCCCAAATCATAAATCTAAAAAGTCCTTCCTTCCATTCTCCTCTAGTTTTTATATGATGTAGACATTTTCATAAAGTTTACTTATACATCTGGACCTTATTTTAGTATAGACAATTTTACTTTACTAAGTAGACCATTCTGTAGATTATATAGCAATTTTTATGTAATGTGTATGGAGAGAAAAGGCTAGCCACATGGTTCAAGGATACATGGGAGGGTTGGGGGCAGACAAATGAGAAACATAGGTCAGAGTCAAGAGGGAAACAACATTTTGGGGGGGGGGGGCGCTGGATATGGACACAAGCAGGAGAGGGTACATGACTTCCAGGGGTGAAGAAAGAGGTGGGGGTAAAAAGTAGCGGGAACTAGCTGTGGCAGCTGTGCGTGTTGGTTTTTCTCCATTTCCTTTTGTCCAATAGAGTCCACACAGGTATTTTTAGGAAAGCACATTTCTTTCACAATATTTGACATAAAGCCAAATTTTCAGAATGCAAATTTACACAAAGCAAGAAGTGTCTGCCTATAGTACAATATATTTGTCTAAGCCTTGTTGAACTGTTCCAATCAGTCCATTTGGGGTTTTCTTAGCAGATAACTGGAATGGTCTGCCACTTCCTTCTCTAGTTTACTTATGGTGAACTAAAGCAACAAACAAGGTTAAGTGATTTGCCCAGGATAAGTAAAAATTGGGGAAATGAAAAATAAAGCAATTCTGAGATTCTACATTATATCCAGCACATTGATGATAATAACAAAAGAGAAAATTACCAAATGCTAGCAAGGATATGATTTTTTAAAAAAAGGTATACTGATGCAGTTTGTAGAGCTGTGAATTAGTACAGACATTTCAGAAAGCTATTTGGAAGAGAGCCTCTATACATTTATAGCAGTTCTTTTAAAAGAAGCTAAGAACTGCAAATGGGGGGTGGGAGAGAGCAACAGGAGACGGTTCTTTATTAGGAAGTAGCTAAAAAAAATTTATGGTATAAAAACAGCATGGGGCAGCTAGGTGGTGCAGTGGATAGAGCACCAGTCCTGAAGTCAGGAGGATCTGATTTCTAATCTGACCTCAGACACTTAAAACTATGTGGTGTGACTCTGGGCAAATCATTGAACCCCAATAGTCTCAGCAAAAAAATAAATAAATAAAAATTTGAAAACCACAGAATGTTATTTCACCATGAAAAATGAGTAAATGGACAAATTTCAAGGAAATTAGGAAAACTTGGTGCAGCATAAAGTGAACAAAATAATTTATACAATCACTACAAAATTATAAAGAAAACTGAGACTGAGTAATGCAATTACAAACCATGATTCCAGATGATCAAAAATAAAGCATGGTACCAGTCCTTCTATTAGAGATGACAGATTTAATATGCAGAATAAGACAAACATTTTTGGACAAGGCCAATATGGAAATTTATTTTATTTGATTATGCTTATCTGTTATGAGTTTTCTTTTCTTTTCTTTCTTTCTTTTTTTTTTTTTTAAACTGAATTCATTATCTTTCTTCCTTAAACCCCACTGAAAGTCCTTATTTCCATAGAGGGTACAACTACACTCCCAATCCTCTAAGATCACAACCTAGGTCTCAAAGACTCCTCAGTCTTTCACCCCCAAAGATAGGAACAAGAACTTCATTATGCAATTTTCTGAAAAGGAAAAATTTTAAAAGCTGGATGGCGAAGGATAGAATCTTTTAAATCTTTCAAGACTCAGATCAAGCATAATAACCTAGAGGAAGCTCCTTCCAGATAAGGCTAACCACTACCCTAACTATTATTAGGTCCTTAACTGTTTGATAGGTATTTTACATTTATTCTGCATATATCTACACATGAATATGTCAATTAACATTTAGTTAAGTGCTTACAAGGATTACAAAAAGCCAGGGTGTAAAGTATAAGGAATACAAATACTGTCCCTGGCCTAAAAGATCATACGAATGAGAAAGACTACACATAAAGGAAACTCAAATATATTTGGGAGGAAAGGGGGAGACGAAGGCAGAAGCACTCTAAAGAGGCAGTCTGGAAAGAGAAAAGACTGAAGAGGACATCCTCCTCCAACAGAGGTTCTGGGAGGAGCCATCCACTAAGAAAGCTATCAGGTAAGAAAAAGCTGGGGCGCAGCAGAGGAAGTCTGGAAGGGAGCCTAGACATATCGGTATATTTGTCGCCCAAATGGATGCAAAACAATGCCAGGCACACAGTAGGTGCTTAATAAATATGTGGTCACTGAAACAGATTTAACATCAAATCAGTAAAGCAGTCTCAACCAAAAGACCATGCTATAATCTGGATCTAAACAGATACTGGGAAACTTCTAGGGGGGAAGAGGAGGAGGAAGGGAGACAAAGATTTTAGGTTGAGGACAAGAGATTTCCTGCCGTATCCAATCTCTAGGTTGTCTAAACAGTCTTAATACTGTCAGAGAACAGAGAGCCTGACCAACGAAATGGGAGAGGGGCTGCAAGGAGAAAATGCTTGGATAACTCCAATTCCAGTAAAAGTTTCCCAGCTAAAACAGTGGAGGAGTAAAGGAGAGAAAGTGCAAGTATCCCAGCCTCAAGTACTCAGGCCAAAACCTCCATACCTACTTTAAGTGCCCCACACTTCAAAAATGCCTGAGGGGACAAGTTAAAAATGGTATTGAGTCAGGATTTTTAATTGTATCCTAAACTAAGGGATTAAAGGGAGGTCAGTAAATCTCTACTCTTACCTAAAATCCAGCACTAAGGGACAGGAGTAACAGTAACTCTAACAGTTATATATGCAAGATAAATCCCAAAGTAATAAATAGTATATTTAATCAATTATCCAAAATCAACAAACTATTGTCATAACAAGGAAACTCCTAATAAAATGAAAAACTACTGTGAGATTACAAGAATCCTTAGATATAATTCCAAAAGGAAAAAAAAATTCTGCAATTTATAAATTGGAAAATTTAGACTAGCACATCAAAATGCAAAATAACCTACAACTAAAAATGATATCCTGCAAAACTGAATAAAATCCTAGAAAAGATCAAACTTTAATAGAATCAATCATATTTACAAGCCATCAGTTGAGGAAAAAAAAAATAAGTTGTAATTTTTTTTTAAACAAAAAGGAATGAAACTACAAAGATAAACAATTTAAAGCAATTTAAATGAATTAAATGATAAAAGTGCTTACTTACAATCTATCTGAGAAAACAATCATTCCTTAAGAGTGCAACTGTCTTATCTTTATGAATAAAACTGGGGGAAAAACCTTAGGGCTTAAGTATATGTATATGTTTTAAGGAAAGGAGAGGGGTATCAACTGGCAAATACTTGAATAAGTTATAGTATATGAATGTAATGGAATATTGTTCTAAAAGAAAAGATGAGCAGGATGATTTCAGAAAGGCCTGAAAACAGATGAACTTCTGCTGAGTAAAGTGAGTAGAACCAGAATACTGTCCCAGTAATAGCAAGATTAAGTGATAATCAACTATGATTAGACTTAGCTCTTCTTAGCAATAGTGAGCCAAGACAATTCCAGTAGACTTGGTATAAAAATTGCCTTTCACATGCAGAGAGAACTATGGAGGTGAATGTGGACAGAAGCATACTATTTTCACTTTTGTTTGTTTTTCTCATGATTTTCTCCTTTTGTTCAGATTTTTCTTTTACAGCATGACTAATATGGAAATAAGTTTAAAATGACTACATGTATAACTTACTGTCTTGGGAAGAAGGAAGAGAGGAAGAAAAAATTGGAACTCAAAAATCTTACAAAAATGAATGTTGGAATCTATATCTTTACATGTAACTGGAAAAATGAAATAATATATATTTTTTTAAATGAGAGGGGGAGAGGCAAATACTAAATACTATAAATGGAATGAAGAGGATAGGACAACATCATTATTTCTCATAATTTGGGTATAACTGGGAAGATTTTATAAACATGAAGGTATGGAGAACAGACACCTCGTGAACCTGAGACTTGCAAGGAAAGGTTGATGGGGGAGGGAGGAGTAATGCATAGAAATACAAAAATAAGAAATTAGGCAAGAACAAGGAAAGAAAACAAAGTAAAATCTCTTTTTTAAAAAGAGGGTTGAGGGGTAGGTAGGTGGCGCAGTAGATAGAGCACCAGCCCTCAAGTCAGGAGGACCTGAGTTCAAATATGATCTCAGACACAACACTTTTTGGCTCTGTGACCCTGGGCAAGTCACTTAACCCCAATTGCCTCAGCAAAAAAAAAAAAAAAAAAAAAAAAAACAGAGACAGACAGACAGAGACGCTTGAGTTGATGGAGGAAATAATTCCAAAGATCTTGATTTGTTGACTATGAATAAATGAATATTATTTCATATATTGTTTGGACAAGAAAACAAATGAGATCCATTTCAATCCCTAAATTCTGCGATTCTTTGAAAATAAATCAACTATGAATTAATACTAATGAAGACTTAAAAGAATAGAGACAAAAGCTAAAACCTAGTAATCTGGAACAGGGAAAGAGGAAATGGTTGAAATCCGATAATTCAAATTACATATTGTTCATCTTAATCCTAATCAGTTTCTTTGACCTTTTGAAAAGATAGGGATGAGGACAAAGAGATAAAACATTGTAATATTAAGATGGAAGAAAAAATAAATCTATCAAATCAAGAATGTGAATGATATAAACTCATTCAATATACAGAAGAAATTAAGAGAATGAACAGAAAGGATTAAAAAAAAAAAAAACCTAAATAATTTATCTGCAAGAAATATACCACATATATAAAAATTCAACAGAGTTAAATTTGAGGGGATGGATATATTCCTAAATTGGGGTTTGCAAATCTATATTCCTCTGATTCTGTGAGAAGCCTATCAAGGTGGTGAAACAGTATTTGACAAATAACTATGTCATCTTACTGATAAAAAAAATCAAACACATAAATCACCATCAGAAGGATTCCCTTTTTTTGAAAAGGCTCTGGAAAACTTAGAAAGTTTTTTGGCAGAAATCAGGCTTAGAGCAATTAAATATCATATCACATATCACAATCAACTCAAAATAGATAACTGTGCAAACAACTGATTGCAAAAGAACACACTATTAATTATTATTTTTTTAGTAGAAAATTATCTATTTTCCAATTATGGCTAGGAAAAGAATTTTTAAAGCAAAAAAACCCCCAAAAATCACATCAAAGAAGATGAAATAGACAGCTACATAAAACTATTAAAACTTTTACAGCTATAAAAACAGAATTAGAAGAATAATGATAGTGAGAAAAAATATTTACATCAAATATAAAAGAAACTGTTATCCAAAAGACAAAAGCAACTGATGCAAATATGTACCACCAAGAATTATTTCTCAATGTACAAGAGGTCAAAGAATATGATAAAGTTTTTACACCTCCAAAATACAAATTATAAATTACATGAAAAAATATTCTAAATCTCTAATAGTAAATGCAAATTAACAACTGAGGCTTTACCTCACACCATACAAATTGGCAAAGAGAAAACATGATAGTAACAGTATGCATTGGAGAAGGCTGTAAAAAAAGGCATACTGAGATTCAGTGTTGCTGGAACAGTGAAATGGTCTGATCATTCTGGATTTCAGTTTTGAATATATACAGTAAAAGTGAATAAAATTAAAAATTTTCAAGTGAGGAATCCCATTACAGGGTATTGACTATATACAATAAAAGTGAATAAATTAAAATTCTTCAAGTGAGGACTCCCATTACAGGATATATGTACCGGACAAAGTTAAAATTAGAAACAAACATCCATTTTTTATCAAAATATTCATATATTCTTTTTGGAAGCATACTACTGAAAAAAATGGCAGCTGCCCATCAACTGTGAATTATATGAGAAAATATTGGCATATGAATGAAATGTAATATGACTGTGCAATAAGAAATGATGAATATATGGAATTCAGAGAAGCATGGGAAGATCTGGAGGAACTGATGCAGAGTATAAGAAGCAGAGCTAAGAAGACCAGATAGACAACATTGACTACAACAATGTCAATGAAAAAGTCAGCAATATAAATTAAAAGGAAATCAAACTCTGAATAAAAGAAAGCTCAATGATGGTCCCAGAGAACAGATAACAAAACATACCTCTTCCCTCTTGGCAGAGAGGTGGGGGACTACTACAACAGTATTTTGTATAGACTGTCAGATGTAGTCACAGTATTGGATGTTTTTGCATATTCTTTCTTTTTTCACAAGGGAGAGTTCAATCTGGAGGAGGGAGTTGAAATAACTCTGATGTAAAGACAAAAGGCATTAATAATATGCATTTTTAATTAAAATAAAAGACTTAATGAAGTGAATTGTCAAGGATGTGTCCAATACTTGACAATTATTTGCTTGAACAATATTTGCTCAATAAACAGAATGTAAAGTAGGATGGGTACTAGAAATGTTATTGTTGATACCAATCCTCCTTTAATCTGAAAATCATCAAAGGTTTACCAGGTTTACATTCATGCATAATGCAAATTATCAAAACATTAATTTTAGTTAATAATAGCTAGTATTTATATAGTACTTTAAAGTCAAAAGCACTCACTGTACATATTTCATTTGATAAATGCATATTAAACTCTTACTACTCACATATAGCAAATCTTAAAATTTTTGACTCACAACAACCTAAGAGATAATACAATTATTGTTACATCTATATACAGATAAAGAAAGAGGTTAGGAGAGCTAAGTGATTTGCTCAGTATCATATAGCTTAATAAAAACTTGAGTCAACTAGAATACAGGTTCCTGCAACCCAAATTCAAGCTGGCCTAAAGTCATAGTTTGGGCAAACCATATATTAAGTAGGTCTATATTAAGATATGATACTACTGGGGCAGCTAGGTGGCCCAGTGGATAGAGCACCAGTCCTGAAGTCAGGAGGACTTGAGTTCAAATCTGACCTCAGACACTTAACACTTCCTAGCTGTGTGACCCTGGGCAAGTCACTTAACCCCAACTGCCCCAACCCAAAAATAAATAAATAAATAAAAGTATGATGCTTGCAGAGTGAGGGTATCCAAGGAAAGGGAAGAAGGGAGAGAAATGACCTGCCTCTGAATTTATTTTGGAAAATCTACATAAAAAGTGTTTCTACAAAGCAAAAAGATGGTAATCAAATGATTTTTAAAATTAGCAACGTTTAGCCAATGTGGAACATCTATAATATAAAACACATATGCATATTATTTTGTATAAATAAAGAGCTTTCCCTCTAATCCTCTTTTAGAAAATTGTTTTTTAATAGAATGAAGCACTCTTTGACTATCTCCAATTAAAAAACCATAAATTGCAAATTGTCAATTCCAAAAGAAATGTTGACTCTACATAAACTGCCAAAAATCAAAATAAAATATACAGGACTGTTTAAGTTCAATGACAGGAATGATCACTAAGTATTTCTTGCCATATTTATAGAATGTAGAGCATCTAGAATTGTAGACAGTTCATTATCAAAATGTCTTCTCGTTTACTTATGAAATGATTAAAAGGAAGCTATCCCTCTCTCACACAGGTCCACAGGGCAAAGATGTGTTCATTTGACTTTTTAAACTCCAAGTACCACTCCTATTTTACTGAGGTGCTTAAAAGACAGCAGGATAGCACTTTAAGGTGGGTCTGGAATTTGTAAGACCTGAGTTCAAATTCAGATTTAGACCTTTACTGGATAAATTACCCTGACAAAGCTGTTTAACCTCTATCAGTATCAGTTTCCAAACCTGTAAAATGAGTGTAACCTCAACTGTATGTACCTCACAAGGTTGTTATGAGATTCAAATTAGACAATATTTAAAAAGCATGTTGTTTTCCTTCGTTCCCAAGTAGAATATGCTGGTTGAAAATTAAATTGAATTTGTATAATAACGACAAAGGTGGTCATCCTCCCTGGCCCTGTCATCTGATACCATTACTGACCTTTTTTTCCTCCGCAAGCTTCGAAAACAATCCAAATAATCAAGTTATATAGATGTAAGCCCAAGTCTCATCCCGTACCTTGTGAAAGGCAAAAAAGCTCCAGGTTCAGAATGGGTAACAATCAGAAGTCCAACGCTCCTCCCAAGATTACAGATTTAAAGGTGAAGGGGACTTTAAAGTCCATTTGGTCCAAACTCAATTTTAGGCCCAAATCGGGTACAGGACATGTCCAAGGCCAGACAAGAAGGCCGGACTGAAGCCCGGGTCCTCGGCAAACAAAACCTTCGTTTTGTTTAGTTTTTCCAAATGGACCACGATTTTTCTCCGCAACAATCCAATCACAAAGACACCAAACAAAAGCCACTCCTCTTAAAAGGGTCGGGCAAGTGAATCTAAGCGGTATAATGGAACCCAAGAGGCAAAGCCGGTGCTGAATCTGTCTTTAATGCCCCAAACCCCCCAACTACGACTGATAAAAGACCCTCTCCGACGTCAGCAGATCGGTCTTTGCGTCTCTTCACGGCCTGCTCCCAAGCAACGCAGTTTTACTCGGGCCCTTCGTCCACCTGTCACAGGGCGCACATCAGCGGGCCCCCAAAGCGCCGGGGTTCTCACCTGTCTCGGGTGCCGTTAGCGCCACTGCCGAGGTGCCCCTAGTCTCCAGGTCATTGTTCATTTCCTCTCCCAAGCTGTTAGGTTTCATTACTTCCTTCCTAACATGCGCACGCTGAATCTCGTGGCTAAAGGATGAGACTTCTTTCTCTCTACTAGAAGACGAGTTTCATCTCCACAATAACCAGGAGGCGCTCCACGCGGCTCTCCAGCGTTTTCGTCGAGCCTCGGCTTTTGTTTCTAAGGCTTCATGGGCCTCCCTCCCCCTTCGCGTCTCCCCTCTACGCAGGGCCGAGCCCCCAGTTGCCCTCCCCCCGCCGGCCCTTCCTTCACTCTCGTCCTCAGTCCAAGGGCGCACGGGAGCGGAAGATGGGGGTGGAGCTGCGAGGACGGAAAGGAGCTGGGGAGTTTCAGCACCTGGGCTGAATCGTGGCTGCCGCGCGATCCCAGCAGTCGGGATGATGGATTGTCCCAAAAAAAGGAGTCAACAAGAAATCGACCCAAAGATTGGGAGACGGAGGTTGGCGAGGAGACGGTTTTGAAAAATCTTTCGTTTTCGAGAAAGAGAAAGAAAGCAACCCTTTCTTCTACCTAACCAAAGGAAACATGTCGACCGCCTTTGAGAGGGTTGGCTTCGGTGTCACTGAGCAACCGGAAGTGAAACCTTCGAGACCGGGAGTAGGAAAAAAAAGAAAGTGAAAACTGAACTGTGGCGTCATGCGTGGGCGGGCATCCTAGCGCAACAGCGCACTCCCAACGCAGGGCGGGGCTCCCTCGGCGTCCGGGACCGAGCCAGGCGGCTGCCAAACCGACCCCACTCCGCCGGTCTCGCCCCGCGAGTCCCCACAGTCCCTCTGCCCCTAAAGTTGTTTTCCTCCCCTTCCGTAGTATGGGGTTAGCGAGGATCTGGAGCTCAGCTGGGTAGAGGCGGGGGTGGATGGGTGGGGGCGGGGAGAAGGTGGAGGAGAAAGAAAAGGAGAGACAAAAGGAAAGGAGGGCGGAAACGGAAGCACAACTGTCGGAAAAGGAAGGCCGAGAGTGGGAGAGTTGCCAAGAAACCAAGCCCAAAAAAAGCCTCTTTGTATGGGGATTTCATCCTTCTGTCGCGGCGGACTCGCGGCTGCCAGAACCCAGCTTGGCTGCCATAGGGTCTCGTATTCCCCCATTTCTCTATAAAGTAACGGGAAGTGGGTGTGTCAGGTGCTTATTAAAAGTCTGGCCCCAACACGGAGCGAGTCGCCGTGGGCGACACAAAAACCAACCTCACGGGGCCTCCTCTTTAGCGGTTTTGAACATGTCATCTTTTCACCATACATACAGGCACTGTACTTACTTGATTTTTCTTGAGTGTATAACGGGCAAGTATAGAAGTGTCGAATTAGAAGAGGCCTTATACACTATCAACTCTGAACACCTCATCTTGGAGATGGGCAAAAAAACCCAAACAAACAAACAAACAAAAAAAAACAGCGAGCAGAAAACTCGAACCCCTCCCCCCCACACAAATAATACACAAAGAGGCGACGTTGGAATCAATAAAAATCTGTTAACTTACTGTATGGCAGGGACTAGACGAGGCTCTGGGAGTATAAACTGTTGAACAGCATCCCGGTCTTCAAAACCCTTTGGGATTTTCTTGGCAGAGACGGTGGAATGATGGCTTCCTCTCCAGCTCATTTAACAGAAGAAGAAACTGAGGTATTCAGGGTCACGTGGCTTGCCCAGGGTCACGTGGCTTGTTCTGGTTTACACTGCTACAAAGTGTCTGAAATCGGATTTAAATTCGTGAAGATGAGTCTCCGGGGTTGTCAGCAGAGCATTCTGCTCATTTCGCCATCTAGCTGCCTATGGAGAGTAGCAAGAATGAGAATATCCCTACTTTCCAGGCGCTTACAGTCTGCTGGGAAAGACAGGTACTTATTTAAAAGTATAAATATGATTAAGGTGGTAGCTGTCAAGGGAAGGGATCAGACAGAGATGTTACGTAGAAATGGGAAGATTTGGCAACTGATTAGGCGTAAAGGAGACCGATCAGTAGTCCCAGATAAAGCCAAGGGTAAGCAGGGAAAACTGGAAAATTGGTGACGTCTTCCACTGAATTAAAGTTTGGAAATCGGAGGGGAAAGATAAATTCAATCTTGGAAAGCTGAATTTGGTGTATGGGCAACATCCAAGTTTGATGTGATTTTGATGATGCAGAGCTGACGTTCAGAGACTGGTGTAGATAAGTAGATGGATAATAGATAATAGATAAATGGATGGACAGACAAATTTGGTTACATTTAATAAATTTAAAAAACTGTACCCTTGGAGAGATTCATTATGGTATGAAATGTTCATGCTTGTTAATGTTTAAAGTTCATAATAAAATGTATAAAAATGAAAAGACAAACACTAAGTATTTTTACCCCTGAAACCAACGTTATATTCATTATCGCAGACATGCTCACCCCTAGGGGCAGGGGCCCCAGGTCCGGCACAGTTCACAGCTCGGTGTATCTAGAACGTTCGTGGGGCTGGGCTTGATGTAGATGCCCTCTATGACTTTACAGGAGTTGTGCTGGTTGGGAGGGGGCATGTTGTGGACCGACCTCTGCTCGCGGATGGGATTCCCATATAGCTCCTTCCCCACCCCCACCCCCTGATGGACAAGTAGACGTGGGTGCCGGCGAAACACCTAGCATTTAAGTGACTTAACCGAGATCCCCCAGCTTGTGAGTGATACTGTAGTAACAGAAACCCTTCTCACCTCAAAGCCCAAGCTCTTTGCTTTTCTAACCACAGGGGATCTATTTTAAAAGTCAAAATAGATCTATAAGTGATCCAGACAAGTCCTTCATTTCACTAATGAATGCAATGTGCCTAGAAAGGTTAGGTGATGTATCCAGTGTCACAAATGGCTAAGCCAGGATTAAAACAAAGGTCTTCTCACGCTAAATTCAGTTTTCTAATACATGGCCTGGTGATCAAATAGATGAGGGAGACCTCATTACAAAGGGAGAAAAAAAGAAGTTTTTGTAGACAACATACTTAAATCACCTCTGTGGTATGGTAGCTTCAAAAGTTAATGGCAATTTAGGCTGTAGTAATAGAAGTTAGAGTTCTAGAATTTGATAAATACTATTCTCCTATACTTATCAAGCTATACCTAGAGTGTATTGTGTTGAAGTTTAGATGCTATATTTAAAAGGGGAATTGGCTAACTGAAGCACATACTCTTTTAGAGTTTATTTATTTAGAAAATAGGACAGGAAATTCACTCGATGTTTATCTGAAAAAAAAAAAAAAAAAGAAAACTTAGAGACATCTCTATCTTCAAAATTTTACAATCATGTATATGAGAGAAGGATCAAATATATTGATTGTTTGGCTTCCCTGGGCAAAAGTAGGCCCAGAAATTCAAAAGAGAAAATTTTCAGCTCAATATAAATCTAGCTATAGTGGTATGTTTCCCTAATGAGCAGGCAGGGCTATCTATAACTCATATCTATAACACTATTCCACTTTTTTTTTTAGGTGTAGCTGTTATTCCAGGTGGGCCTTTCTCTTTAGCTACCCATAAATCCCCTCCTTGTAGAACTAGCTTTGCTCACAAGCCAAAGCCAAGAAGAGAGTAGATATAGCCCATTTTAATAATGGTTTCTACCTGCTATTTCAGCCATTACTGATTCAACTTGTCTAGAGCAAAGCTTCTTAAACTGTGGGTTGTGACCCCGGTCACATAATTGAATGTGGGGGTCACGAAAAACTTGGCAACAATAAAAGGTTTCTGAATGCAACAATCAAAACTTAATTTAGAATCAAATATGTAATGAATCCCAGGTGTTTCTGGCAGCATTTGACCATATTAGCATTCCCGAATTCATTGCAGCCTTCCTTAGGAACACACAATCTATGCATTTTGCACTCTACAGGCAAGAGTACTGCCAGAAATACCTAGATTCATATTTAAAGCGGGGTCCTGCAAAAATTTCTTGAGTGAAAAAAGATCCTCAGTGGAAAAAGTTTTAAAAACCTTGGTCTAGAAGAAACTGCCCTGGAAAAGTTGTGAAATTAAATCAATTCTCTTTTGTGGTACTGAGCCCCAAGCCAGATTTCAAGTTTTGGCAAAATGCTTCTTTTTTAAATCTAACTCCCCTCCAGAGAAGTTCCCTTAATAACTTTCTCTTATCCTCCTTCCAACAGAAATACAGATTAGCCTAATGAGTACTTAACAACTTTTATCATAATTGCTGGTTTTTAAAGACAAAGTAAATGCTTATTGAAAGGCAAATAATTGCTTTAAGAAGTGGACTTTCCCTAAACTTCAAAGAAAAACAATAGGCTCCACTTTCTGTTAGAGAGGGAAGTGCAGATGCTTTAAATGAAAAAATCAATATGGAGAACAGGGGATTCAGTGACACAAAATATATTTCCACACATCCTGAGCATGATTAGCCTACACAGCCCAGACTTTAGAATCGATGATCTTGGGGTTACCACCCATCTGCCATTTTGTATTGTAGGCCGCCACACAATTTCTCTTTTCATGAAGTCACAGGCTTCATGTGACATTTTTTTCTTTCCTGCTATACCAATGGACTTATCAAAGGCAGGTCTTGCCTGTCCCAAGGTTAGGGTAAAATTTAAGGAGAGGTATCCTGGGAGATGGTCACTTAAAATCATCAAACACTCAACTCCTATATGACCTGAATGACCCGTTGACTAAGTGTGGCCAAGACTATTGTATTGCATTTATAAATGGATTTTTTCCCCTCATTGATAGTCTAATTTCTTTTTTTCCCTCAGTAATGTTTTATTTTTCCAAATACATGTAAAGATAATTTTCACCATTCATTTTTGTAAAACTTTGTATTCCAAAATTTTCTCTCCCTCCCTTATCTTTCCTCCTTCTCAAGACAGCAAGCAATCTGATATAGATTAAATATGTGCAATACTTTTAAATATATTTCCATATTTGTTATGTTGTACAAGAAAAATCAGACAAAAAGAGGGAAAAAAAAACCATGAGAAATAAAAAGTAAACAAAAAAGATAACATTATTATGATCCAATCCACATAGCTCTCTCTAGATAGAGATGACACTTCCCATCCTGAGTCTATTGGAATTGTCTTTAAATGAAATTTTTGAAGAAATTTTGCATCATGACATCTGCAAATATATATTGCAAAATATATAAAAATAAACTTCAGCACTTAACAAAACAAGATAGTTTTTCAAGTTTTTCAAAGTTTTTCAAGCTGCCAGTTTTTCCTAGCATCAGAATTACACACACACACACACATATATGTATGTGCATGTATTTATATATACACACACACACATATGTACATCATCAGTACATGCAGGAGACATAGCACAATGTAAAGAATTACTTAACAAGTGACTTCTATAATTATAGATGTAAATTAGATACAGGAAATAGGTTTACATATCATAGCAGTACATGTTTATCCAGCAAGACACAATAAAAACACACAAAAAAGGCTTATATAATAGTAAAATATACAAAATATCAGTACATGTGCACATAATAAACTTTGCATAACTGACATTTCTTCTCATGTGTGATGCTAGCTTACTTACAAATTGTTAAAAACAACAAAATAATAAATATTCAAAATATGTAATAGTATGTACTTCAAAGAACAAGGCCCACATATAAGTAAATACTAGTTTTATTATCTGGCTACATGTATACCCATTTCTCCAGCTTCCCTAAGACATCATAACTTTGTCATATCACAAGTCAAAAAAGCCTAAGTCTCTTGTAACTTGATGTCTCTTCCCTACTACCTGTGTTTATTGATGGTATGACTCATAGTCCTCGTCAGAACTAAACCTTTGCATGTTTAAATCTAAACTTGTGGGTGACCCAAGCTAGTTGTCAATGTTTCCTATGCAATCTATGCTGAAGTTTTGAGCCAGACAGTCAGATTTAGTCTTCTCTCCTGTCTGAACTGGCTGTTGGCATAGGGTACAACATTTTATTCACTTGAAGTGTCTTCCGAGTTCTTGTCTGATTCAGATGGTCTTTATACAGCTGGTAGTTTTTGACCTAGAAAAGGGCAATGCAAGCATTCAACACTTGTCCCCACAAGCTTATCTGAATCAATTTAATTCTCCCAAGGTTGCAATGAATTGTCTTTACAGGGTCCCCTCTAGTCTCTGGGACGATTCTATAAACCATAAAGATTCCCATTCCCTTCACAACTAGTTATAGAAAGGCTTTCCATTGAATTACTCATTTTTGTATGTTCCCTAAGTATCAAGATCTCTCAACAAAATTCTCTTTTTTGTTGTTGAAGTCATGACAATGAACTTAGGAATCATTCCATTATTTGTTTCTATCAACTCTCATGAACTGGAATCTATTACAGTAGTTGGTAAGATTCTTTCAGTTGCTGCTCCTCAGACTCCAAAGTACAAGTTAGGCAAGCAAGGCTATCAGCTTCATCAGGTATGGTAAGGAACTGTGTGGCATAGGAATCACAGGAACATGGATTCCAGCAGAATAATGCTTTGTTAGGTATGAAGTGAAGTCTCAGGGTTGTTTTTTTGTTTTTGTCTTTTGGGATTTGTTTTTGTTGCTTTTGCTTTTGCTGAGGCATTTGGGGTTAAGTGACTTGCCCAGGGTCACACAGCTAGGCAGTGGTAAGTGTCTGAGGTCAGATTTGAACTCAGGTCCTCCTGATTTCAGGGCTGGTGCTCTATGTTTCAGATTTTTTTCTCCATTCTTCTCTTTTCTTCCACCTCTCTAAGTCAGCAAGCATACAATCATTTTAAACATATTTCCATATTTGTCATATTGTGCAAGAAAATCAGACCAAAATGGGGAGGGGGGAGAAGAACATGAGAAAGAAAAAGCAAATAATGCCCCATATCAAAAAAAGGTAAAAATATTATGCTTTGATACATATTCTGTTTTCATAGTTTTCTTCTGTGGATGGTATTTTCCACCCCAGTCTCTTGGAATTGTCTCATATCACTACATTGCTGAGAAGAGTCAAGTCCATCACAGTTGATCATCACATAATTTGTTGTTACTGTGTACAGTTCTGCTCACTTCACTCAGCACCAGTCATCTAAGTCTTTCCAGGTTTTTCTGGAAAAGCCTGCCCATCATTTTTTATAGAACAAGAATCCATTATATTCATATACCATAACTTATTTAGCCATTCCCCAACCAATGGGCATCCACTGAATTTCCAATTCCTTGCCTCTAAAAAAAGAGCTGCTACAAACATTTTTGCACATGTGGGTCCTTTTGCCTATTTTATGATCTCTTTGGGATACAGACCCAATAGAGACACTGTTGGATCATAGTTCCAAACTGCTCCCCAGAATGGTTAAATCCTTTCACAAACCTCCAACAATGCAGTAATATTTCAATTTCCCCATATCCCCTCCAATATTTATCGTTATCTTTTCCTGTTATTTTAGCTAATCTGATAAGTATGAAGTGGTACCTCAGAGTTGTCTTAATTTGCATTTCTCTATAACATTTTTTTCATATGACTATAAACGGCTTTAAATTTTTTCATCTGAAAATTGTTCATATCTTTTGACCTTTAATGATTCTTACATCTGGTGATATCCTATTCATTCTCTAGCTCCCGCCATCTGATTCTTTATTCTGAACCCTCTCATCCCAAAGTTCTGACTGAACACCACCCTCACTTTCCACTGTGTATATTGACTGTCCTTTAAATATTCTAAGGACTTTGTGGCTCTCTGTTCACTAATTTTTTATGATTTACTTCTCTATTCTACCTCAGCCATATTCCAAGAGAATGACATGCTTGATCTTGCCATCACCCACAAATGAACCACTTTAGCAGATTTGGGCAAGGAAGAAAGGATTACTTTTAAGCAAAACAAACTAAGGTTGTACAAAAATATTTATTGTTTTTTTTTCAATAGTGGCAAATAATATGAAAGGGAGTATGCATCAATAGGGGAATGGTTTGAACACATTATGTTATATAAATATGATGGAATATAAATTGTGGTAAAAAAAATTATGAGGGGCTTGAAGGTTTCAGAGAAACCTGGAAAGATTGATTCCTGGGAAAACATATTTACTTTCACTTATTAAGTGAAGTGAACAGAACCAGGAGAACAATTTATGCAATAATGACCATATAGTAAAGGCAAACAACTTTGAAAGAATTAGTTATTTCAATGAGTGTAATCAGCAATTATGATTTCAAAGAATTAGTAATGAAATACGTTCCCTACTTCCTGATAGAAAATTGAGGGACTCAGAGCACAGGATCACACACATACAACAATTTATTTTGTTTGGCTATTACATGATTATTAACAGGTTTTGTTTTTTCTTTAATTTTAATTGGAGAAGAGGTATGGGAAAGAAAGGAGAAAGTAGACTTCTAGATTGAACACACACACACACACACAAACACACACATAATTCCATGTTGGAACCTAACAAAGCCTCCCGTACCAGTGCTAAGCTCTGCCTATCCTGGCCACTACTGCTATCCCTTTTCATACAGAAATAATTTATTATTAACCTAGATGATGATTATAATAATAAATGATCAGTTACTTCTCTTGGAAAACCAAAAACAAAAGAAATATGGAGAGACTTAAAACCTTAAATACTTTTCTAAAAGAGAATGCCTCTGAAAATGAAAATCAACCCTGATTGGTGGGAAAAAAAATTTTTGGGGAGTTGAATGTTATTCTCTCTTTTTTATGATTATTAAAGATTATTTTCAGAACATATGTATACATAATTTTTCAACATTGATCCTTGCATAACCTTGTGTTTCAAATTTTCCCCTCCTGGCTGTGGGAAAACTGGAACACTGATGCATTGTTGGTGGAGTTGTGAAAGAATCCAACCATTCTGGAGAGCAATTTGGAACTATGCCCAAAAAGTTATCAAACTGTGCCGTACTACTACTGGGGTTATATCCCAAAGAAATACTAAAGAAGGGAAAGGGACCTGTATGTGCCAAAACGTTTGTGGCAACCCTTTTTGTAATGGCTAGAAACTAGAAATTGAATGGATGCCCATCAATTGGAGAATGGTTGGGTAAATTATGGTATATGCATGTTATGGAATATTATTGTTCTGTAAGAAATGACCAGCAGGAGGAATACAAAGAGGCTTGGAGAGACTTACATGAACTAATGCTGAGTGAAATAAGCAGAATCAGGAGATCATTATACACTTCAACAATGATACTGTATGAAGATGAATTCTGATTGAAGTGGATATCTTCAACATAGAGAAGATCTAATTCAGTTTCAGTTGATCAATGATGAACAGAATTAGCTACACCCAGAGAAGGAATTCTGGGAAAGGAGTATAAAATGTTTGCACTATTGTCTTTCTACCCATGTTACTTTTACCTTCTGAATTCAATTCTTACTGTGCAACAAGAAATTCAGTTTTACACACATATATTGTATCTAGGATATACCGTAACACATTTAACATATATGGGATTGCCTGTCATCTAGGGGAGGGGGTAGAGGAAGGGAAGGGAAAATTCAAAAAAGAAGTGAGTACAAGGGATAATGTAAAAAAATTACTCATGCATATGTACTGTCAAAAAATTATAATTATAAAAATCAAAAAAAATTTTCCCTTCCTTCCCTCTCCTCCCTCCACTAGATGTCAAGTAATCTATGTTGTACATGTTAAAATATATGTTAAATCCAACATATATAAACACAGTTGTATAATTCTCTTGCTGCATGAGAAAAGTCAGATCAAAAAGGAAAGAAAATGAATAAGAAAACAAAATGCAAGAGAACAACAACAAAAAGAGTGAAAATGTGATCCACATTCAGTTCCCACAGTCCTCTCTCTGGGTGTAGATGGCTAGCTTCATCATTGCACAAGTGGAACAGATTTGAATCATCTCATTGTTGAAGAGAGCCACATCCATCAGAATTGATCATCCTATAGTATTGTTGTTGAAGTGTATAGTGATGATCTGGTTCTGCTCAATTCACTCAGCATCAGTTCATGTAAGTCTCTCCGGGCCTTTCTGCAATCATCCTTCTGGTCATTTCTTACAGAACAATAATATTCCCTAATATTCATATACCACAATTTATTCAGCCATTCTCCAATTGTTGGGCATCCACTCAGTTTCCAGTTTCTTGCCACTACAGAAAGAGTTGCCACAAACATTTTTTGCACATGTGGGTCCCTTTCTCTCCTTTAAGATCTCTTTGGGATATAAACCCCATAGAAACACTGCTGGATCAGAGGGATGCACAGTTTGATAACTTTTTGAGTATAATTCCCAATTGCTCTCCAGAATGGTTGGATCTGTTCACAATTCCACCAACAATGTATCAGTGCCCCAGTTTTCCTACATCCCCTCCAACATTTGTCATTATCTTTTCCTGTCACTTTAACCAATCTAAGAGGTGTGTAATGGAATCTCAGAGTTGTCTTAATTTGCATTTTTCTGATCAACAATGATTTAGAGCACCTTTTCATATGACTAAAAATGGTTTTAATTTCTTCATCTAAAAATTGTCTGTTCATATCCTTTTGACCATTTATCAATCGGAGAATGGCTTGAATTCTTATAAATTTGAGTCAATTCTCTATATATTTTAGAAATGAGGACTATCAGAACCCTTTCCAGTTTATTGCTTCTCTTCTAATCTTGCCTACATTAGTTTTGTTTGTACAAAAACTTTTTAGTTTAATATAATAAAAATTATCTACTTGGTGTTCCATTATGAGTTCTGGTTTTTCTTTTATCACAAATTCCTTCCTTCTCCACAGATCTGAGAGGTAAACTATCCTATGTTCTTCTAAGTTGCTTATAATCTTATTCTTTATGTCTAGATCATGAACCCATTTCGACCTTATCTTGGTATAACGCCTAATTTCTTCCATACTAGTTTCTAATTTTCCCAGCAGTTTTTGTCAAATAGTGAGTTCTTATTCCAAAAGCTGGGGTCTTCGGGTTTGTCCAACAACCCAATGAAGAGTTGAAAAAGGTTGTTTGCGGAGACAAGGATGATTATAGTAAATAGGAATGTGATTAGGTATTTGAAAAATCGGTGGATATTAGGATCTGTGTGTATATATCATATTGAGAATTCTAAGATAGACTATGTGACATACAGTGCAATGGGGATGAAGATAATGGAGAAGTAGTCTAGTTTGAAACTTATTGTTAGATTGAAGGAGTTTATTGAGAATCATTGTCAGTTAGTGATTGTAGCTTCTGGCCCTAAGAAGATGAATAGGGTGAGTGGTAAAATGATAGTAAAGAAAGCGAGTTTAACTGTGTTTTTACATAGAGTTGGGAAGCTATTGGTTTTGTGTGGAAAAAGTAAGCTATAGATTAGAGGGAAAAATGAGTATGGTGATGGATAAAAGTAATGAAGAATTTAATAGATAATTAATTACTTTTATTGTAGATTGCTACAGTTATTGACTGTTTTGTCCTGCGATCCTAACCTATCCCACTGATCAACTAGTCTACTTCTTAGCCAGTACTAAATGGTTTTGATGACCACTGCTTTATAATACAGTCTTAGGTACAGCAAGGCTAACTTCATTAGCATTTTTTTTCATTAATTCGATTAGTGGAAATTTAACGAGGAGATATCTGGAGTCTTCAGCTCCTTCTGCTGAGAATGTGACTTGATTATGGGACTCAATCTAGACAAGGGAATCTATCTCCATCCAGACCACTCTGGTTGTTTTTCTCCTTTTTGAGCTGTCACCTTAAGTTCTTACAGGTGGTGTCAGATTGGCTAAGATGACAGGAACAAATAATGAAGAATGTTGGAGGGGATGTGGGAAAACTGGGACACTGATACATTGTTGGTGGAGTTGTGAAAGAATCCAGCCATTCTGGAGAGCAATTTGGAAATATGCCCAAAAAGTTATCAAACTGTGCATACCCTTTGACCCAGCATTGCTGTTATTAGGATTATATCCCAAAGAAATACTAAAGAGCGGAAAGGGACCTGTATGTGCCAAAATGTTTGTGGCAGCTCTTTTTGTTGTAGCTAGAAACTGGAAGTTGAATGGATGTCCATCAATTGGAGAATGGTTGGGTAAATTATGGTATATGAATGTTATGGAATATTATTGCTCTGTAAGAAATGACCAGCAGGATGAATACAGAGAGGTTTGGAAAGACTTACATGAACTGATGCTGAGTGAAATGAGCAGAACCAGAAGATCACCCAGGGAAAATTTCAGTATATAAAAGGAAAATAATTTCTCTCACAACTCTGGGGAATAGAGGCAATTATCATCCTCATTTTATAGTAACTTGGTCCTTCCAAATAGCCTTGTATTTCTGGCCTTGTTTTCCTCCATATTCTTTTACTTCTTCAGAAGGCTGTTACATTGCTTATTGTCATTTTTATTGTCTTTCTATTTTTCTTTATCTTTTATTATTTCTCCCATTAAGCTACATGCTCCTTAAGAACAGGAAGCGGATTTTGTCTTTGTGTCCTCAGCACTTACCACAGTTCCTGGCACATAGTAGGTATTTAATAAATGAATGGTTAATTTTCTTGGCAAAGATACTTGATTGATTTGGCATCGCCTTCTCCAGCTCATTTTACAGATGAGATTAAATTACTTGCCCAGGGTCACATAGATAGTTAAGTGTCAGAGGCCAAGTTTCAGTTCTTGAAGATGAGTCTTCCTGACTTCAGTCCTAGTGGTCTGTCCACTGTGTCACCTATCTGCCCATAATTATATCATATAAAATGTTAAACATACCTTTGAAAATTAATAGATTTTTTTCTCATTCTAGCCTTGAGAATAGCTCATAAGTTGTTGATTTTAAAGAAAAAGGCTCTCTCCCTCCCTCCCAATTAGAAAGTATTTTTAAAAGCTAATCTGGGGGCAGTTAGGTGGCGCAGTGGATAGAGCACCAGCCCTGAATTCAGGAGGACCTGAGTTCAAATCTGTTCTCAAACACTTAATATTGCCTAGCTGTGTGACCCTGGGCAAGTCACTTAACCTCAGCCTCAGGGGAAAAAAAAAAAAAAAAAAAAGCTAATCTGTTCTTCCCATTACCTACCACCATCGAGTAAATTCGAGAAAAAAGCTTCCAGAACAGAGCTGCATAAATTAGCAAAATAAATTCTTATATTATCAGTGTCCAAAAATGTTACCTTCTTCATTTTAAGTTAATCATCTCTTAGTCAAGAGGCGAATGGTATATTTTATTTTCACTTTTTTGGATTCATGGGTTTTTCAATGTGTTGTTCAGAGTTCTAAAGTTTTTCAAAATTTTTCTCTATGTAGATATTTTCTCCATATCAATACATATATTGTAACATCTGCTCATTTTAATCTGCATTAGTACCAAAAGGTCTTCCAAGTTTCCTCTTAAATGATCCATTTTGTCATTTATTATGTCACAATTATATATCATTGCATTCATATACCACAATCTATTTAGCCATTTTCCACTAGGATAACATCTCTTTTAATTTCCAATTTTTGGTTACCACCAAAAAAAAAATCCTTGCTATAAATATTTTTGTAGATTATTTTGGGGGAGAATCAGTCTAGTTAAGGGAAGGTACAGTCCTAATGGTATTTTAGCTGGGACAAAATTTGAAAGCACTTGGTTTCAAGAGTGACTGGACCAATTCACAGTTCCTCCAATAATGTACTAATATATCTGTTTTCCCACATTCTTTCCAAAATTCTCATTATTCTCTTTTGTTATCTAATCTAAAAAGTATGAGATAGAACCTCAAAGTTGCCTTAATTTGAATTTCTCTATTAGTGAAAGTGTGTGTGTGTGTGTTTTTGTTTTTTTTTTCCCCAAATGCTTGTTGATAGCTTTTATTTCTTCCTTTGAGAACTAGCTGTTCATATTCGTGGGTTATTTAACTTTGGGGGAATCACCTTAGTTTTATAAATTTGAATAAGTTCCTTATATATCTCATATATAAGATCTTTGTCAGAAAAACTTTTTTGTCATAATTGAAATTAAGGTAAATGGGGACACAAAAATTCTGAACATGTTCAATGTTCTTGTAAATGAACTTATTTCGCAATAAATAAATAAACGTGAAGCTTTGTGATAAATTCTCTAAGTCTTCAGAAAGATAGTTTCTCTGTATTTTTAAGCTGTGATCAAGTTTTGGGGGTGCAAACTTAAGACAGTTAAGAATAAAGGGAATATTTTCCCTCAAGACAATATAATTTTATGACTAAATTAATTAGAAACTGAGTTTGTGACTAAAATGTAAGTTCTAATACTGGGACTTTCCAAATAGTGGTTTGAATGTTTTTATAAATGCTTTTTTGGTCAATAACGTCGTGAGAATTTGTTTTAAGGAACTTAATGGCTATAATTGTGAATGTTACATAAACCTTTTATCATTATTTCCCTGGAAAGTAACAAAATTGTTTTAGTTGAGGAGGAAGATTTCAGGAAAAAAAAAAAAAAAAAGGAACTGGAGGTAATTTGAAAATAGTGGGGAGAGGGGAGAGAGAAGAAAAATAGATTGTGTTTTGCGAAAGAACTTGTACTCTTCTCCTGAGCCTCACTAGGAGAAATAAACCACTATAGCTTCCTGCCATATGTTCTGTTTTACAGACCTGTTACACCTCAGAGTGCTCCCACTTTTGCTATTCCTAACTGCACTCAGTGTAAGGGGGAAAAAAACCTTATAATTTGGCATTATAAGTGTATTAGAAGTTGGATAGGTCTGGGTATTTATAAACTCTTTATGACTCCAAAAGGCAACAGTATTGCAATTAATCAGAGTTGTGGAGAATTTGTGTGTGTGTGTGTGTGTGTGTGTGTGTGTGTGTGTGTGTGTGTGTGTGTGTGTGCGCGCGCACGCGCGCGCAAAGGAGAACTTTTTTGTGTGTAAAGGAGAAATTCAGTTTCAGATATGAAAGAAAGGAAACATCAAAATCCAAAAGGAAAACAAGAATGGTTCACTGGAAGAAAATGTTATATACCTATATACACATACAGAGAGAGAGAGAAAAAAATTTTGAGCACATAGGTTTTAAAAGAAAAAAAAGGGTCTGGAGTTTGAGTTTTAGAGAGTTTTTTGATCTTTTGAGATAAGAAGGGTATGAAGAATGTTTTGTGAAATCTTTATCATATGGAAACCATACACACACACACACACACACACACACACACACACACACTCTGAGGCAATTAGGGTGACTTGCCCAGGGTCACATAGCTAGGAAGTATTAAAGTATCTGAGGTCACATTTGAACTCAGGTCCTCCAGACTTCAGGGCTGGTGCTCTATCCATTGCGCCACCTAGCTGCCCCTAGAGTAATATATTTTTAACTAAGAATTATTTGAAGATAATAAAATTCTGTCCTTGAAGGAATATTAGAAGAATACATTCTAGTAGTTATATGAGGAATATAAAATTCTCATGAGTTCTAAAGGAGGAGATGAGAATACAAGACTGCTACTTTACATTTTTGGCAGCAATCTAACAAAGTAGTTGAATATTGGAAGTACATGGCCCTTGAAAAAATTGAGATTTTGACTTTGTGATTATGTAAATTCAGATTTAATGTGATGAAGGTTCATCCCGAAACTTAAATTATAATGTAATTTGGCATTTTAAGGCAAAATGCAGAAAAATGCGATCAAGAAAAATATGAGGTAAAAATCCAGTCTCTGTAAATATGCTGGCTTTGTGATTTTTAAACAGGTAATTTCATCTCTACATCTGTTTTCTGATCAATAAAATATCTCCCAAGATTGTTTTGAGAATCACATGATTGCAAAATACTTAACACAAGACTAGGCATATGGTACACACCTTTTAAATGTGTGTGTTTTTTTTTTTTCCTTAATTGAATGTAACTATTCTTTTTTAAATAACTCTGCACTGGATTTTTAGTGCAATTGGTATAAAATGTCAAAGATTCCTATATTGACTTTTGCTGCATCACCAACAGCAATGACTTGTAACTCTCTTGTTCATATACTCACAATCAATTCCTTATTTCCCTCTATTCCCTATGTGATTGTGTTATCTTCAAGGATGTTGCCTCTCATTACCATAATGGAATGGTTGTCTGTCGAAATTGCTTGAATCATTTTTCATAAATACGAGAGGTTTCCAAGACCTGTGACCTGTTCTTGGAACAATGCTTACACTGCTGCATTTGGACAAATGCCCTCTGGTTCCCCAACTTAGATCTAGGATATGTTTTACTAAGAGATATATGTCCCTTGTGGTTCTTGGTTAGTGAGAAGCAACTCAGACTTTTAATGTTACATTTAACATATTATGAGTTAGTATTTAATCAAATGCAACATAATAAGTATGGTTTATTATGTTCCCTTTCCTCTTCACTAACGGCACAATTATCCAAAGAAAGACTGTAGTCTTTTTGTGAATTGAAAGGGTAGGATGAAAGAAATGATTCATTGAAGATCCCTACTCAAACTCTAATTGGTATTAGGTCATTATGATTCTATAAGGGGTAATGAGTGTTAACAATTATTTTACTTTTTTTTTTCCCATTAGGCAATTGGGGTTAAGTGACTTTCCAGGGTCTCACAGCTTGTAAGTGTTAAGTGTCTGAGGTCAGATTTGAACTCAGGTCCTCCTGACTTCAGGGCTGGTGCTACACTGTGCCACCTAGCTGCACCAACAATTATTTTACTATACTTATTTAGTAACACATATTTTAGTCAGTAACCTAATTATAGGTATAAAAATAAGTAGTATATTCAAACACATTTTGTATAAATCACCTGGGTTCTAATAGAAGGTCCTTTAAAATAGACCTCAAATTTTTTTTTTTTTTTTTTTAAATTTTAAATTTTTTTATTTTATTTTATAATTATAACATTTTTTTGACAGTACATATGCATGGGTAATTTTTTACAACATTATCCCTTGCACTTACTTCTATTCAGATTTTTTCCCTTCCTCCCCCAACCCCCTCCCCCAGATGGCAAGCAGTCTTATATATGTTAAATATATTACAGTATAATTTAGATACAATATATGTGTGTAGAACCGAATTTTTTGTTGCACAGGAAGAATTGGATTCAGAAGGTAAAAATAACAGTTTACATTCATTTCCCAGTCCTTTTCTGGATGTAGCTGGTTCTGTCCATCATTAATCAATTGGAATTGGATTAGCTCTTCTCTATGTTGAAGAAATCCACTTCCATCAGCATACATCCTCGTACAGTATCATTGTTGAAGTGTATAATGATCTTCTGGTTCTGCTCGTTTCACTCAGCATCAGTTGATGTAAGTCTCTCCAAGCCTCTCTGTATTTCTCCTGTTGGTCATTTCTTATAGAACAGTAATATTCCATAACATTCATATACCATAGTTTACCCAACCATTCTCCAATTGATGGACATCCATTCATCTTCCAGCTTCTAGCCACTATGAAAAGGGCTGCCACAAACATTTTGGCACATACAGGACCCTTTCCCTTCTCTAGTAGTTCCTTGGGGTATAAGCCCAGTAGTAGTATGGCTGGGTCAAAGGGTATGCACATTTTGATAACTTTTTGGGCATAATTCCAGATTGCTCTCCAGAATGGTTGGATTCTTTCACAACTCCACCAACAATGCATCAGTGTCCCAGTTTTCCCACAACCCCTCCAACATTCATCGTTATTTGTTCCTGTCATTTTAGCCAATCTGACAGGTGTGTAATGATACCTCAGAGTTGTCTTAATTTGCATTTATCTGATCAATAGTGATTTGGAACACTCTTTCATATGAGTGGAAATAGTTTTAATTTCATCATCTGAAAATTGTCTGTTCATATCCTTTGACCATTTATCAATTGGAGAATGGCTTGATTTCTTATAAATTAAAGTCAATTCTCTGTATATTTTGGAGATGAGGCCTTTATCAGAACCTTTAACTGTAAAAATTTTTTCCCAATTTGTTACTTCCCTTCTAATCTTGTTTGCATTAGTTTTGTTTGTGCAGAAACTTTTTAATTTGGTGTAATCAAAATGTTCTATTTTGTGATCAATAATGGTCTCTAGTTCTCCCTTGGACACAAACTCCTTCCTCCTCCACAAGTCTGAGAGGTAAACCATCCCATGTTCCTCCAATTTATTTATGATTTCGTTCTTTATGCCTAAATCTTGGACCCATTTTGATCTAATCTTAGTATGTGGTGTTAAATGTGGGCCCATGCCTAGTTTCTGCCATACTAATTTCCAGTTTTCCCAGCAGTTTTTGTCAAATAATGAATTCTTATCCCAAAATTTGGGATCTTTGGGTTTGTCAAAGATTAGATTGCTATTTTTATTCGCTATCTTGTCCTGTGAACCTAACCTATGCCACTGATCAACTAGTCTATTTCTTAGCCAATACCAAATGGTTTTGGTGACTGTTGCTTTATAATATAGCTTTAAATCAGGTACACTTAGACCACCTTCCTCTGACTTTTTTTTCATTAGTTCCCTTGCAATTCTCGACGTTTTATTCTTCCATATGAATTTTGTTGTTATTTTTTCTAGGTCATTAAAATAGTTTCTTGGGAGTCTGATTGGTATAGCACTAAATAAATAGATTAGTTTGGGGAGTATTGTCATCTTTATTATATTCGCTCGGCCTATCCAAGAACATTGAATGTCTTTCCAATTATTTAAATCTGACTTTATTTTTGTGGCAAGTGTTTTGTAATTTTGCTCATATAATTCCTGACTCTCCTTTGGTAGATATATTCCCAAATATTTGATACTATCGACTGTTATTTTGAATGGAATTTCTCTTTGTATCTCTTGCTGTTGGATTGTGTTGGTAATGTATAAAAATCCTGAGGATTTATGTGGATTTATTTTGTATCCTGCGACTTTGCTAAAATTCTGAATTATTTCTAATAGCTTTTTAGCAGAGTCTTTGGGGTTCTCTAAGTATACCATCATGTCATCTGCGAAAAGTGACAATTTGATTTCTTCATTTCCTACTCTAATTCCTTGGATCTCTTTCTCGGCTCTTATTGCCAAGGCTAGAGTTTCTAGTACTATATTGAATAGTAATGGTGATAGTGGGCAACCTTGTTTCACTCCTGATCTTACAGGGAAAGGTTCTAGTTTATCACCATTACATATGATGTTTACTGAAGGTTTTAAATATATGCTCCTTATTATTTTAAGGAATAGTCCATTTATTCCTATACTCTCAAGCGTTTTTAGTAGGAATGGATGTTGGATTTTATCAAATGCCTTTTCTGCATTTATTGAGATGATCATATGGTTTTTATTAATTTGATTATTAATATGGTCAATTATACTAATAGTTTTCCTAATATTAAACCAGCCTTGCATTCCTGGTATAAATCCCACTTGGTCATAGTGTATTATCCTGGGGATGATTTTCTGAAGTCTATTTGCTAATATCTTATTTAAGATTTTAGCATCAATATTCATTAAGGAAATTGGTCTATAGTTTTCTTTCTCTGTTTTCGATCTACCTGGTTTAGGTATCAGTACCATGTCTGTGTCATAGAAGGAATTTGGTAGGACTCCTTCAATCCCTATTTTTTCAAATAGTTTACATAGCATTGGAGTTAGTTGTTCTTTAAATGTTTGGTAGAATTCACCTGTAAATCCATCTGGTCCTGGGGACTTTTTCTTAGGAAGTTGGTTAATAGCTTGGTCTATTTCTTTTTCTGAGATGGGACTATTTAGACTACTTACTTCTTCCTCTGTTAATCTGGGCAAGCTATATTTTTGAAGGTATTCTTCCATTTCATTTAAGTTATCGAATTTATCGGCATAAAGTTGAGCAAAGTAGCTCCTAACTATTGTTCTAATTTCCTCTTCATTAGTGGTGAGTTCACCCTTTTCATTTTCAAGACTATCAATTTGCTTTTTCTCTTTCCTTTTTTTAATCAGGTTTACTAAGGGTTTGTCTATTTTGTTGGTTTTTTCATAAAACCAACTCTTAGTTTTATTAATTAATTCAATAGTTTTTTTACTTTCAATTTTATTAATCTCACCTTTTATTTTTTGAATTTCAAGTTTTGTGTTTGTCTGGGGGTTTTTAATTTGTTCCTTTTCTAGCAATTTTAGTTGTAAACCCAATTCGTTGGCCCTCTCTTTCTCTACTTTATGCAAGTAGGCCTGTAGAGATATAAAACTTCCCCTAATTACTGCTTTGGCTGTATCCCACACATTTTGGTATGATGTCTCATTATTGTCATTTTCTTGGGTGAAGTTATTAATTATGTCTATGATTTGCTGTTTTACCCAATCATTCTTTAGTATAAGATTATTTAGTTTCCAATTATTTTTTGGTCTATTTTCCCCTGGCTTTTTATTAAATGTTATTTTGATTGCATTATGGTCTGAAAAGGATGCATTTACTATTTCTGCCTTACTGCATTTGATTTTGAGGTTTTTATGCCCTAGTATATGATCAATTTTTGTATAGGTTCCATGAACTGCTGAGAAGAAAGTATATTCCTTTCTGTCTCCATTTAGCTTTCGCCAAAGATCTATCATATCAAACTTTTCTAGTATTCTATTTACCTCTTTGACTTCTTTCTTATTTATTTTGTGGTTTGATTTATCTAATTCTGAGAGTGCAAGGTTGAGATCTCCCGCTATTATAGTTTTGCTATCTATTTCCTCTTGCAGCTCTCTTAATTTCTCTTTTAAGAATTTAGATGCTGCACCACTTGGTGCATACATGTTTAATATTGATACTGCTTCACTATTGATGCTTCCCTTTAGCAGGATATAATGCCCTTCCTTATCTCTTTTAATTAGATCAATTTTTGTTTTTGCTTGATCTGAGATGAGGATGGCTACTCCTGCTTTTTTGGTTTTACCTGAAGCATAATAGATTCTGCTCCACCCTTTTACTTTTAGTTTGAATGTCTCATCCTGTTTCAGGTGTGTTTCCTGTAAACAACATATAGTAGGATTCTGACTTTTAATCCAGTCTGCTAACTGCTTCCTCTTTATGAGGCAGTTTGCCCCATTCACATTTATGGTTAGAAGGACTAATTCTATATTGCTTGCCATCCTATTAACCCCTGCTTATGCTTTTCCCCTTTCCTTCCCTTTTACCCTCCTATCCAGTATTCAACTGGTAAACACCACTTGCTTTTCACAGCCCTCCCTTTTTAGGATCCCTCCCCCACCTTAAAGATCCTCCCCTTATTTTATCCCTTTTCCTCGAAATTACTGTATTCCCTTCCCCTTAGCTTACTCCTTCCCTTTCACTTTTCAATGAAATGGAAGAAGTTTCACCATAAATCGAATATGTCTATTGATACACGCTATGTTCATCTCCCTCCTTTCTTTCTCTCAGATATAATAGGTTACCTTTGCCTCTTCATGAGATGTAGTACCACCACTTTATACTTTATGATATAATCTCCTTTCCATCTCTAGTTTCTAAGACAAATTGTACATATGTTCTTTACATATTTTTTTGACAGAAGTATAGTTCTCAAGATTTCTTTTTACCTTTTTTAGAAGTCTCTTGAGTTCTGTATTTGAAGATCAAACCTTTTATGTAGGTCTGGTTTTTTCATCAAAAATAGATGGAATTCATTTATTTCGTTAAATGTCCATCTTCTTCCCTGGAAAACGATGCTCATTCTTGCTGGGTAAGTTATTCTTGGCTGCATACCAAGTTCCTTAGCCTTTCGGAATATCATGTTCCAGGCCCTGCGTTCTTTTAATGTGGACGCTGCTAGATCCTGTGTTATCCTTATTGTGGATCCTCCATATCTGAATTGTTTTTTTCTAGCAGCTTCCAGTATCTTTTCCTTTGTCTGATGGTTCTTGAACTTGGCCACTATATTTCTTGGCGTTTTGATTTTAGGGTCCCTTTCAGTAGGTGATTGATGAATTTTCTCAATGTCTATTTTACCCTCTGTTTCCAGAATGTCTGGGCAGTTCTCTTTGATAATTTCCTCGAAAATGGTGTCCAAGCTCTTTTTTTCCTCCCATTTTTCAGGGAGTCCGATTATTCTCAAATTGTCTCTCCTGGATCTGTTTTCCAGGTCTGTTGTCTTTCTGGTAAGGTACTTGACAGTCTTTTCAATTGTTTCATTTCTCTGGTTTTGCTTGACTCCCTCTTGGTTTCTCCTTGAGTCATTCATTTCTACTTGTTCCAGTCTAATTTTCAATGATGTATTTTCTTCACTCACTTTTTTTATATCTCTTTGTAATTGTCCAATTGAGTTTTTATCTTCTATGGAATTTTTTTCCATTTTATCCATTTTATTTTTTAGAGAGCTGATTTCTTTTTCCAGCTCTCTAATCCTGTTTTCCTTGGAGTTGTTTACCTTTTCCAGCTCACTAATCCTGTTTTCCTTGGAGTTGTTTACCTTTTCCAGCTCACTAATCTTGTTTCTCAATGATTTGATTTCTTTATCCACTCTGTCTTTGAATGCATGGGATGACCTCTCCAGGCTCTCTTGCCAAGCCTCCCTTTCCTTTTCCCATTTCTCTTCCAGCTCTCTTGTGAGAGCCTTTTTGATTTCCTCTATGAGGTTCTTTTGTATTGAGGAGCAGCTTATATCCCTCCCAGGGGATACATCTGGGGACATTCTGTTCCTAGTCTCCTCAGCATTTGAAGTCTGCTCCCTCTCCACACAGAAGCTGTCAATGGTTAGAGCCCTTTTGAATTTTTTGTTCATTTTGTCAGAGCAGGAATCAAAGAAAACAAACTGACAAGAGAAACAATTGGTCTGTTTTGGGGGGGATGGGGCTGGATGGTGTTAATGGGCTTCCTCTACAGACTGGGGGTAGGGCAGCAGAGAGCCACTAACAGAACAGCAATGACTGTACTGAGTCTGCGCTCTGAGGCTCTGAGAACGCACCGAGTCAGTCCAGGTGGGGGTTGGGGGTGGCCGGGCTCTGAGAGATGCTGGCTTTCTGGGGTTTTAATCTTCACCTCCGGTGTGTACGCCCTCTCCGTTGCTCCTGGCTTGCTGCCAAGATGGAGCATCCACACTGGGGCAAAAGCCCTTTCACAGAAACGGCAGAGATCACACCCCTCCCCCTCTGGTCTGAGCTGTGTGAGCTGCCTGTCTTGCTCTGGCTGTCTGCCCTCAGTCTGCGCCCAGTCTGATTGACCCTCCCCCGAACAAACACAGACCTTTTCTGGCGACTTTCAAGGATGTCTTCTCTTGGTAATAATTTGTGGATTTCTTTCTGGGTCAAGCATTAAGTCAGAGGCTTGTCATGAAGTAAGTTCTGAGAGAAAACGAGGAGCTCAAGCAGCTGTCTGCCTCCACGCCGCCATCTTGGCCGGAAGTCAGACCTCAAATTTTAATGTAATGTTCCCTACTTGTTATTAGCAATGGAGTTTACTTCCATAACTGCAAAAATGTTGACATGGATATTTCCATCTTTTTTGCTCAAATTATATGACCGAACTAAGCACAGGAGGCAAGATATGGAAAGTTCTTGGAATGTATCTTGTACTGTCTCCTCTTACCCAACCTAAAGAGGAGCATCTATATCTTGTGATTGTCCAGTCAGCAGGGATATTCCTGCTTCAGCAAACCTGCTGATATACTGCTTTTAGCTTATGTGTCATGTGTCAACCAGTGAGATTTTGTACTTTGCATAGCCTCTTTAGAATGTTCCGGTAATAAATCCGGTATTAAGCCATATAAAAATAAGGCACTGGAAGGAGGGTGAAATATACTATGAAATTACTGAGTAAATTATGCATGCTATTGTTATAATGTTACAACCTATGAAGCATTTAATTGGGTATATTTTAAAAGGGAAGAATCATAATTGCTTACTTAATGAAAGAAATGGAGAGGGAGACTTGTAAAATCTCTTTATTTGTAAACTTCCTGAGTGTCTTGAGAGGCCATCCTCTTGGAAAAGACATAAAATCTGCCCTGTAAGAGAATTTGTGACTTGGTTTACTGAGAAAATGGGATTCCTTTTGCCATTACAAACATTTTTTGAACAAGGGGAGAGAATTTACAAATTTGTTTATAGTGTTGAAGAAGTTTATGTGAAAATTTGTGATTTTAAAAATTATGAAGTCAGACCCGGAATAGTAAATAATGGAGTTATATCTTGAGTCAACATTGTCTCAACAGACTACAGTATTAAAAGATTTTTGCCTTAAGGGCAAAATATTCAAGATATATAATATAGTATACAATACCATAAAAGATAAATATATCTTAGTCTGGAGGTTTTCTGTAATTAGCCAGTGTTTTTCTGGTTTGTTTGAGGTTTTATGAATGAATGATTATACATTATCTATGTGGAATTTTAAAATGTAATTATTTCCTTGATTGCTAAATGAATTTTTTTTTTTTTTTTTTTTTACTACAGAATGAGTTTAAACTTAGAGAAGAAAAAGAAGAAAAGGATGTTGAGTGATTGTGTATGTATTGTTGTTGGGATACTATGTTAAAGCCTGTTCTAAAAATTCACCACCCCTCCTTCAAAAATTCCTTATATTAATGTTCATTACTGATAATGACCATGTTAAAATTCTATAGAATTAGTTTGTTAAATAAGTGATTCTTGGGAGATAGATCTATTAATCAAATGGGAGATTTAGAAAATCAAATATTGATTTGGGATTTCATATTTGATTTTATTCTGTAATTAATTCTATTCTGTAACACCTGAGCCCCATTATTTTGTTGCTAAGTTCAGAAGTTCAGTATCCCTCTTTATTTTTTTAATTAAAAAAATCTAATTACATGTAAAGATAGGTTTCAGCAACAGATCTTATTACCATATTGTTTTATGCTTATTGTTCTTTGTATTCCTGTACTTCCCCAAATTACATGAAGGCTAATATGTCCTACCTCATAGTCATTGAAGAATCCAAACCCCTTTTATTAGTAATTGCTAGCCTTATCACTAAATTGAACGTGCTTAGAGCTTTGTGCCTGTTTACCTTAATTTCTATTGTGACATTACAAAGCTCTTTTCCATTATTTGTTTCTCCTCTCCTTTTACTGCATTATATTTATTTATACAAAATCTTTTAAATTTTATGTAATCAAAAGAACTTGTGTGTTCTTATGTTTCACTTGTTTAGTCACAAACTCTTCTCTTTTCCATAAATTTGAAAGATAATTTTTTCTTTGCTCCTCTATTTATGATATTTTTATAGGTAATACATCCATTTGGAGCTTATTTTGTTATTGTTTAAATATAATTTCTGCCAGATAACTGTCTGGTTGTTTATACAGTTCTGATCTTTTCAGCAGGAATATCTGAAAATCCTTTGTTCCATTAAAGATCCATTTCCCCCCATAAGTTAAATACTTAGATTTGCCAGACAGATTATCCTTAGTTATAAATCCTTATCTCTCGTTTTTTTGAAATATTATATTATGAGCTCTCCTCTTCTTTACTTTATAGGGAAGTTTCTAGGTCTTATATAGTCTTATTGTGTTTCTTTGGTACTTGAAATTCTTTTTTGGCTGCTTATAGAATATTTATCTTTGACCTAGAATCTCCAGGTTTTGGGAGTGCTTATTTTAGGGTTTCTTTCAGGATGTGACAAGTAGATTCATTCTATTTTTACTTTGCTCTTTGATTCTAAGAGTTCTGGGAAATTTTCGTTTATATTTTCCTGAAATATGGTAACCATTCTTTTCTTTCTAATCATAATTCATTTGCTTCTCTTAGAACTGATTTGTTTTTTGGATTTTTTATTTCTTATGTTTAATTCTGTTTTCTTTTTTATCTTTTATTTTTGATTTATTTTTTATTTTATTAAAGCTCTTTTATTTACAAAACATATGCATGGGTAATTTTTCAATATTGCAAAACTTTCTGTTCCAAATTTTTCCCTCCTCCCTCCCTCCATCCCCTCCCCTAGATGACAGGTAGTCCAATATGTGTCAAATATGTTAAAATATATGTTAAATCTAATATATGTATACATATTTATACAGTTATCTTGCTGTACAAGAAAAATCAAGAAGGGGAAAAAAACCTCTGAGAAAGGAAACAAAATACAAGCAAACATCAACAAAAAGAGTGAGATTGCTATGCTGTGGTCCATACTCATTTCCCATAGTTCTCTCTCTGGGTATAGATGGCTCTCTTTATCAACTGAACAGTTGGAACTGGTTTGAATCATCTCGTTGAAGAGAGCCACGTCCATCAGAATTGATCATCGTATAGTCATGTTGTTGCCGTGTATAATTATCTTCTGATTCTGCTCATTTCATTTAGCATCAGTTCATGTAAGTCTCTCCAGGTCTCTCTGAAATCATCCTACTGTGTTATGATATGGGAGCCATTTGCCAGTGGCTGCTGGAGGTCTAACTCAGATCTGTAGAATGGATCTCTTCATGTGAGAGGATTCTGATGATACAAGGAGACTGAGAGGCAAAGGACTGACCTCTCTCCTCTTTTCTTTTGCCTCCAGTTTATTTCATTCCCAATCCACAAGGAACATCTGTGTCTAAAGGCTGCTTTGCAACTCTTTCAAGTGTTATGATTCACAGCTGTGGAGGCTCTCAGAGAATTGACCTGCCCCTTCGTTTAGGCATAATCCTTAACACTGCTTGACGTTTCTTACAGAACAATAATATTCCATAATATTCATATACCATAAATTATTCAGCTATTCTCTAATTGATGGACATTCATTCAGTTTTATTTTATTAAATTGATTTTTGCCTAATTCTAATTTTTAAAGCATTCATTTCTCCCCCTCTCACTTAATAGTATTTTATTTTTCCCAATTACATGTAAAAATAGTTTTTCAACATTTATTTTTTATTAGATTTTGATTTCCAAATATTTTTCCTTTCTCTTTCCCCTCCTCTCTACCTAAGACAGCAAGCAATATGACATAAGTTATATGTGTACAATCATGTTAAATATGTTTTCACATGTTATATTGTAAAAGAAGGTATTCATTTCTTGAGTGGTTTTCTGCTCTCTGGTTTAAGGTGTCAATTTTCCTTGCAAAATTGCATTCATGACTACCGTTCAACTGAATACCATTCATTTTCCATCATCTATGATAATCATAACTTTATTATCAATCATATTTGTATTTCCATTTTATATTTCTTGTTTTATTTCCTCTAGATACTCCTGAAATTTCTGTTGGCAGGCCTTTTCCTCCTCTTTATGCCTTTATCTATATTTGTGGAGTTATTGAAACTAAGTTATTTCCTTAAGGTATTCAGAATTTTACTTGGTTTGTTCATCAGGAAGGGACTGAATTTTAGTTAAGCTCCACGTCTAAATGATGTGTTTAGGTTACATAGCTAAATTAGGTTCCTCCAACGAGAGTACAGAACTGCTCCAGTATTGGACACTTTCCAAGGATTCCCTCTCATTACAGGTCTTTGAGACCTCTATATGTATGGGATTTGTCCGGAGAGCCCTTCCTGTGCTGGTTTTCTGTCTCCTACCTCTACCACCTTCAGGATCTCTTCAGGCCAGATTTTGTCAAGAACCTGACTCCCAAACTTGAACTCTGGTCACTGATGCCGTCTGGACTCTGCTGGATTGACCAAAGGCTGCTCACTAGGCTGGATTTGGACTAGGTTACAAGGCCATTAGGACTGGAAGTCTCTTTGACTTAAGTTGGGCTTCCCTTGATTTACTGACTTACTTTGCTCCATCCCCAATTCCTCAGTCTGCTTTCTCTCACTGAACTGACAGCCTGTTGTGGGTTGGGGGAAAATTTGGGCTGGATGCTAGTGCTGTTTGGCTTAAGTCTAGAGTGCTACAGGGGACCTACCCTGGATGCCCTCAAGTCTCTGCATCTGGCAGTCTTACAGGCTGCCAGGAAGGCTGGGTCACACCTGGATATTGCCCATTTCAGGCAGGGAGATGTAGAATTCTCTGGAAGGCCCCAGGACTCCCATGTACTTACCCTTGACCTGCCTGACAAGCATTCTATAGAATTCTGGGTCACTCTGTGGTCCCAAGATTGGATGATAGAATCTGGAGGTTTTATATATATATATTTATATATGTTTCAATGTAATGTTTTTGGAACCTGGGATACTGAGATAGCCATTTTTCCATAATCCCTTCATTTCCTCTTACAGTAATCTATGTGGACAGCTCTTCCCAACTCTGTGTTCCATCATTTTTGATGCAGTCTCCAACACCAGTGACTAATCAGGAACTTCTGAATTTCTTTTAACAAAATTTTTGGGGATATAAAAACATTTACCATATATCAAGTGAATGCAAAACAAACAAATAAAAGCAAACCAGAAGTTTCTTTCTTGCTCTCAAAGCAAAACATACAAATACAAAGTGAATAAACAAGGAAAGTATATCATCCTAAAAAGAACAAAAGAAAAAAAAACTTCAATAATAAACTTATGTTTCAAATGTCTTAGCATCCAGATTAATAAAGGAAACATCTGAGCTTCAAGAAGACATAGACAGTAGCTCCAAATGTAAGATGGAGATCGTGATTTACCTAAGTACATCAGAGGTTCATTGGGGGGACTTTGAAAAGAGGTTTTTGGCAAATGGTGGTCATGTGACTTATTCTCTTCTCCTATCAAGAAGTCCATCTGGCTATTCCATATTTCCCAGATAGATCCTATTTGTATAGCGTGGCTGTGAGGATGGAACTCTTTTTGTCTATCCCTCAACCCTCTGTGCATCTTTAGATAACCTCTGAGATACTGATTAGCACATTTTTAGATTGGTCTGGAACCTGGTCTGCCAGGTACATGCCATTTGGCTCCTTGATCCTCCCTCTGAGTTCTTAGCTTTACTTTCCTGAGAAACCCTAAGGCTGTATTTCCCCTATCAAAAGACCTGCTTATGATGATGAGCTTTGCTAAGAACTTGTCTTTCATATGCTCTCCCATTCTATTTCATACATACCATTTCTAATGTCTGTTGTATCCCTTCATTTTGTCTCTAACCAATTCCCCAAAATAAATCTACCTTTTCCTAAAGGGAATGTCCTTTGTGAATTTGTCACATGTTTATTTTGAACTAATAATTGCTACCCCGACCTCATTCACATTTGTTATGCACTTTAAAACATATTGATAATTATTTTATTATGATATCTAATATTAAGGGTCACAAGTGTTTCATATTTGATGTGACCCTCATTACACCCTGGTAGGTGCTATTAACATGATTTCCATTTTATATGAGGGAACCTGAAACTGCATAGCTATGAAGTGTCTGAGTCAAGATTAAAACTCAAGGCTTCCTGGTGTGTTTAGTGCTCTATGTTCTGTGCCACTGATGTGACTTATTCTTTTCCCCTGCCAGAAAGAAGCCAATTTGACTATTATCAGATACTACACTAGTTCTTTCCAATATTAAGGACACAAAAACCCTTAAAAACCAAAAATCCTAGTTGAAAGCAGAGAGAAATGGGGATATGCGTTTTACTCCCCTATTTTCAGGTCCATCACTCACTATCCAATGAGTAAAATGATACAATATGCATAGGGTGTATTCTGGGGTTTTGCTGTGACACCCCTGCTTTAGATGAGGAATAAGGAAAAATATTGGAAACTTACCTTTTGTGAAGAAGAAGGCCAAAGGTTTCAAGAACCAAAATAATGAGGTTAGGTAGCAATTACTAGTTCAAAATAAACATGTGACAAATTAGGTAGATTTATTTAGGAAATAGTTTATATATAGACACTTTAAAAAGGATACAATAGACACCAAGAATGGTAAATACATAGTGGGAGAGCATATGAAAGACAAGTTCTCTAGGAGAACTCACAATTAGCCAGAAGAAAGAAAATACTCTATGAAATAGAAGTCATTGACTGGCAGGTTAAATCCACAGAGGAGTTTAACTGACTTGAACCAGAGTTAGCCCGAGTAAGGAGAAAAATGTCATTAGAGGGAAGGAACTATGAAGAAGGAGAGAGTGGGCTGTTAGTACTGAAAAATACTTAGTAAAGCAGATCTTTTTTTATAGGGGCAATACAGCCTCAGGGTTTCTCAGGGAAGTAAAGCTAAGAACTCAGGGGGAGGATCAAAGAGTCAGAAAGAATGTACCTAGCAAGCAGGTCCCAGACCAGTCTAAAAATATGCTAATATCGCAAAGGTTGTCTAAAGATGTACAGAGGGTTGAAGGAAAGACAAGTTTCATCTTCACAAACATTCTATACAAACAGTATAGTCTGGGAATTAGTTACATCTGATAATAGCCAGATGGACTTATTGACAGGGAAGAGAGTAAGTCACATTAGATGTGTTATTACCATTGCTATTAAAAAAAAAAAAAAAAAAAAAAAAAAAAAAAAAACCAAATTAACATTAGATGAGTAGCCACTGACAAATCCTCAATTCCCATTTTATAGTAAACCTATTTTCTATTATCATGACTGGATAAAGTGCAGGGGTTTATTCTCAGGAAGGCCTGAGTTCAGATTTGATTTCTGATCTTTTCCTAGCTTTGGGATCCTAGGCAAGTTATTTAATTTCTGTCTGACTTAGTTTTCTCTCCTCTAAAGGGGAGATAATGGCACCCACCTCCCAGGGTTGTTATAACACTCAAACGAGATAATAACTGTTAAGAGCTTAGTGAATTGTTTGGCTCATAGTAAGATGTTTAAAAAACACTTGTTTCTTTTATTCAATTATTCCTTCCTCAGCCTCCTGGAGAGGTATAAAATACAGACAGTTTTACCACCAGCAAATTCACAATAAATAATCTTAGATGAGCCTTTAGTGCTGCTGGACAGTCTTCTTTTCTACCTTAACTGACACCTTATTTCATCCCTATCAGGTGCATTTGGGCCTAGATGAAATAGATTTAAAACCCTGTTCCATCACTTATCTTGGGCAAAGCATTTGACCTCCCTAAGTCTCAATGCCTCTTCTATAAAACAAGAGGAATGGACAAATTGACCTCTAAGGCCCCTTCCAGTTTAAAATTTATTATCTTGTCACCAACTTTACCTCTACAGATTAAATTTATAGCATATGATCTAGCCTCCTGCTTTACCCAAAAGTGTGTGTCTACCTAAAACAAATGATCTTCAATCCTTACACATTCTCAGCCTCTCTAGCTTTCTCTATTGAAGTGACTGATGGAGACACCAGGTGATGGTAGGTACCCAAAATTGGGGTTTGATCATGTGAAGAACTGACAATGGCCATTCTCTTTGGCAAAAAGCAGGTTTATTTAGGGAAGAAGCTGCAGACAAAATGAAGGGATACAATAAGATACCAGGAATGGTAAATATAAAACAGAGTGGGGAAAGCATAGAAAGGGGTTTTAATAATTAATAATGGAAAGGGCAAATTCCCTAGTGGAACTTGCCATTTATCAGGAAAAAGGAAACACCCCATGAGTTGACAGGCTCAGTCCTGAAAAGGACTTACCACCCCAAATGAGTTAGCTAGCTGTAAGGAGAAGTGAGGTCAGGAAAGACATCACAAGTCATGGTAGAGTTAGGAGAAACCATGTGGCATGGGGAAGGGGAAAAACACCATGAGGAGGGGGACTGACCCAGAGCAAGGTGGTGAGTATGGCATGGCCATAAGTAGATTTTATAGAGAAAATTTAACCTCAGCGACATTGGTTTTTTTTTTTTTTCCCCTGAAGCAATTAGGGTTAAGTGACTTGCCCAGGATCACACAGCCAGGAAGTGTTAAATGTCTGAGGTCTGAACTCAGGTTCTCCTGATTCAGGATTGGTGCCCTATCCACTGCACCACCCAACTGCCCCTATGACTGGGATTTCTGACAGGATATGGCAAGGTGAGGCTGCCTAAGATCCCTAACAGAAGGTAGGCCTCAAGGATTTGACATATCTTAGATTTCTGACTGGAAGGAGCTCCCAAAGGGTAGAACCTTGAAGTTAAGCCGATCTCTATCAGTGCTTCAGGAATCAATTCTTCAGTTTCTCTCTTCCCAACATGCCCACCATTCAGGACCTTATCACTACTATTTCTTAACTATCTCTATTCTTCCATTCATAGAAAAAGCAATACTTCTGCAGCTCACCAAAATCAGTATCCTTGGCTTGATTCTATTTTCTATATCTTCTGTAGGTTTTTAGTCCAACCAGTCAGTCAAGTCAGTCAACAAGTATTAAGCATCTACTATGTACCAATCAATGTGCTAAGTGCAGAGGAGTAAGAAAAAAAAAAGGTAAAAACCAGTTCTTGCTCTCTTCAAAGAGTTTGCATTCTAATGGGGGAGATATAAAAAATATAACTATGTACATATTACATATACATATATATTTATATACCTTTGCCAGCATAAAAAGAGCTGATTTTTTTTTTTGTAATATAGGTTCTTTTTCTTTGATATCTTGGGATAAAGACCCAGTAATAAATAGTATTGGTGGGTCAAAGGATATGCACAATTTTATAGGCCTTAGGTCTTACTTCCAAATTGTTTTCAGTGTGTTATTCAATCCCTCAATCAGTGAGCATTTACCTATTATATGTCAGGTACTCTGTAAGCATTGTAGATACAAATACAAAGAAAGAAATAACACTTATTCTCAAGGGGCTTACATTCTATCAGGGAAAATAACATGAACATAGATGTGTAATGGTACATAATCCAAATGTTAAAGAGTCCCCTGAACTTGTCTTTTTGAGTTGCCATACTGGTAGGCAGAAGGCCCTAACTAGTTATGTCAAGGATGAAGCCTCCTGTCCTGAACTGACATAATGTGTTGTTTGCATCCTAAGCTGGTAGCCCCTGGAAGCTACTATTAGGTTGGAACTTAAACAGTAAAATATGATGGAATTTGAGGGTACTTCTGAAACACTTTTCACATTGTCTTCAGACAAGTAGAGCCAGTACTCATGGCTTTTCTTACTGTCCAGGATCATCTTTTTGAAAATTTCTCCTCCTGCTTTTAGTCAGCTCCAGCTAAGGGGACCAGGAGCTCTATATTTCTTGTACTCATGATAATTAAGTCCATCTCTGGATCATCATTTAAACATCTATGCCCGGGGAAGAAACACAAAACAGAAGCAGCAGCCACAGGCTCCCAGGCTGAGGTTCACCTAAACTAAACACATCTTTTATCTCAGGGGTTCTCAAACTACCAGCTGGGGCCAGATGCAGCCGCTGAGGACTTTTATGTGGCCCTCCGGGTTATGGCAAATGGGCTGAGGGGTGGAGACAGTGTGAGCTTTTGTTTTTACTACAACCCGGCCCTCCAACAGTCTGAGGGACAGTGAACCGGCCCCTTATTTAAAAAGTGTGAGGACCACTTTAGCTGGAGCCTGAGTATCACATCTCCATGGACAATTCCCTCAAACACTTGAAGATATTTATTGAGTCTCAGCTTTTTCTTCTTAGGGCTAAACTTTATAGAGCAGGTATTAGAAGTGGACAGCCTGCTATGTTTTATAAGGAGAACTCTTTGCACAGGGCCATGGTTATCCTGCTATTGATGAATTCTAATGTTTCTTCTGAACTGTCCTCAGACAGCACCACATTTCCTTTGTGAAGAGAAACAGATTTTTCACAGCAACTCATTGCAATGTAAGTGGTGAATAAATGATTCTTGAATACTGAATTAAGGAAGTCAAACTCCTTCTGCACCAAAAATTGCAGGGGTTTTCAAAATGCTATAAAAATTTAAATACATGTCATGTGCATATATATATGTATATATATATTTGTGTATATATATAAGTATACACACACATATATATACATATATGTTATATACACACATACACACACTTTCACATATATACACCCGTTTTTCCATCACTGAAAACCTTGCCCTCTTTTTTCCTAAGAGATTATGCTGGGCAGTTAGAGATTCTCTGAGGATTTACATTGATAGTCCCAAAACATCAAAAGGCGACTTTCGGACCCAACCGCTAGGAGGCAGTGCACTGATCACCCTCCAAGCCCGGCGAAAATGAAAGGGCACGCGTGGGAAAACTACAAGTCCCGGCGGGCACCGGGAGCGACCTTTGCCCGAGAGGCGCCCCAGATTCGGAGCTCGGCTATAGGCGCGCGATCGGCCCCACCGCGCTGCCGGCTCGGTCATTCTCGCGTCCCCTTCCCGTGGCTGGTGCTCGGCTACGGTGAAGGGAAAACAGTCAAGGTGGGAGACCCGGCGGACAAGATGGACCTGCGGAGTGCTGACGGCTCCTTGGGAGAAATTGGTGAGTGCGCCGCGGGTATAAGGAGAGGCTGGGGGGAAAGCCGGGCGAGCTCCGCCGGGCGGGGGACCGACGCGATGGGGCTGCGGGAGCTGAGCTCGCCCGGGCTCCTTCACCGGGACCGAGACGTGCTCAGGGAGGACGGAAAGCCTGAGCCCCCGCGGCCAAACTTTGCTTGCAGTTCGTTATCCGAAGGAATTGTGGTCCCCGTGAGCTGTTAACGTCCGTGTGCGCTGGTAACCGCATCGTCGCTGAGTCCCGGAGGCGCGGGCGGAGGGAGCCGGGAGCGCTGGTAAAGGAGGGGATGCTTAGAGGATGCTCAACGAGCTCTTCCTACTCCGTACGTGCTGGCCCCGCTGTGGTCCCGAAATGCAATTCTCAGCCTCAGTTTTCTCATCTGCTAAATGGGAGTTAACAGCGCTTACCTCCCGGGACTGGAGGACCAATGGATTAGTATTGTAAAGCGATTCTCCGACCTTAAAGCACTGTGTGAATGCTCGTTATTATTGTGACTCATTCGGCGTTGGGCTTTGTCTTTCCCGGGTGCCTTACACTTAAATCCTTTTTGAATTTACTCACCTTATGACACAATATTGAATTATCTTTTCCCATGTGGAAAACATTTGTTGTCTCCCCTCATCATTTCACCTCTCCGGAGAAAGGGCATCCCTTCTTTAAGAAGGACTCGTGGTGTTGGTAGCAGAAGTGGGTTTGGATCTTATTAACGCCGCTGGATCACATGTCTAAACGTCTTTCTGAAGAGTAGTGCCCTGAGCTGTAGGATTGAAATCATACCTGACATCACTCACCTCCGGGGCTCCCGTAAGGAAACAGCTTTATGAAGCATAACTATAGAAATATGACTTACTATTTATAATAAGAACCGTTTATGTTTGAGACTCATCGAAACAAGTTAATATAGTAAACTAAGAAAGGATTTTCATACAGGGAGAAATGAACGGATGTTTACAATACATAATTAAAAAATTAAATGTTTATCTTCACACAGTACTTTTATTACTTTCACCTTTTCTCAGTAAAGGAGCAGATGAGAATTTTCTGAACTTATGAGGTTTAATGTTCAGTTTATTTTTCTTGAGTTTCATGCTTTCCCTTTGTTACTTCTTGATGCATCTCTTTTCTTCTCCCCCAAATGCTGCAGTACTCAACTGAAGCATTCAAACTCAGTCATGGTGATGAGTATATTTAACTCGGAAAAATAGACCAAGTCTCAAAAAACAAAGGGATTCCTCTATTAGAAGGGTCCCATAGGTTTTATTTACTAATCCATCAAAGGGATGCACGCACACACACACACAATACTCCATTCTTTTCATTTGCTACAATTTGTTCAGCAGTTTCCTAGATGTCTGAGAGGCAATCTAGAGTATTTTTATAAAATCTAGTTCTTTACTTTTCTTCTCCCCCTTCATGTACCCCTTTTAATCAGAATCAGAAAGTTTGTTTGTTTATGATTATTACTATTTCCTTTCTGTTTTTATCTTCTCCTTGTTTCTTTGTTGAGTTTGATGTAGTTCCCTATCAAACTCTGTGAGTGTTCAACTCTTTTTTTTGTCCTTTTTAGAAAAGAGTAAGATTTATTAATGTGCACTTATCCACTTTCTCCACATTAAGCACTCCAATTATGAGAAAAAAACACCTTGGATCCCCCCAGTATATTTTAGGCACTTAGTGTGTTGACTGATTAATCAACTCAAAGGTTTAAGGTAGTCAAGGCCCTGCAGACTTGGAATATGCTCCAAAAGTTCCCTGAGTCACACATCTCTTCTGCTAGACAAGATGATGGGGGTCTTTATATTTTGCTATGTTATATTCTTATGTCATGGCTAAGCTTCCTTTTATTAACTGCTGATCTCTATATAAAAACGTCTCCTTTTTCCCTGGATCGCACCCCTCAACCAGAATTAGGCCTAGCCAGGGAAAAATAACGAATTTATAGTTATCCAATTAGGTTTGGTTGTGTGATTTTCTTCATCTCTATTAAGTAGCATATGAGTAAGTGTAAGAAAAGAGATTAACTAGGGTTGGGGTTTGGCAAGGTATGAGTGTCAATAGGACAAAGAGGCAAGGGATTCAAAAGTAAAGAACAGTATAATGAATTATATGGCTTATATTAGAAGAGAGAAAAGTGAAATTAGATTAAATCTAAGCAGAATAAGGGTAACTACCATTCTTATAAGAGCTAGTGAAATTGTCTTCTGTAGAACAAAATCTTATAAGTACTGGGAAATTTTGTAATTCTATCAATTAAAGCTTTCAAGGGCATTTTATGTACTTATTGCTTACAATGAACAAGCAATTGTATAGAACGAGATGTTTTTTTTTTTCTGTTGTTTCTATCATATCCCTATAATACCATTGAATGCTCATTTTAGAACTATAGTCAGGAATAGAAATCTCATTTTATTACTAGACTTCCTGAAAGAAAATAATTAGTGTGAAGGGCTATTTTTATAATCTTCTCAAATGTTGAGGAAGAAATAGTCACTTTTAGTCTGGAGATTATGGGAAGGCTTCCTGGAGGAATGGATTCTTGTATGAAATAGATTTTAACAGGCATACATGTGGAAGGATATTCTAAATGTGGTAGGACATCCTTCAGTAATGTGTGGAGAGTTGAGGTTAAGGAAATAAGAGAATGCATTTGACTGGAATGTAAAGTATTTGAAAAAGGAGTAAAGAGAAATAAGGCTATTGAAATTAGAAACTAATAAATTGGAAAGCTTTGCACTATTGTAGTTTTCCACTTTGTTTATAGGTCTTTGTTCATCTAAGTCTTTTCATGCTTTTCTGTAGTCATCATGTTTGTCATTTCTTATATCACAGTAATATACTTTTACATTCATATGCCTCAATTTAATTTATCTGTTCTTCTCTTGATGGCCATTTCCTTTGTTTCCAATTCTTAATTACCCTGAAAAGCTCATCTACAAATATTTTGGTATATACGGAACCTTCTTTTTGTCATTGACTTTCTTGGGGGGTTTCTAAATTTAGTATATATTTTGCTCTTATGTGTACATGCTGTTTCTCTATCTCTTCTAGTATGTAAGCTTCTTGAGGGCAGATGGTATTTTTTTTTTTTTGTATTTTCTGTTTCCATCACCTAGTGGCATCTGACACATAATAGATGCTTAATAAATGCTTGTTGTCCCATTTCCATTTTTAAATCTTTACATTCTCTGTTTTTAATGCTATTTTTCCCTTAAAACAAAACAAAAAAAAAAACCCAATATGTAAGGCGTTTTGCAAAACTGATATTTTGTGGACAGTACCTATAACATATATTAGGTAGACATGACACTGGAAATCAAAGATAAATTTTGCCTCTATTTCTAAAGACACAATTTTTCATCTCTAAAAAACATAATGATTATATGAGAAATAGAAGAAATGTGATTATGTGTGGAGAAAAGAGTGTTTTGAGATTCAATTAAATTGTGTGGCCAGTATTTAAGGGTTACTTTTTTTTTCTAGGTTTCTGGGTGGATAGGACACCTGTTCATGAAGCTGCCCAACAGGGTGAAACCTTGCAGCTACAGCAACTGATTGAGAATGGTGCTTGTGTCAACCTAGCCACTGTGGACTCCATCACACCTCTGCATGAGGCTAGTCTTCAGGGTCAGACACAATGTGTAGAACTTTTGCTGGCTGCTGGAGCCCAGGTTGGTTATCTTTGAATGGAGACATTTTTTTTTTCAGGAGGGGGTGAATCTGCAGTATAGTTTCATTCTGGGCTACTTTACCTGTTCCTGAGGAGGAGATGCTTTTGATACTAATTCTTTTTTGAATCTTTAGTTTGAATGTTTATTCAACTCATGTACCACTTTCTTGTGTCAAGTCTTTCCTGATGACCTATGAAGTAGCTTAGTTGAAATGAAGGAATAGTTATGAAAATTGAAGAGGTTGATGAACTGGGAGACAAAGAAGATATTTGCTTAAGGGTTTACAGTAGAAAAAGAACACTATAAATTGTGTTCTGACCTCTTTGAGAAAGGAGACAGTATAATCAAGAACAAATTAACCTCATTTCCTTTTTTGATACTAATTTTACTAATAGATATCCAGAGGAGAGGAATGCTGTAGATAGAGTTTATTTAGATTTTAGGAAAGCTTTTCATAAAGTGTTCTTGTGTATAAGATAGATATGGATTAGATGATATTATAGTTAGAATAATCAGAACTGGATGAATGGCTAGACTTGATGCAATTGCTAATGTCTTGGTGTTTATATGGAAGAAGGTTTCCATCCTTAGTTCTCCATGTTTGACCTTATACTGTTTTAACATTTTTTATCAGTTACTTGGATAAAGGCATAAATGGTACAAAGCTTGGAAGGGATAGCTAACATGGTGGTTTGTCATAGTTGAAATGATTTTGACAGACTAAAATAATGAGCCTGATTTTATCAGATGATTTTTGGTAGAAATAGATTTAAAATCTGGTGCTTGAATACAAAAAAATCCAATTTCACAAGTGAAAAATGGGATAACTATATTATATAGATATCAATTTATTCTGGAAAATGTGAGTCAGCAATGTGATATGGCAGCCAAAAAATGAAATGAAATCTTGGGCTGTTTTAAGATGGAGCATAGCTTCCAGGAAGAGGGAGATGATGATCCTTCAGTACTTTTCTCTCTTTAGACCTCATCTGAAGGATCATCGGCTCTGGAAACCAAGGTTTAAGAAGAACCATGTTAAAACTAAAAAGTATGCAAAGGAGGATACCAGATATGATGAAGTGTCTTGAGTTAATGCATGTGAAAATTGGTAGAAGAAATTGGGCATGTTTAACTTGGAGAAAAGAAACTCCTGGAGGTGGTCTTCTTTTAAACTATCTTTTAATTTTAACTCTTACCTGATTTTATTTTTTTTTGTTTTGTTTTTGAAGTGGTATTTAGTAAAAGAAGGATTAGATTTGTTTTGTTTTATCTTGAAGGGCCAAAGAAGTAGCAATGGGTGGAAGTGACAAAGAGGCAAATTTAAGGCTTGATGTTAGGAAAAATTTGGCAACAATTAAAGCATTATTAGGTTCACCTTCCTTGAAAGTCTTCAAGTAAAGGCTGGACAGTCACTTGTTCAAAATACATAATGGTGCTTCTTTTTTTGTGTACAAGTTAAATTAGATGGCCATTGAGATATAATTTCCAAATCTCAAATTTCTGTAATTCTGTGACCTGGTAGATTATAGCAAATTAGTGATTTAACAATCTCAGAGGATAGGTTTCTGAGTGATGGCAATAGAGCAAGGGTTTTGAAATAATAATAAAGAGCAAGGAATCTGCTCGCCTTTCCTCATGGCCTAATGTATCTGAACATGAAAAAAAATACACCCCATACTAAAGAAGATGGCCAGGGAAGTATGAGAATATGAAGAAAATAAAGGATAGATGGGAGTTTATTTACAAGAGCTTCCAGAAGGCAGAGTAAATGGCGAGGGTGGAAGAAGGGACTAAGGGGAGGGTAAATGGAATGGAGGTATATAAGGAATGATAGCAGTGTAAGGAGGTTTTAACTTTAGTAAACACTGGATCACAGAAATTGAGGGGAAGAAGATGGGAATTTGTTAGCTAAAAAAGGAAAGTGTTGGGGTACTGACTCACTAAGGTCATGGGAAGGCAAACGATTGTTAGTGTAGGGGCAGTGTATTCTTTCACTGGATTAAGGAGATGGAAATGATGGGAGAACTTACGTTGAATATCAAATTAAGTAATTACTTAGTGATTGGGTCCTTAGAGTCAAGACTCACCTGTGCTGAAATGACTGTACCACTAGTCTAGATCAGGATTACTAGTGAGATATTGTTGCTAACCCCATGGTCATGTAGCTAGTAAGTATGAAGCTGAACTTAAACTCCACAATAGACTACAAGCCATTTTCTGCCTTTTTAAAGCCAACAGAGTTACAACCAATATTTTTTCAAAAGGATTGCATTCAGGATGCCTTGGCACTAGAAGGTAAGATAGTACTGTGGCAATAAAAAGAGAAGAGTTATTGAATTCCCTCCTACCTCTCTTCAAAAATAGGAAATTCTTTCAGGAAGTTTGGTTTTTGTTTGGGTGATGAGAAAAGACAAAAGCTTAATTCCTGGTTCTTTGCTTTCTTGTTAAGCAAGCTATATTCTATATTCATATCTATATTCTTTTCCACCCAAACTCAAGGGTATGCTAGAGCTAGCTTAAACTGGACCCAATTACTAAATTTTCAGTATGAGCATTTACCTAAAAATTGGCAAATAAAAAATTAGATCTTGATTTATTGTTTTGTTGATTGTCTAGATTTAAGAAAGTGATGAAGACAGTATTAATAGTACAGGTTAAATTTAAAAGTGTGTTGTATACATTTTTTTTTTGTCTTGAAGAGCTAATTGTTAAGCATTTATCAGCATGCCATTGCTTAAACTTCTAAACTTAGTATTTCCTTGACCCTTGTCTTTAGGTCTTTAATTTGATCAAGGAACAAAGCTGAAATTACATTTCTTAACAAAAGCATTTTCTAAATTTTAATGAAACAAGTAACTAAGCTTATTGTCAGAAGTTTAAATCTATATTTAATCATTCACTAGTGTGATTGTAGGCAAGTTACTTAATTCATTTCAGCAAGCATTTACTAAGTGCCTAATGTGTCCTAAATTCTGTACTGTATATGTAAACAAAAATGAAAGTCTCTGCTTTTAAGAAGTTTGTAGTCTGCTTAATCTTTCTGATCCTCAATTTTCTCACTTATAAAATGGTAATATTAGGACACTACCTATTTCATAAGATTGTTGTGAAAAAAGTTCTGTAAATTGTAAAATATCACATTAATATTAGCTATTATGATTTATTATGATTTAGGAGCCTCTGCTGAATGAACTTTGATCATGTATAATATATGGTATTTATATAGTAATTATATGGTAATATATGGTAAAGTACTTTGTACTATAAAGTACTATGCAAATAAACTTAGAAAATAAGAGAGATCCTTGACTATCGTGCCATAGGTATTGCCAAGAGTTGTTTTCCATCAAGTGTTGTGTGTGTGTGTATGTCTCTGTGTGTGTGTGTGTGTGTGTGTGTGTGTGTGTGTGTGTGTGTGTATGTGTATGTGTGTGTGTGTTTTTTTTCCTTTTTGAGGTGGATGCCCGGAACATCGATGGCAGTACCCCCCTCTGTGATGCCTGTGCCTCTGGCAGCATTGAATGTGTGAAGTTGCTGCTTTCTCATGGGGCAAAGGTCAACCCACCACTGTACACTGCGTCCCCACTACATGAAGCCTGCATGAGTGGTGAGTAGTCTTTTGTAGCCTTACTGGCCTGGTTTTTTTTCATATTCTTCTTGTTTAAGGCTCCATGCCAGTCCATCAATAAACATTTATTAAGGCCTTACTCTGTGCTAAGCATGGCATTAAGGATTGGGAGTACAGAAGGAGGCAAAGGTAGTCCCTGCCCTCAAGGGGACTGATTGAAGGAGATAAGATGCAAATACATATACACAAAGTTATATACACTGGATATAGAAGAAATTTTTAAAAAATATCCTACTAAAACTGAGAGAGGTTGGAGTTTTCTCACAGAAGGTGGGATTTTAGTTGGGACTATAAAGTCATAGAGGGCAATGAGCAGATTTTGAGGTTTTAGAGCATTCCAGCCAGAGAAAACAATTAGAGCTGAGAGAGAGGGGAGGGGGGGCTTGTGGAGCAGCCAAGAGGCCAGTATCTCAGAGTCAAAGACTGTTAAGAATAAGGTATAAAAGCCTGGAAAGAGAGTTGGGTTATCAAAGCTTTGAATGTCAAATGGTAAAGCCACGTTAGTGACTGAATAGCACATGATTAGAGTGGGGCAAGAACTGAGAACCCAGCAGCAAGCTATTGAAGCAGTCCTTGTAAGGTGATGAGAGCATCTCCTGGAGCGATGGCATGTCAAAGGAGAAAAGGGAGCATGTTAGAGAGGCCTCAGCAACAGGGATGCAATGAAGGAGGAGAAATCCCAAGGAGCCCAGGACCACTCTGGGCTGTCCCTGTCAATAACGGGGAAAGTAGGAGGGGGGAAAGTTAGGAGCAAAGTGAGATCTGTCTCAGACATAATGAGTTCAAGATGTCTGAAAGGCATTGGAGTTATAAGATTGGAGGTCGGCAGAGATTGTAGCAGGATAACTAGATTTGACAATTATCAGCATAGGATTGGTAATTGCAACTTTTACAGGTAAGGAAACTGAGGCCTTCAGAGATTAAATCACTTGGCCAGAATCATAGAGGTGGGAGTCAAAGCTGGGTTCTCTGATTCAAAAAAATGAGGTAGTTCAAGTGGTGATCTCTGAAGTTTCTTCCAGCTCTGTGTCTTAAGCGGAAAAGTTAGTGCACAAAGACACAGAGGTGGAGATGTAATAAAATATTCATGGAACAGAAAATAAGTCAATGTTGATCCCAGTTCACATTATAACTACCTATTAGAGATCTACACCTGGATGTACTGCTGGCATCTTAAGCTCAACAAGTTGAAAACGCTGTCTCTTCTCTGAAAACGTCCTTATAACTTATTCTGCATTATAGTTATGGATGCCATGCCATGTCTTCTACTGTGAATTGTAAGTTTCTTGATAGAAGGTACCAAGTTGTATGTATTTAGTTTTATGTATTTAGTGACTAGAACAATACCTTGCATATAGAAGATGTACTATGTTTGTTGAATGATGTTGACAAGACATCAAGGTAGAACAGTCCATCAGGCTCTTAGAGGTGTAGAGCTGAAACCTAGAAGAAAAGTTAGGGCTGAAGATGAAAGATCAAGAATTATCCACAAATGGGTAATAGTTAAAACCAAGATAGTGAAAGAAGTGTCTGAAATGAGGATATATATCTATATATCTATATCTCTCTCTCTCTCTCTGTATATATATATATATATATATACAGAGAGAGAGAGAGAGAGAGAGAGAGAGAGAGAGAGAGAGAGAGACAGAGACAGAGACAGAGACAGAGACAGAGACAGAGACAGAGAGACAGACAGACAGAGACAGACTAGGACTGAATATTGGAGCAGGCTCATTTTGGTCAGTAGACAAAAAAAGAATTTGGGAGGGAAATAAATAAAGAAAAGAGAGCCAATATAATGTTAGTGGAAGGTTGGTAGAAGGTTCATCCATAGCATTTTGGAGATGCCAGTATGAAAATAATTGCAGGACTCATAGTTTCTATAGTGTTCCCTGAGGTTAGGAGGAGACAGTGGGGTAAAAGTTAGTGAATATTATCTTTCCCAATCAGGACTCCTCTAGGAATATTAAAATAGGAATTGTCTACCTATTCCCAATTAGAGATGAAATTCTCTATCTAGTTTCTCTACTCTAGCTGTTATATAGGCATGATTGAATAGTTTCTCCTATGCTTTGGTTTAATAACTATTGTTTCCTTAGAGTCACACGGTAAATATGAACTACTTGCAAGACTAGGACAGAGGGTGGTTTTGTCTTTTTAAAGAGAACTTGGAATTCATATTCTATCACATTATTATTTATATAAAAGAGAGGGGTCTACATTTGTTAACCTCCATGCTTCCTTTTTAATTCATTTAAAGGAAGTTCTGAATGTGTGCGGCTTCTTATTGATGTTGGAGCTAATCTAGAAGCCCATGATTGCCATTTTGGTACTCCATTGCATGTTGCCTGTGCAAGGGAGCATCTGGATTGTGTGAAAGTGCTGCTTAATGCAGGTAAGTGGTTTTAACTAGTACAGTATTATTTGACATGTGACATTTGGGACCTGAACACAACCTCTACCTACTGTGGCTGATTCCTAAATTGGGTAGAGAGAAGGTTTTAGCATGAGGCACACAAATCAAATCTAGGGATGTGATTCATAGTGAAACTTCAAGACTGTATAGAATTCAGTTAATTCTTAAGGTTATCAGACATCCTCACAAAGTTCAGAATGGGCAGTTTCCCAAGATGGAAAACAAGAAATACATAGAAAACTAAGATTTTTATATATTATACTTTTAATAGCATAGTCAGAGATTTCAATCCTCCTTAACTTTCCTTAATATCTCAAATCATTCTTTTTAGAAAAAAGCTTCCATGTTTTATCTCAGATTAATTCAATACTTTGTGGAAGTTGTTTTTAAAATTTTTTTAATTTTATTATTTTACTATTTTAATTGTGTCTTGGAAATAGTCACATGGAACTGTCAAGAAATAGAAAAGATCACTTTTCTTACCTTACCAGCCTTCTAAACAAGATGGATTTCTAGTTAAGAGCTTTTCTATTTGTATTTCTATTTTCTTTAGTTTGCTTCTTTCAACTATTACCATAGTAGTTATTTTTTAAAAGTAGTTACTGTAATAAATTTATTTAATTATATATTTATGTAAATATGGAGGAATGTCAATTTTGTTGACTTCTGAAATTAAATCTTTTTTGCCCAGGTGAAGGGAGGGATTCCTGACTTAACTTTTCATTCATAGTCCACATCAAAACAAAGCATACAGCCTAGATAAATTTCAGAAATAGTTTCCACAGACATAGGCCCATTAAGTGACCAGAGAACATAATTCTTTGAGAGCAACAAAGTTTTTAGGGTTATTACTTCATTGATGTTAAGAGTTGTGGGACTCTGGTGGTGGGTTGGGAATAACCATGTGGTGCAATAGAAGAGTCCCAGGTCTGGAGTCAGGAAGACTCATCTTTGTGAATTCAAATCTGACTTCTTGCTAGTCACTTTCTGTCTGTGTGACCCTGGGCAAATCACTTCACCCCTTTTGCCTCAGTTCCTTGCCTGGTAAAATAACTGGAGAAGGAAATGGCAACTACTCTGGTATCTTTGCTCAGAAAACTTCAAATTAAATCATTAATGAAAAACAAACATCTAAAAGAGCTCAGAAACCCTAATACATCCCTATAAAGCAACCAAAGAAATAATAAAGAAAATCAAATGAAAGTAGCTGTAAGCTTCTTCATCCAATTTAGGATTGTAAAACAAAACAAAACAAAACAAAACAAAACAAAACAAAAAAAAAACTACCAGAGTCCTTCAGGAGCTCTGAATGAAGAAAAACCAGATAGGTGAAAGGCAAAGTGTACAGATAGACTCAGATCCATAGCAAAAGACAAGGTGAGAGAACACCTCAGGCTCAGTGTTTGGGGAGTCTCACGTTGGCTATAGGAGGAGGGATGGGCTGGATGAATGTCCAGTGCAGGCCCAGGAAGCCTTTGCCTGAGCACACCGCACAATGACTGTCCTTGATCTCAAAGAGGACCACAGTGACATCAGTGTTAGGGCAAAGGAAAGTGGGTCTGACTGTGGCTCATCAGACCAATGTGCGCTTAGAAAGAGCTGCCTTCAGTCAGGTATGAGGGTCCATATAAACATTTGGAATGGACATGTCTCTAGATTTGCACATCTTTTATTTTGAATTACTGCAGTTCTGCTTTATTCATAGAGCACAGTGCTTTCTTTGATGTGAGCTTGCCATGCTTGGCCCGTGTCTCCCATGTCTTTCACAATTGATTCCAGAGTTCTTCAGAGAAACCTTGAGTGTCCTTGTATCCCTAAGTGCCTGCCTTATGTGAGTTCTTCATCAAATAGTCTTTTAGACCAGTTCTGTTTGGCCAGCCCAATGGAGTTGCGCTCTCTGGAGCAGTTGGGATGCTTGGCAATTTAGTTTGAGAAGGACCCCAGTGTTTGGTACCTTAGCCTGCCAAGTGATTTTCAGAATCTTCCTAAGACAATTCAAAGGGAAGTGATTCAGTTTTCTGGCATGGCCCTGGTATCTTGTTCAGGTTTTATAGGTATACAAAAATAAGGTTAGCATAATGACTGTCTACCTTCAGTTTGGTAGGCAGCCTAATACCTCTTCTCTCCCACACTTTCCTTTAAAGCCTCCCAAACACTGAGCCAGCTCTGGCAGTGCATAAGTCAGCCTTATCATCTATGTATGTATATCCCTGAAAAGTATACTGCCCAGGTAAGTGAATTTATCTATATTATTCAAAATTTTTCCATTTGCTTTAACAGATAGTTCCACATATGGATGGTATAGTGCTGATTGGTGGAGACTCTCTATTTTCTTGATGTTAATTGTCAGATCAAAATTAATACAAGCAACAGAGAATTGATCCATACTCTGTTGCTGCTTAGTCTTAGAAGTTGCATTGAGTGCACAATCATCTGTGAACAAAAAGTTGAGCACCAGCTTTCCCTTCATTTTAGCCTTGGCTTGTAGCCTATTCAAATTAAATAATTTACCATTAGTGCAATAGCTTACCTTGATGCCTTTTTCCTCCTCATTAAAGGTATCTGAAAAAATTGCTGAAAATATCATGCACTAAAGCATGGAAGCAAGCCCACATAAAATCATTGATCATTGGGAATACACAATCCATTATTCATGGAATATAGAAGTGGTGTACAGTACTGATGAACTTCTCCAAGCAAGCAAATTTTGCCATGATCTTCCCACAAGTCCTCACAACTGACAGTATTAGTTTAGGTTAGATGGCTAAATGTTGGATACAGATCTCCTTTCTGCTCCTGGAATTTCTCCTTGGGCAACAAACACTATTTTGACTTTCTGCCTTTTCTGAAGCCACACTGGCTCTTGGGAGGGTGACCATCTTCCAGGTAAAAGATCAGTCTATTAAGAAGGACTCTGGCAAGAATCCTTCCAGGTAAGGACAAAGAGAGAGGACCCCTTTCACCCCCACCCCCGTGATAATCATGGGACAACCTATATATCTTTACTTTATAGAGATGGACAGTTGAGTCATCCTTGAACTCCTAAAGGATAACTTCCTATTGCCATAAAGCCAGTAAGATTTCATTCAGCTTTGGCATTGCAGTAGACTCCTTGCTTTGTAAATCTCAGCTGAAATAGAATCAACAGCAGGAACTTTGCCACACAAGAGGAGCCAAATGGCATTCAAAATCTCTTCAGCTGAAATTCTGCTAGAGAGGAGTTTACTTTACCTTGAACAGGCAATGTTCAAGCATTGAACGTCAGCATTAGTTGATGGAAGTGTTGAGCCCATCTCTTCAAGATCATGCCCTTATCACTAATCAATGTGGCTTCATCAGGGCTGAGTAGTTGAGAAGCACCGTAGGTCTTTGGCCTTACATTCAGGGAATCATAAAAGCACTTTGGATTGTTACCCTCAATGAAAAAATGAATTTTATCTATCTTCCTCATGAACCAAAAATCCTACATCACTCTAACTTGCACTTTACTTTTGATGAAGTTAAATGCTGCCTTCTTAGAGATAGATGAACTATTTTGTTGGTAAACTTGTGAAGTTCTCATTTTTCACTTGGCAGCTTCTAAAGTTCTCCATCGTTTTTGTCCAACCAATTTGGATGTTTGTGGCTTTTTTGGCACAGATAAGTCAGTGCTGTTTACCATATCTCTGAAAACTGCCAACTCTGCTCCACTGCTGCCATCTGTGCGTTGGCTCAGCTTTCCTTCTAAGTTAGCAACAAACCATTCCTCCACAGAGAAATGATCTAATTTTTGACATTAAGACTTCTGATGAGAAGTTTTATGTTGTCCATTTCTATTTTATATTTGTTAAATTCAGAATAAAATAACATTTGGGAAAATGTTGATGGGTCACTAGTTAGATCAATAAAATTCTTATTTGCTATTTTATTACCTGAATATTGAAAACAGTTATTTCTCACTAACTTAAGGAACCTATTTAGAATGAACCACAATGTGTATTACAATATAGTACACAGTCAGGTCTATAAATGGAATTGAAGGTCTTAAATCAAAAGAGTTTTTTTGTGCTAATGACTGAAAACCAAACTGATATATAAATTGTACTTGGCAACATGTACTCACCTACTCTTTTTTTTTTTTTTTCAAAGGAAAGGGGTAGGAAGATAAGAGTTGAATCTTTATTGCTTACTTGGCTTTTTAATCACAAGACAAATTATAACTATAAATTCTTTGCTTTGAGTTTTTGGAAGGAGTTAAATAGAGATGAATTAAGAAAATGCCCCTCCTACCCTTTTAGCATAATTTCAGTGAACTTTTCTTTAAATTTGTTCTTATATTATTAATTTATTTTCCTGGCTCTCCTTTGGTTAAGACTCTAGATATCTTGAAATTATAAAATCAATAGATGTGATTTCACCATAAAAGAGTAACCAGGTAATAGTAAATTAAGATTTACTGTCCTTTACATCTGCATGCTCATATGCAAGTTGGCTCTTGCTTGACTACAGTGAGTAAAGCTAGGACCAATGGGTTGAAGTTTTAGAAAAGCAGATTCAGTTCAGTGTGAGAAAAATCTTCCTAATTAATGATGAGAACTATCCTAAAATGTAGTTAACTTAATAGGCAATAAATTCCTCATTCCTCAAGTTATTTAAGCCAAAAAAATTGTGAATGACTGTCACAGATAATGTAAAGAGAATTCATATTAAAATGTTTCTCAAAGATATTTTTGTTCAGAGAACCACGAGGAAAATGAATTCCCTACAGATGGTGAGGTCTTCAAGGTTTTTAGGTTTACAAATGACATTGTATTAATATCATGAAATCCCAAAATACCACAGTGTTTGTTTAATCACATTTTTCTTTTAATTAAATAAAATCAAATCAAAAGAGATCAGCTTTATATTGACAATGGGATCAGATTTTTATCGACATCTTTTGTTTTTGTGTTGCCTATATTTCTCCCTTTATCTTTCCCTTTCCTCTTCCCAAGAAAGGGAGCCATATAATAAAGAATTTTTCAAATTATAGAGGAAGAGAAGAAAAAACCCCAGCAAACCAGTCAAAAGGTTTGAGAGGAAAAAATAATGTTTTGTTCAGTGTTCTTCACTTGAGGATTTCAGAGATGACTTCTTTTTTTCTTTTCTTTGGTGCCAAACTTATTCTTTATGATTTTGCAGATTTCACTTTTGATTTTTGTTATTCTTTCCATTTACACTTTCATCCCTGGGCATGTTGTTTTCCTTACTCTGCTTTGCTTTGTTTCAGTTCATCATAAATCTTTTCATGCTTCTCTAGATTATCATGTTTGTCTTTTCTCACAGAACAATAATGTATGCCACTAGATGCATATATTACAAGATAGGCCAATTCTTTGCTATTAAAAAATGTTGGTATGCATCATTTGGTGTAGGTAGACCTTTCTTTTTGTCAGTCACCTCCTTGGGGTATTTGCCTAACAGTGCAATCTCTGGATCAGAGAGTATGGACATTTTAGAAGGGTGGACATATTACAGAGTTCTCCTTTTAACTTTTGGATAATGCCTTTGGTATGTATCTTTTGTTTCTCCTCGCATTTTAGGAGCCAATGTGAATGCAGCAAAATTGCATGAGACAGCTCTTCATCATGCAGCCAAAGTAAAGAATGTAGACCTCATTGAGATGCTGGTTGAGTTTGGAGGCAACATCTATGCCCGGGACAATCGAGGAAAGAAGCCTTCTGATTATACTTGGAGCAGCAGTGCCTCTGCTAAATGTTTTGAGTATTATGAAAGTAAGTCTAGTTTGGGGGAGATTTATTTACTTGTCCAAAATTTCTAATCCCTCATTTTACAGTTATCTAAGTAGCCACAGGTTAAGTATTCATTCACTAGTCATACTATGTTCTTTATACAGTTGATCAATTAACAAGTATTTATTTAGCCTCTATTATGTCCCAGTGCTGTGGTAGGAACTGGGGAAACAAATACCATGAATGTAACAATTCCTGTTTGCAAGAAATTTAGATTCTAATCTGTTAATCCATATTGCACAAAAAGGTCATAATATTTACATAGTTTTTTAACTGTGGCAATGGGGTTTGTATTGATATACTCAAGTTTCTTGTTATCCATAGTCTGCCTTTTTATGATAGTTGTCCCAGGTTGAAAGGTTTAGTCTGACTTGAAAGAGGGTAACTAACTGTCCTTTATGAGATTAATCCCTTAACTTTAGCTTCCTTAGTCCTATACTCTAACAAGCACATGGTCTCCGAGGTTTTTGATTGTATACCTCATCAGTTAAAAAAAAAAAAAAAGTACTACTCTGATTCCCAATATATTTAATCCTTTTTTATTTTTACATGATATACATGATTTTAAGTTTAGTTTATTTTGATACTTGGGTTTTAATTTGCTATCATTCCTGAAAAGGATATTTTCCAAAGTTACATCATTTCAAATATGGTGGTTATGTTTACTAAATCTTAAGACTCATTTGTTAGCCCTACCTATCAGTTACACAAGGTTTTTGTTAAAATTCAGCTAGTAAATTTCCATTACCTCTGATGTCAGTGATCCTTGCAAACTAATCTAAAAGGGCTGTATTTATGTTTTTTTTTTTAATAAATGGGTTAAAAACTATTTGAAATATTTTTAAATGTTAGAAAATTGTTTCTATGTTTTCAAAGTATGTAAATATTAGAGTTTTTATAGGTGAGATGCATAGTTTTTAGCAACAAAAATTATAGAAACATTTCCAAAGTGTACTTTCCATAGAAAGAATTTTTCAAAAAACAGCTATTTTTTTTTCCCCTACAGGGCAGCTAGGTGTCTCAGTGGATAGAGCACCAGCCCTGAATTCAGGATCTGGTCTCAGAAACTTAACACTTCCTAGCTGTGTAACCTTGGGCAAGTCACTTAACCCCAGCCCTCAGGGGAAAAAAAACCAAAAATGTAGTATATTTTTTCCCCTAATTTTTAAAACTTAACCTTTGTTTGATATCAAGCTATTTAGGAAACTAAAACAAGTATATAACACCAAAAGCCATTTCCCACTGGATAAAAAATTTGAACAAACAAGTTTTTTAAAAAATAATTATATATTATTAACCATATGAAATACAGCTGCAAATTACTAATAATAAAAAATGCAATTCAAAACAACTCTGAAGTTTTATTCCATACCCAGCAAACTGTCATAGATAACAAAATATGCCTATAGTCTACTGGTGGATACTAAGGCAGTGACTAAAATACCCATAATTTTTGATTCAGACATCCTACAGGTAGGCAGTAAGTATATCCCAAGGAAGTTAAAGTTTTAAAAAAATAGGTCTTATATCTATGTTTAATATGACTTTCTATAAGAAATCTATGTTTAATATTACTTTCCTATAAGAAATCATGAATGTGAAGAATTCAGAGAAGCTTGGGAAAAGTTAAATGAACTAATACAAAATAAAGTAAGCAAAACTAGAAAAACAGTATTCACAGTGACTATAGCAACATAAATTAAAAGCAACAACAACAAAAAAAGAAAATGTGCTATGTAATTATAATGACCAAACTTCCCTGGAAGAGATACTACTGCTACTCTCTCTATATATGTATACATCTCTTAAAGTTTTGCAAAGAACTTTACATATATTCTCTCATTTTATCCACAACAATCCTGAAAATTAGGTGCTGTTATTAATCCTCATTTTACAGATGAGGAAACTGAGGTGAACTGATTAAGTGATTTGCCAAGGTCACCCTGCTTTCAAATAAAAGCCATATTTGAACTCAGGTCTTCCTGATTCTACGCCACTGATTTATTCCTGTTCTTTGCTCCTTGACTACTTACAAGCTTGGTGGGGTCACATGCCCATCTTTATACTTCCCAAAGCGTACAAACATGAGAATTCACCTCCTTTGTTTGCAGAGGTGGGTAATCATAGGTGTAGTACACTGACACGTGTAGGATGGTGCTAAGATTGTGGCCCTAGGTGACTGGGTGGTGCCCTTGACCGAAATAGGTACGTGTGAAAGAAAGGAGGGTCTTTGGGGAAATAAAATGAGACCTGTAATGCAAATTGCCACCCATGCATGCCTACTCTGAGCATTCACAGCATCCTCCCCAAAATGAGGCAGTTGGTCCAAGCTTTTACTCAATCACAGAGTCCCTGAGGGGAGCTTCTTTAGTCATGAGGTGTCCTGGAGGGATGAAGGGTCACTGTTCCCTTCTTTTCTTCCCTCCTCCCCTTACTCCCCTTGGGTTTATTGGAGGAGGAAGGCAGTTTTTCGAATTGTGCCTTCTGAGGATGCCTGGAGAAGAGCCAACATCTGGTGCAGAAAGTGAACAGTTGGAACTTGCAGAGAGTGGGGAGAAAAGAGACTTGGGGAGTTCTGCGTCACAACAGGCGAAAGTCACGGTGGGGCTGTGTTGGAAATAGCTTCCTGATTGGGTAACCTAGAAGAATCTTCCCCAGATTATTTGGTTATTTGGTGTCCCCACTTTGGAGATCATTGTCCTAGGAAATGAGTTAATCATTCATAGAGTTATGCTGCCTTATCAGATAGGTCTAGATGACCAATTAGAATACCATTGGTCTCAGAAACCCCAGGATAAAATCCCTGTTTCTGTTCTTTCCTCCTTGCCTCCATGTTATTTATTTACAAAACTGATGAGAGTACTTGTTCATCTTTGTACCTCTCACAGAAAATAATGGGTGTTCATTAACTATTTTCTGAATGAATTCAAATCTTCTTGCTTTCTACTTGAGACTTTTTGAAAAATACAAGTATAAGGCTTTAGAATATTGTTATCTATTATCTTTGGGGTTCATTCACCTGTTTGTTGTTCCTTAAACTTGACTCATGTATGTCCTTGTCTTCTATACTTTTTCCAGAGACACCTCTGACTTTGTCACAACTTTGCAGAGTGAGCTTGAGGAAGGCTACTGGCGTCAGAGGGCTTGAGAAAATTGCCAAGTTGAATATTCCTCCAAGGTTAATAGATTATCTTTCATACAACTAAGACAAAGACATGGAAGAAAGAAGTGATCTTGGAATTTTATCCTGTGTTGCTAAAATTAATTTTCCCAACATCTGGTAGAGAAAAATGATTGTTGTATCTGTAGTGGTATTAATACCATATGCAGAACATTTCCACTTATCTCTCTGTTCTGTCAGAGAAATTATTTCAAGTGTAATAAGAAAGCACTAACTCTTAACTCTTTATTGTATAGACATGCTTCTCTAATAGAGCACTTTAATCTTGTCACTGTCATAGCCAAGCACATTAATGAGTGGAAAGGGAGTTGCTATAGTCTAGGCTTCCTTTATTTGATGAACTTTCCCAGTGACTTACAGTATAAAATGTGACTCAGAGCAGAGAAGGAAATGACAGTTTCTGTGGAGACTTCTGAGCCTTCCTTTACCTGGTAGGAGCTCATATTGATGTTTGCTACTCTAGTGTAACTGATTCCATTTCACCCTTCTTTAGGATTATATGTTTATAGATAGGTGTGAGTTGTAGTTCAAATGCCTTGTAAAAACTTAAAGGCAGTCCCTTTAGATCATTGACAGCAGGACCCTGAAATAACTGCTCTATAAATACCCTTCTGTTTACATACTCTCTATTTTGCACAGTAGCAAGGCATAAAAAAAGTCCACTGAGGCTAAAGGGATTTATGTTTTTCAGGAAGCTTTTTATGGGTTTGAGTTGTGGAGAATGATGACTGCAGCCTGGTAATGATGTTTGTATTGATTGTAAGGAGTTCAGTCTACCATAGTTTACTTGACTGAAGGCCTGGTGAAGAATAGCATACTATTTACACAGAGGGAGGAAGAACCCACTGCCTTTATAATAGCTGAAGATTTAGCTTTTTTTCTTTTTCAAGGTTCCCTACCTCATCATAGGTAAAGTTAAAACTTTCTCATTTGGGCAGTCTTTAAAGCCTAGTTAGTTCATTGTTATAGGAAATGATATAATAAATGCTTTGTTCATGTTTAGTCCCTTTCAATTCTTAACTGAAAACTCTTAAGCAATTAAGTCTAATAACATTTGCACATAATAAATTCCTATCTTCCTCAACCCTTCCAACACCCCCAAATCCAGATTTCAATAAAAACTGTTGGTCAAAATGAATAATATTGTATTCCATAGCCTTTTTTCTTCTTCTAATGAACCCAAAACACAACAGAATTCCAGGGCGGGGTATTTCTCAGGATATTCCTTTGAAGTGAGGAAGAACAGTTTTCACATTCACATTCACATCTTTGGAAAGAAAGCAAACTATGAAATCTTTTTTTTTTTTTTATTTAGAATTTTTTCCCACAGTATATATGCATGAGTAATTTTTTTTTTTTATATTCTTTTTTTTTTTTTTTTTTTATATATATATATTTTATAATATTATCCCTTGTATTCATTTTTCCAATTTACCCCCCCTCCCTCTATTCCCTCCCCCCGACGACAGGCAATACCATACATTTTACATGTGTTACAATATAGTCTAGGTACAATACATGTGTGCGAATATCACTTTCTTTTTGCACAATAAACATTAGAATCCGAAGGTACATGCAACCTGGGCAGACAGATATTAGTGCTAACAATTTTCATTCCCCTCCCAGTGTTTCTTCTCTGGGTGCAGCTACCTCTGTCCATCATTGATCAACTGGAAGTGAGTTGGATCTTCTTTATGTTGAAGATTTCCACTTCCATCAGAATACATCCTCATACAGTATTGTTGTTGAAGTGTACAGCGATCTTCTGGTTCTGCTCATTTCACTCAGCATCAGTTGATTTAAGTCTCTCCAGGCCTCTCTATATTCCTCCTGCTGGTCATTTCTTACCGAGCAATAATATTCCATAACCTTCATATACCACAATTTACCCAACCATTCTCCAACTGATGGACATCCATTCATCTTCCAGTTTCTAGCTACAACAAAAAGAGCTGCCACAAACATTTTGGCACATATATGTCTCTTTCCGCTCTTTAGTATTTCTTTGGGATATAATCCCAGTAGTAGCGCTGCTGGGTCAAAGGGTATGCACAGTTTGATAACTTTTTGGGCATAATTCCAGATTGCTCTCCAGAATGGCTGGATTCTTTCACAACTCCACCAGCAATGTATTAGTGTCCCAGTTTCCCCACATCCCCTCCAACATTTGTCATTATTTGTTCCTGTCATCTTAGCCAATCTGACAGGTGTGTAGTGGTATCTCAGAGTGGTCTTAATTTGCATTTCTCTGATCAGTAGTGATTTGGAACACTCTTTCATGTGAGTGGATATAGTTTCAATTTCTTCCTCTGAGAATTGTCTGTTCATATCCTTTGACCATTTATCAATTGGAGAATGGTTCGGTTTCTTATAAATTTGGGTCAGTTCTCTATATATTTTGGAAATGAGACCTTTGTCAGAACCTTTGATGAGTAATTTTTTAAAATAATATTATCTCTTGTATTCATTTTTCCAAATTTCCCCCCCCTCCACTGCCTCCCCCCGATGACAGGTAATCCCATACATTTTACATATGTTACAATATAACCTAGATACAATATATGTGTGTAAATACCATTTTCTTGTTGCACATTAAGTATTGGATTCTGAAGGTATAAGTAACCTGGGTAGATAGACAGTAGTGCTAACAATTTACATTCACTTCCCAGTGTTCCTTCTCTGGGTGTAGTTATTTCTGTCCATCATTGATCAACTGGAAGTGAGTTGAATCTTCTTTATGTTGAAGATATCCACTACCATCAGACTACCTCTTCATACAGCATTGAAGTGTACAGCGATCTTCTGGTTCTGTTCATTTCACTCAGCATCAGTTGATGTAAGTCTCTCCAAGCCTCTCTGTATTCCTCCTGCTGGTCATTTCTTAAAGACCAATAATATTCCATAACCTTCATATACCATAATTTACCCAACCATTCTCCAATTGATGGGCATCCATTCAACTTCTAGTTTCTCGCTACAACAACAAGAGCTGCCACAAACATTTTGGCACATACAGGTCCCTTTCCCATCTTTAGTATTTCTTTGGGATATAATCCCAATAGCAGCAATGCTGGGTCAAAGGGTATGCACAGTTTGATAACTTTTTGGGCATACAAACTATGAAATCTTTAAAGAATTCCAGTGTTTTTGCCTCTTTTCAGTGCTTGTTTTTCTACTACTATAATGCATACTCTTAGTACCACTGTGAGTTAACATAGAATGGGAGTCAGGAGACCTGGCTCACTAACTAATAGTGTAATTTGGAAAAAAAGGCCCACTTCTCTGGGCCTTCTTTTCCCCATCTCGAAAATGAGCATAATACTCTTCCACATAGAGTAGGTATTTTATGGTAAAGGATGTAAAAGTTATTTTTTTAAAAGTATGAAATGTAATACTAGAATAAAGTATTTTTATTACTTATGCAAAAACTTCCACATTTAACCTAATTTATTTTCATTTAGTGTTACTACTTTCACATGTATTATTTCATTTAGTGTAAATTTTATGCCTACTTTACAAAGATCTAGGATCAGGAAAGTTGTGAGTTTTAGGTCACAACTAGTATGTATTTGACAATAAAAGTAGTTTTCTGCTTTGGGTTACTCTCTTTCAGACATGGGATTATAACCATCCATTTCATGAATGGCATATTGTAAAAAGTCAGCCTGCTTATAAAGTGACATATAGAAAGTAATACAAAAGGACAGAATTATAGAAATCTCAAGAGATGGAAGGGATCTCTCAAATCACAGGTATAGTCTAGCCCATACCTGAATAATAATTTCTGAGTAAAAGGTGCTTTTAGCTAGCTTTTTTTTTTTTTTTTAAGGTAGTGAAATTGCAAACTGTTGTCCAGAATGATTGAACTAATGGTTCCAATAATGATATATTTGTGTATTTTGACTTTCCATGTCCCCTCCAATACTGCTTCTGGTCTTAATGTCCATTGAAGAAGATTACATGCCATTTCCTGTTTGACTTTCCATGCCCCCTCCAATACTGCTTCTGGTCTTAATGTCCATTAAAGAAGATTATATGCCATTTCCCCAGTGAAAAGCCCCTTGTACTTTTGCATAACTCATTGTTAGGAAGTTTCTCCTTATGTCCAGTACGAGTTTTCAATTTCCCTCTACTGCTTCTAAATCTACCCACTTGGGCCAAGAAGTCAATTCTCTTCCAAATTATAGCCCTTCATTGGTACTTGACAACATCTTTTAAATCTTAAAAGTCACTGAAACAGAATTGGAAAGTAAGAAGGGACCTCAGAGACTCATTTACAAAAGGAATCCTTGATATCACATAGCAATAAAGTGATCTAGCATCTACTTGAACTCCAAGGAAAGGGAGCCCAAAATTTCTCAAGGCAGGTCATTCCACTTTGGGAGTTGCAAAATTTTTCCTAAATACAGCCTAAGTTTGCCTCTGCAACTTCTACCCACTACTCCAAGTTTGGCCCTCTTGAGACCAAATGGAAGAAGTCAAATTCCTCCTCTGTCTGATTGATAGACAGCCCTCCAAATGAATCTTCTCTCCAGACTAAACATGCCCAATTCCTTCAACCAATGTTCATCTAAGACTCAAGACCCTTCACCATCCTAGCCACCCTCCTTGGCAAATTCTCCAACTTAAATACAATACTATTATTGTTTCCCAGAAGTGACCACAACAGTTTGGATGAGATCTGATTGATAGGATCCAGTTTAGGGGACCATTACCCTCATTTCTAGGAGCTATGTGCCTTCAATACAGCATAAAATTAACTTTTTTGGCAGCTACACCACACTGCTCATTTATATTGAGCTGGCAGTCCACTTTAAAGCCCCCCATTTTTTTTTCAGAACAATTTCTATCTACATATGAATATCCCATCTTATACTTGTAAAGTTGATTTTTTGTACCAAAGTTTAAGACTAAATTTATCCTTACTAAAATTAATATATTATAAATACACGTTAATGATTTAAACTGTCAAGATCTTTGGTATCACTTCTGTTATCCCCTGTTAACTATTCCTTTAATCTTTGTCATCTGTATACTACCTAGCCTTTTATCTAAATGGTTGATAAAAATGTTTAAAGAGTACAGGGCAAGCTAATAGCCCTGGAATACTCTACTGGAGACTTCCTACCACATTGACACAAAGGCATTAACAACTCTTCTGCAGGCTGAATGTAATATGAACTCCACACACATCATCATCCTGGTTGCCCTTGTCTAACCATTTTTCTAGTTATCAGTGACCTACTTAAAATGTAATGTTCATAATTGAACATGATATTCCAGGTGTGGTCTGATTGTGGCATGGTGATCAATACACAGCATCTCATTCTCATCCCCATCTGAATTCTCCACAAATTCCCAAAGTTCTTCTTCTCTTTGCCTCTCTAACACAACTATTACATCTGTAGTTCTGATTGCTTTGTCTTAATGCAGCTTGAGATTGCATTAACTTTCTTGCCTATCATCTCTTGCTATGGCTTCATATTGAGCAAACAAAACAAAACAATTTTTAAGTGGTAATCTTATGTTCTTGGGCATAAACAGGATTCTATTTAGAAATGTACAAGAGTATCAAACCTGACATTTCTAGATAAATGAAGCCAACTTTTCTTTCAGTTGATAAAGTCTTGTATTTATTTGTCCAAATATAACAAAAATCTCTTTGGCTATTGTGATTGAGAACGAGAAATGGGTTAAAAGTGCTTCTCATAGACTCAAAAAATGGCAGCTGTACAAAGGATCCTAGAGATCATTTAATTCAATCACCTCATTCTAGATTAATATTAAATTTAATTAGCACTAAATCTATGGGGTAATCTGTGGCTTAGCTCTTAAACCTAAGCACACCACTCCTTGGATAATGTCACTCAATTAAATTTAGTAGGCATTAAATGCTTGCTATGTGCTGAGATCTTATTAAATTTCCTTTGTAGGTTATGATTTACTCTCTGTCTCAAAGGATATCCACTTGGTATTTTTGAAAGTTTTAAAATGTAACTTGTGAAAGACGACTTCAATCTTCATATTTAACTCAAACTCATACTCTTTAATTTGGAATCAATTTTAAGGAAGAAAACTTCTGATTTAAGTGGAAAACAGCTGCTGTTTCCCTCATTTCTTTGAAACAAAGAGTAAATGCAGCATCATTTTTGTCTTTTGAGTGCCCTCTGCAGGCAGAAAGGAAAGACTGGCCAGATTCTAACCACAGTATCTTTTTTTTCTTTTCCTGTCTACATTCCCTATGAATGCTAGAACTCCTTCCTCTCTTTGCCCTCCAAAACCTGGTTAAAAAAAAAAAAAAAAAAAAAAAAAGGAACTAAAATTTTATGATTTCCTTTAAGTAAATAGCACTTACTATGGGCCAGGCACTGGTGCTAAAGACTTTGAAAATATCATATTTAGTTCTCACAACACTTTGAGGGAGGTGCTATTATCCCTATTTCACAGTTGATTAAGCTGAGGCAAACAGAAGTTAAGTGAAGTGCCCAGGGCCGCATAGCTAATAAGTGTCTGAGGCTTCATTTGAACCTCAGATCTTGATTCAGGTGCTAGGCTGTATCTATTGCACTACTTTGTTGCCATTGAGACAAAATATGCAGTATGCACATTTAGGATATATTTTTTAATTGACATGTAAGATTTTTTTTCTTCATCCATTGAGCCACAATAGTCACTTTTAAGAAATTCATTTCCTTTATTCTTTATTCTTAAATATGAGGTGGCACAGTGTATAGAAATTAAATTAAATTAAAATTAAATTAAATTAAAATGAATTAAGAAGATCAAGATTTAAGTCTCACTTCTGAATTTTACTGACGATTATGATTATGGTCAAATCCCTTGTCCTCTCAGTTACAAAGATGCTGATCTGCACTGGTAAGAGAAGTTTCTCCTCTGGAGATCCTTAAATCTATGAAATCAAAAGTCATGATAAATCTTTACAAATCACATATAATATTATATGTACATATAATAAGATAAAAAAATTCAAGTTCAGTTCAGTGTCCCTTAGCATTTTCTAACTTCTTCACTCATAACGTGAAAAGCATTTTCAGAATCCAAGGACTTTGCTTTTTAGCAAAGGCTAATTGGTGTCGACCCCGATCATAAAGGTTGTCGTGAGACTAGGCCATCTGGGCAGAAATTAGATATGGATCCACACTTAACACCATATACCAAGATAAGATCAAAATGGGTCCATGATTTAGGCATAAAGAATGAAATCATAAATAGATTAGAGGAACAGAGGATAGTTTACCTCTCAGACCTGTGGAGGAGGAAGGAATTTATGACCAGAGGAGAATTAGAGATCATTATTGATCACAAAATAGAAGATTTTGATTACATCAAACTAAAAAGTTTCTGTACAAACAAAACTAATGCAAATAAGATTAGAAGGAAAGTAACAAATTAGGAAAATATTTTTACAGTTAAAGGTTCTGATAAAGGTCTCATTTCCAAAATATATAGAGAACTGACCCTAATTTATAAGAAATCAAACCATTCTCCAATTGATAAATGATCAAAGGATATGAACAGACAACAGATGAAGTTAAAACTATATCCACTCATATGAAAGAATGTTCCAAATCACTATTGATCAGAGAAATGCAAATTAAGACAACTCTGAGATACCACTACACACCTGTGTAAGGGCCCTTTAAATGGGCGGACACAGTGCATCGGGATTGAGGCCCAGAAGTAATTTCTGTGGATATTAGGACTGCCCTTGGGCGGGATCCTGGCCATATTGAGATAGTTTCGTAATGGGTGACTCTCTCGCTGATTGGCTGTGTGTGTGACCTCACAGGCCCTATGTGAGCCCACTGCAGGCAGCAACCGCCCTCTTTAACCTCGTGCTGTTCACCCTGGCTCCTAGCCTGGGTGGCCAAGCCAAGATGGGTAGCCGAAAGAGGTAAGGATTTTGGTAGTGAACACATGGGTCTTCTGACCAGGTGTTCACCAGGGAACCAACAAGTCAGGGCATCAGTTAGGGCATTATGTGAGTAGGTATAATAAAGGCTTTTAAGATTACATGTGGTTGTTCTTGAGTGCGCTACCGGTTACTAAGCTATAGATTCAAGAGATTGTGGCCAGAGACCTTAGAAGGCCTCAGAGGAGGCGAGCCGGGTAGAGCTCACACTGCAAAGGACAGTGGTCAAAGGTACTCTGGTGGGCCTAGGACAGACTAGTAATTGTAACTGCCAGGAGAGCACGTTACAAATGGCGCTCAACGTGGACGCATCAGGAATTATCAGGTTTTGAAAATATTTAATATTCAGAATTAAGATTCTGAAAGATCCGGTAGAAACGCCACTTAAGAGGGAAGACAGAGAAGCAATATGGACCCAGGTAACTCTGGGATCAGGCTCAAGGACACAGCTGAACATAATGCTTATTATATAAAGAGGTTAAAGAGCCAGATGGAAGATCTTTTAACAAAGATCACCACTGAAGAACAGCAGGAAGCTTGTAATCAAGCTCCCAGAAGGCTATCCCCACACCCAGTAAATACAGCTCGGAGAGGGAGCAACCTAGAGCTAATGTGTTTGTATGACAGTATAGAGTATAAAATGCCACAGCAAGAGTTGCTGGAATTGCAGGTTAAACTACAGATGGAGATAGAGAAAGAAGAAAAAGCTAGGTTAATACAGATAGAACAGGAAGAGTTCAAACCAGTGGCTGAAACTAAGGAAGGAAATAAACGAACCACATGGACTAAAGTTGTAGAAATTCTTCTTAGCGTTTTGTTGGTTTACCTTGTGCATTGTTGTTTTAAGGAATGTATTGATTACTATTCCATTGAGAAGTTTAGTTCTTTTTATGTGCAAAGCTCAGGTTTGATTTTAAATCAGCCTTTGGGGAATTTTCCAATTCTTCCCTCTGCCTCACCTTCTTGGGCCAAGGGAGTAGGGGGAGGAGGAAAAGGAAGGGCGATAATACTATCAGCACTGCCCATTAATCCATTTAAAACTCCTGTGTCTTCATTTCAAAGGACCGGAGTAGGCTTTATGCCCCAAGGCATAAAGGAATTGTGGGGTATTGAGTATAATCAGAAAAGTTTTAAAAATACAGTTGAGTTAATTTCTAAGAAACCTTACAGGGACAAGACCTTGCAGTTAGAGAGAGTGGAGTTTTATACTTGTAAAACTGCTAGGATCGTCTTTGGAGATTTGAAACTCCTCTTTTCTTACCTCGTGGATTTTCCACTTCCACAGGTGAGCTTGATTTCCCAACCCCCTACGGGTACTTATAAAACAGTGTCTATGTCTAGAATGGGTTGGAAAATTGTTGTTTTAATCACTAGAATAAATAGACAGTGTGTGATCTTTGACCCTGGAGGAAAAGTAATATCAGATTTATTGATTCACACTCCTGGAGTACAATTCGGTATCAGAAACTCAAACTTTGATTTTTAGGCAAAAGAATTCAGGGATATAGCCGAGTGTTCTAGTAAAGTCATTACTGCACAGACTATCCCCAAGATCTTCTCTTCTAAACAAGAGAAGGGAATTTTGGGATATGTGATTGCTTACAATTTTTAAATTTTGATTTTACATTTTTAAACATTTTTGATTTTACATCTTCAAAGTATTTTGATTTTACATTTTAAAGTTATTTTGGTTTTATATTTTTAATCTATTTTGGTTTTACATTTTTAAATTCTTTGCATTTTACCTTAGCAATGCACTTCGGGCATACACAGAAAGTGCAGCTAAGTGACAGACTGACTTAACTTTTGTCTGACTTTTGTTAATCTTTTTGACAACAACTTTGTTTCCACTGTGATGTGGAAAGGCCTGGATGGCATTTGGAAAGGCCCAAGTTGGGCCCTGGGGACATTCTTTCCTAGGTGCAGATCCAGCAGCAGAGTTCATCCCCACCAGAGACATTTGTAACCTGGGGATCCAAGAGAAGGACCAGACAACAGTCCAGAGAGACCAGCCAGATGTCCGCAGCCCTTCAGACGCTGATGGCAGCGATGCCCCTCCTGACCATGACACCAGAGACAGCAGACACAGTTCCAGTGTTGCAGCTGAAATGGACTGTCTTGGGTGATATGCAATATAAAGACTGTAAATGGACAATGGGCCTGTTTGCTTCTCCCGTGGCCACTTGCCATATGGTGGCCTGGGAAGAGGCTTTGCCCTATGCTTTCTATTGAAGGACTATGCTTTTAAATTAGTGGGTGAAAAACCAACACACCCACCTGCCGTTGTTATTGAGACAATGTTACTGGACATGACTTTGCTTATGTGCACCTGTGAAGCTAGAATTGCTCTAGGATTGTGAAAAGTGCAATAGAGAATTGTGATAAGCTAGAATTGTTCTAGAATTGTGAAAAAGTGCAATTGAGAATTGTGATAAACTAGAATTGTTCTAGGATTGTGACAAGTGCAATTGAGAATTGTGATAAGCTAGAATTGTTCTAGAATTGTGAAAAAGTGCAATTGAGAATTGTGATAAACTAGAATTGTTCTAGGATTGTGACAAGTGCAATTGAGAATTGTGATAAGCTAGAATTGTTCTAGAATTGTGAAAAGTGCAATAGAGAATTGTGATAAGCTAGAATTGTTCTAGAATTGTGACAAGTGCAATTGAGAATTGTGATAAGCTAGAATTGTTCTAGGAGTGTGAAAAGTGCAACAGAAAATTGTAAGAAACTAGAATTGGTCTAGAACTGTGATAAATGTAACTAGAATTGTGACAACCTACCTACTGATATTTGTTAACTAGAATTGTGATGTTTTACCTTGTTGACTTCCCACCTCAGTGTTGACATCCTACCTCATTGGCATCCAATCTCTTTGGCCTATTATCTCGAGTATGACTTTGATGAATGGGTTGAACATTTGGGCCACTGTTGAGCCTGGTTCTCATTGTCATACTTCTGTTTACTGATCTGCTGCTTTGTACCTCCTTGGGCATAACACTCTGTCATCTCATGGACCAAGTGAACTATAGCTGGTGCTAAAAGTTTAGCTTGGTGAGATGTGCGGTTCCCGCAAAACAAGAGAAAGGGAATTGTAAGGGCCCTTTAAATGGGCGGACACAGTGCATCGGGATTGAGGCCCAGAAGTAATTTCTGTGGATATTAGGACTGCCCTTGGGCGGGATCCTGGCCATATTGAGATAGTTTCGTAATGGGTGACTCTCTCGCTGATTGGCTGTGTGTGTGACCTCACAGGCCCTATGTAAGCCCACTGCAGGCAGCAACTGCCCTCTTTAACCTCGTGCTGTTCACCCTGGCTCCTAGCCTGGGTGGCCAAGCCAAGATGGGTAGCCGAAAGAGGTAAGGATTTTGGTAGTGAACACATGGGTCTTCTGACCAGGTGTTCACCAGGGAACCAACAAGTCAGGGCATCAGTTAGGGCATTATGTGAGTAGGTATAATAAAGGCTTTTAAGATTACATGTGGTTGTTCTTGAGTGCGCTACCGGTTACTAAGCTATAGATTCAAGAGATTGTGGCCAGAGACCTTAGAAGGCCTCAGAGGAGGCGAGCCGGGTAGAGCTCACACTGCAAAGGACAGTGGTCAAAGGTACTCTGGTGGGCCTAGGACAGACTAGTAATTGTAACTGCCAGGAGAGCACGTTACACACCTGTCAGATTGGCTAAGATGACAGGAACAAATAATGATGAATGTTGGAAGGGATGTGGGAAAACTGGGACACTGATACATCTTTGGTGGAGTTGTGAAAGAATCCAGCCATTCTGGAGAGCAATTTGGAACTATGCCCAAAAAGTTATCAAACTGTGCATACCCTTTGATCCAGCAGTGCTACTACTAGGCTTATATATCAAAGAAATACTAAAGATGGGAAAGGGACCTGTATGTGCCAAAATGTTTGTGGCAGCCGTTTTTGTAGTGGCTAGAAACTGGAAAATGAATGGCTGTCCATCAATTGGAGAATGGTTGGATAAATTATGGTATATGAAGGTTATGGAATATTATTGCTCTGTAAGAAATGACCAGCAGGAGGAATACAGAGAGGCTTGGAGAGACTTACATCAACTGATGCTGAGTGAAATGAACAGAACCAGAAGATCGCTGTACACTTCAATGCTGTATGAAGAGGTATTGTGATGGTAGTGGATATCTTCAACATAAAGAAGATCCAACACACTTCCAGTTGATCAAAAATGGACAGAAACAACTACACCCAGAGAAGGAACACTGGGAAGTGAATGTAAATTGTTAGCACTACTGTCTATCTACCCAGGTTACTTATACCTTTGGAATCCAATTCTTAACGTGCAACAAGAAAATTGGATTTACACACATATATTGTATCTAGGTTATAATATAACACATGTAAAATATATGGGATTGCCTGTCATCTAGGGGAGGGAGTAGAGAGAGGGAGGGGAAAATATGGAAAAATGAATATAAGGGATAATGTTACAAAAAAAAATAACTCATGCATATGTACTGTCAAAAAAATTTTTTTATAATTATAAAATTAATTAAAAAAAAAAAAAAGAGAGACTAGGCCATCTGATCTACAGCAGTTTGGATAAAAATGTGTTTTTACTTGGACCAAACTTAAAATGTCTTCAGAGAGCAGGATATCTCAAAACAAAATAGTAAAGGAAAGTATCCATATGTCCCTTTTTTTTTTTTAAACATTTTTCTCCAAATATGCTATTTTCTTTTCAATTTTTATTATTTATTATTATATAATTATATATTAAATAATTATTTTAGAATTAGGGAGAAGATTTTTCTGTCATTTCACCCAATATCTGTCAAGATGAATAGTTGTCATTACATCAGGGCTCTCCAATTTGGGATATACACATACTCAGGGAATTAAAAAAGGTATGTTTAGGTTCAAAAAAAGCATAGTGCAGCTACTCCTTAGTATTAACTCCATAATGGCTCTGAATCCTATTCTTGCTTATCAAGCAGAGGGGTGAGATGATGATAGAATATTAAGGCATTTTGTGAAACAGAAGATGAAGAAATGACTTGATTAAAAAAAAAATACTAAAACTAAGAGCTTTCCAACATAATCCCCAGATGTATTGTGGGGTAGCCCTGCTTATATAATGCTCACCATATTTTAAAGGAAAAATATAATTGAAAGATGTGCATCTCTTTAGACAGGGGATAGACTAAGTGTCAAATAACATCTACCCTGTCATGCACAGCTAAAGAATTTCTTCTGATCAGTTGTATTTCTTTGTTGTGGGGGATAGTTCTAAGTATGGGTTGGTGGGTGGGAGAATCCTTGGGACAGCTAGTAAAAAAACAAAAAACAAACCAAAAAACCCCTTTTAATTAAATCAACCCTTCCTTATCCTTTCCTTCCTCTCTCTCCCCCTCTCCCTCTCCTTCCCTCTCTCTCTTTCCCCTTCCTTCCCTCCCTCCTTCTTATTTAGTCTTCTGTGGCCCTTTGTACATTCTCCCTTGGCAATTTTATTCACTCCTAAGGTTTCAAAAATTATCTCTAAATTCTCTGTCTTCATATATACATATAGTATAAATTTTCAAAATATCGTGTATATACAAAAATTAACTTAAAATAATATTGTGTATATCAAAATATGTATGTAATCTTAAATATTGTATGGATCAAATTATTGAAATACATACCAAAATATTGTGCATATATACAATTTCAAAAGACATATATCAAAATATGTGCAACTGCTAAGGTTTCAAAAATTATCCCCATCAAAATGACATATATACAATGCAATATTTAAATTTATCTTTTGAGATTTTATACATATACAATACTGATATATTTCCAATAATTTTATACATTTAAGATTATATCCGTATTTTGACATACACGATATTTTAAGTTAATTTTGACATATATAAACAACATTTTGAAATTTTATACACTATATATACATACAGGGGAAGAGAAGGAGAGAGAGAACATTTGGGGGCCATTTTGATGGAGATAATTTTTGAAACCTTAGGAGGGAATAAAGTTGCCAGGGGAGACGACTGGGAAGAGGAAGCAGGGCCAAGGAAGCTCGAGCAAACTGCTGTATAAATGCCAGATATTATTTATGATCATCGTCGTCGTTAGCTATTTTACACATAAGATGACGAAATTAGACCACGGCGAGGGGGAGGATTCAGGTCCCGTGACACACAAGCCAACGCCCCTTCCACCGCGTCCGACTATAGCCGTCAGAAGCCACGACTTCAGTTTGGTTCCAAATTTACGTGCCGCAGAGGACTAACAGAACGAAGGTGGGGGAGGGGGAGGGGGAAAAGGGGGAAAAAAAGACTATTGAGCTTTTTTTCTATCTCTCGGAGTCCGCAGGAACCCGCGAGAACTCCTTAGAATCTCGTGTCCTTTCCCCCAGACATCCGCTCCCTTCCTTCCTCCTCCGCACCCTCCTCCTTCCTGCCCCTTCCTCCGCCCTTTCTTCGCCCCTCTCTCCTTCCTCTTTTTCCATTGGCCGAGGGCCGTGACGCCATCGGCCGGCGCCGTGAGCGCCCCAAGCCGCGGGCGCAGGAGGAGCTGCGTTGCCGTCGCAGTCCCCACCGTAGTTGCCGTAGCTGTTTCCTCGGCTCGTCGGGAATCATGGCGACTTCTCTGTGGAAAGGCCTGGTGGGGCTGGGCCTGTTCGCGCTGGCCCACGCGGCCTTCTCTGCCGCGCAGCACCGTTCTTATATGCGCCTCACAGAAAAGGAAGATGAGGATCTGCCCATCGACATCGTCCTCCAGACGCTGCTGGCCTTTGCGGTTACCTGCTATGGTATAGTCCACCTCGCAGGGGAGTTTAAAGACATGGATGCTACTTCAGAACTGAAAAATAAGACACTTGACACATTAAGGAACCACCCATCTTTTTATGTGTTTAATCATCGCGGTAGAGTGTTGTTCCGCTCCCCGGACATGGTGTATTCTTCCAACCAAGACGCTTTGTTGTCGAGGTCTACTGTGAAGTTACGGAAACTTGAACCTCTGCGTCGTTAGGGTTATTCCTGTTACAGTAGCCCGGAAAACGGAGATATACTATCGGAGTTTGGGGTATACACCAGTTTTTAAAATATCTACCGCAGACTTTATACTATTAAATATAACCGAGGACTTTGTTTGTACACTGTTAATGAAATGGCTGAATTGTGACTTGGCAATGCAGTATCTAAGTTATTGCGACAATTATGCTGTGAAACGTGACTGACCTTTCATACTTTAAACACTGTTTCAGTTGATTTTTTTTTTCCAGTTAAAAAACAAACTCATTTCTAAAAGTCAGACACTTGAACAATTTCATCGAAGAACAATGGGAGTGTTTTATAGCGATTTATTTCCTATGGTTTGCCTACACGACAATGTTAAGGATTTTTTGTGCGTATGTGTGGAAATACTGTGTGGACTACTGAATTTTGCATCAAAAGGTTGGAAAAGGCTGTCGGTCTTCAGTGTTTAGGGTTAAATGTGCTGTGACTGCTTAACCGCTGTGGTCCTTTGAAACCAAGATGGTGGCTCTTCGAGTTTTTTTTCCTGACCCTTCAAAAGTGGCTACACTTAAAGTTCCTTTCAGTTTTATCAGTGACTTTGTTCTCCCTTTTCTCACCTCCAAGCTGCACCTCCATCAATCGAAGATAACTGTCATGTTACTCTTTAACCTCTCTGGAACTTTATTCAAATATGCTATTTTACTGGGCACTTTTTTGGCAGAGATTATTTGCCCTAACAGAAATTTATCTAACAAGCGCAACTTGCTTAAAGGTACTTGTGCTGCTTTCCTTCTTTGTAAAGATGTTCACTAATTGTGTAATATGTGTAGTAGCTGATAAGTCCTTAAAGAGACCATCATTTAATTAAACTTCCTTTTTCATAGTTCAGCTGAAATCAGTTTTCCCCTGTTCTTAATTTTAAATTAATATTATTTTTTAATTTACTAAATTAAAATTAAAAAAAAATTGCGATGTTAATTCCTTGGATTTGGAACTAACATTTGTACTTCAATTGCACAACTTATGATTCATAATAGGCTGATAGATTTTTCACCTTCAGTTTACATAAAGGTGAAGGTGGATTTAACTTGGTTTCTGTTTCATATCATAAAATGTTCTCTTGAGACAAAACTAGATCTCTAGTTGTTAAGTTTTGCATCAGCCTCTTTTCTCTACCACAATATTTTTTTCAATGTGTTTTATACATCCAAATAAAATTATTAAGTGGAAACTTTAGTTCCTTGTAGGATAGGGTCATTACTGGATTCTTGATAGACTATAGATTTAAACATGAAGTCAGCAATAAAAATACGACTTTTCAAATGAGACAACATCAATGAAAGTTTTCTGCTGGCACAACTGTCTAATCTTATATGAACCAAATCAGCTGCAACCTAGTTAGTTATACTACCAATGAAATGAGTTTAAATTTGAAATATGAGGCTGAAATGTGATAATCACATCAAAATAATGTGGAAAACAAGTTTTTCAGATTGAGTACTTGGGTGCTAATTTTTATGTAGTTACTTGATAGGAAGAAGAGTCACTAATTTCTTCCCTTTGCTTTAGGTCTCAAAGGTGCCAGTTTCTGCTATTGTGTATAGTGAGAAATAAGAAAGAAATAATAGGAATCCATTATTGCAGTAAAAATAAGTGATTGTTGATAGCTTTAAGAGTGGGTCTGATGTTTAGGTGTTCTAATTATTTTGAATTGTTTCTTTTCCCATTCAAATGATGGATTATCTCTTAATATATTTTGGGCTATCTTTATAATGGGTCTTATGCCCATTTAGATTTACCAAGTTTTTAGGAAAGGTAGACTGTTGAACTTGAAAACCTTATGTTTATTTGAAGACTGTCTTAAACTTCTAAATTGTTTTGTATTCAGTCAACAATTATTTATTAAATGCCTGCTATTAACCAGGCAAAGTTAGGAACTTAAGATACAGATACAAATAATGAAGTGATATTTTCTCAAGGAACTTATATTTTATCAGAGGAGATACACTTAGAAATATAAGCATATATGGAGTAAATATAAGAGTAAGGGAAGCCACCAATAATTGGAGGGAATGAGGAAAAGCTTCTTGTAGAAGCTGGAGCTTGAGTTAAATCCTGAAGTAAGGGATTTTGTAAGGTGGAAGTAAGGAAGGTGTACTTTATAGGTATAGGAGACATTTTATGCAAAGCCATGGAGTTTTAGAGATGAAGTGTTCTATGGGAGGAAGCACGAAGGCCAATTTAAATAGATCATACATAGAATGTTGGAAGGGTAATAATAGATAATGAGACTATACTTGAGGCCAAATTATAAAAGGTCTTAAAAGTCAAACAATAGGGTTTTTAAAATTTAAAATTTTATTTTCAGTTCCAAATTCTCTTCCCCTCACTTTTACCTTCCCTATCCATTGAGAAAGTAAGAAAAATAAAACAAGTTACAAATATGTATAGTCAAGCAAAAGAAATTCCTGCATTAGTATGTTCAAAACAGAAAAGGCTTCTATGCTTTCAAACTCTATATTCATTACCTCTCTTTCTTCAGGTAAATGTGTCTGTGATTGGTTCCATTGTGTTTATCAGAGTAAATATTGTTTTTCTTTGTAAATAGTAGAGTTTACATTTGATTTTGTTATCAATAGGGAGCCACTGAAGTTTATTGGGCAGGGAAATTATATGGTCAGAAATGCTTTAGAAAAATTGCTTTGATAGCTGTATTGAAGATGAATTAGAGTGTAGGTGAAGCTTGAGGCAGGGAGATCAAATAGGCAAGAAACGATGAGGGCCTAAATTAAGGTGGTATGGCTAAGAAAGAAGTAGATATAAGAGATATGGAGGGAGCAGGTGAGTGTGATGCTAAAGTGATCCCTAGAAGATTTCAGGTGTCCTCCACAGAAATCAGGAAGGTCAGATGAGGTTTAGTGAGAAAACAATTCTGTTTTGGACATAGTGACTTTGAGATGCCTATGGGACATCTAATTTGGAATCCAGGAAGTGTTGGTTATGCATGGAATTGTCCATCAGGAAAAAGATGGGCTAGAAATACAGATCTTGGGAGTCATCTACCAATGGGATTTCACTTAAGGAGTGTATTTAAAAACAGGATAAAATCTTGATGTATGCCTACACACCTACAGATCACCTATGACCAGATCTCTAACTATAGGAATGGATGAATAATGATGAACAAAAGGGACTGGGGAGAATCAAGATACTAAATAGTGTCATGAAAGGAGTAAGCGGATAGTCAACAAGGTTAAAACTTGCAGAAGATGAGGACTAAGAAAAGGCCAGTAGCTTTGGCAATAAAGAGATCATTCCTAACTTTGAAATAATAAAATCATATTGAAAACTTTTGAAAAGAAAGTAAAAAGTAGAAGGAAGAGGCATTAATGGCTTTTTCTAGGAATTTGGCTGAGAGAGGGAAAAGAGGACTCTATAGAAAATTGGACTTTGAACTGGAGGGGGACTTTAGATGCCATCCAGTGGAGCTCCCTCATTTTACTAATGAAGAAATTGAAGCACAGAAATTATCTGACTTGCTCCATCACACAACTATTAAGTGTCTGGGGCAGGATTTGAACAGATCTTCTTGCCCTCTAGTACAGAAGTTTATCTATTACTCCATGCATCCTCTGTAAAAACTTGAAGGGATGCCAGAACCTAATCCAGGTATTTTTTTTTAGGATGAGATAGGGAAGAAAATAGTAGGTAGAGGAGCAGCTAGGTGGTATAGTGGATAGAGCACCAGCCCTGAAGTCAAGAAGACCTAAGATCAAACTTGGCCTCAGACATAACACTTGACAGCTGTGTGGGGCAAATCACTTTACCCCAATTGCCTCAGCAAAAAAAAATATATATATAAATAAATAAATAATTGATGTGAAAATAGTAGATAGAAAGAACCTGGAGATTTTAAAAGGAGAAAGGGAAAGGAAGAAGCACTTATGTAGTGTCTGCTGTGTGCCACAGCTTTTATTTATTTATTTGTTTGTTTGTTTGTTTGTTTATTTATTTATTTGCAAAAAATGTTTCATTTGATCTTCACAACAATCCCAGAGGTAGGTCCTATTTTTCCTATTTGACAGCTGAGAAAACTGAAGCAAACAATTTAACTTGCTTAGGATCACACAACCAGTAAATGTCTGAGCCAAATTTAAACTTAGGTCATGACTTCAGGCCCACTACTGTGCACACTACTATTTGCTTAAGAAGACAGGAGGATATGAATCAAGGGTACGTGTGGAAGAATTGATCTTGTCAAAGAGGAGGGAAACCTCTTCAGAGACTGCAGTAGAGAACAAAAGATTGAGGAATAAGGGATTTTGAGATGAAGAGAAGATGAATAGGGTGGTTACAGGGAATGGTTTCTATTTTTTGGTAAAGTATGAGGAGAGATCTTCAGCTAAAAGGACAGAAGGGTAGAATAGAAAGGGAAGTCTTGGGAATTTGGAAAAGGAAGAGGTGAACCATTATCCTTTTTTAAAGAAAAGGCTTTTAAGAATCATTGGTGACTTTTACAAGATTTTCTTCAATTGGCTTTAAAAAGTATTAAACTGAGAAAAATAGTTGGTGAACATCATATAATTATATCATCACGTGTAGACTACTTTTTTTTTTTTTGTAGTAGACATCAGGCATAGACTACTTTTGTAGGAAGTATGGTCAAAAGAGGAGAAAGACGAGATGGAAACTGGGTAAAGTAGAAAATTAAAAACATGACTACATTTTTAAGTCTTGGGGAAATACTTTGGTGTATTTGCAGGAAGAAAGAAAGGAGCCAGTGGATAAGAGAGACAGTGTAAGTATAAGAGTAGAGAGATTCTAGAAGAAGCATGAAGAGATGATATCAGAAACAACAAATAGATTATTTTTATTTTGCATTAAGGCTTTTACTCTGAGATGGGTGAAGAATGGTGATAAGGCAGCAAACTCATTGGATAGGATTTGATGTGGAAGGTCTATCTTTGAATTCCACTGACATTATATATTAGCTGTTTGACTCTTGGCAAATCACTCAATCTTAGTATCCTCCTTAGTGAAATGGGAGTAACAGGCACTTTGCTAGTGGGTAAAGACCTAGGATCAGAACCTGTTTCTTACACTTACTGGTTGTGTGATTCCAGGCAAATCACACTGAAACTGTCAGGTGTCCTAAGCAACTTGGTCAGACTAAAGTTTAGGACAGATGCCAGTCAGCATTGATAAAGGGAATTCCTCTCTAGTTGCTACCTATATTTGAAATCACAGCCTTCCTCCCCCCCCAAAAAAAATAGCAGAGGTGGTCAAAAAATAGTGGGAATGGTAATGACTTAACACATAATTTGCAAGCTTTGAACTGCTGTTTTGTTAATTATTATTATTAGAAGAGTTAAGGCCATTCACTTGCATCAATCTCATTGGTGAAGTCATAGTCTATAAATATTAATTGCCTGCTATATGCCAAACGTTGTAAGTGATGGGGTTAGAAAGAAAAGTCAAATCCCTTTACTCAGATTCCTAGTTTCTTCTCTCAAGGAGCTCACAATTTAATGAGGGAGATTCTTAGGAAAAATATGTGGGTTATATTGGAGATAATGGACAAAGGAAAGACAAATGAAGATGGATTGGGAAAACGTTCTTATAGAAGATATAATTTTAGCTGGGGAAGCTAGGAAGGCAGAGATGAGGAAGGAATTTAGGCATGGGAAACTGGAAAAAAATGCCCAGAATTGGGAAATGGATTGTTTTGTTCAAAGAAAAACAAGGAGATAAATAAATGTCACCGGATTACAGTGCTATGGGAAAGAGTAAGATGTAAAAAGGTTTAGAGTTATTAAGGACCTTGAGTGCCAGAAAATATTTTGTTTGATCTGGAGGTGATAGGAAGCTATTGAAACTTAGAGAGTGGGCTCTGTATATATGAGTGAGTGTGTGACATGGGCTGGTCTGTGCTTTAGCAAGGTGAGTGTGACAGCTGAGTAGAAGATTGGCTAAATGAGGAGAGACCTGAGTTAGCCAGCAAGCTGTCACAGTAGTCTAGGCATGAGGTGGTAAGGGCCTGCACCAAGGTGCTGACGGGCAGGAGGGAGCAGAAGGATAGTGTGAAAGTAGGCTTGGTAATTGATTAACTATAGGAAAGAATAAATGAATAGTTGAGGATAACACCTTGGCTGTGATTCTAACTGACTTGAAGCATGGTGGGGCCCCTTTTGATAGTAATAGGGAAATTGTGAAGCGGGGAAGTCTTATGGGGAAAGAATGAGTTCAGTTTTGGATATCCATTTTGTGATATATAATAAGCAGTTGGAATTTTGAGCCTGGAGATCAAGGAAGAGGTTAGGGCTGGGAATCATCATAGGGATGATAACTGAATCAATGATGAGTTTACCAAATTAAAGAATATATAGGGGAGAAGAGAGCCCTGTACTAAGTCTTGGCAAACACCCATGGTTAGTGGGCACAACCTGAATGAAGAACCAGTAGAGAAGACTGAGTAAAAATGATCAGTAATGTCATGAAAATCTAGAGAGAAGAGAATATTGAGGAGAAAAGGGTGATTGATCATGCTAAAAGTTGCAGAGATCAAGGATAAAGAAAAGGTCATTAATAGGTTGTAATAGACTGTTATCCACTCCTGAAAATAGGTGTATATGATGGTGAGGTGGTTGGATGGAGTTTTGTGAGCTTGATGAAAAAGGGTAGTTAAGAGAATTGTGGAGACTTAAAACACGAATTAATAGAATACTATTTCAAAGCTGTGGTTGTGAACTACAATTTAATTGTGGGTAAAATCTGCTTAGTATTTTTATTCTTTTTTTTAAATTTTAAAATTTTTTTATATTTTATATATCTTTTAATATATTTATATATATAATTTTATATATTTATTTAATTTTATTTTTTATAAAGCTCAACAATTTTAAAGCAAAAGTGGAAAGAGGAGATGGTGGAAATTGCCTAGAATTGAAGATTATCAGAATTATAGGGAATGGCAGAAAGTTTCTGTTTCTAAAATGATGGTGGTGAAACATTAAAGTGAAAGATGATGGGATTAGGGCTTTGTGAAGCAAGTAAAGTTATAGTGGGAGATTAAGATTGGGAGAATGGGAAAGGCATAGGACACTAGAGATCACTATAAATAAGACTTTATTGAAGGTTAAAGAGTGAGAAAATGAAAGAATAAGAGGTTATGTTTGGAGAATAAAATTATTGAATAAAGAATTTTGGAAATGCTATCATGAGTACTATGGTGTGTTGCTAAAGTGGAAGTGGAGAGAAGGTTATCAGAATTGATGAGGTTGAGTAATTAGGGGTTTAGACTAGGTGGCCAACATTAATATTTCAATTCCAGAGGATGATGACTGGGGTGAAAATAGAGGGGAAAAACTATAAGGTAAGTGCTTAAGTTAATGAGGTATATTTGGAATAATTATAGGTCATTGGTGACAACAAAGTTGGAGAAAAGATTCTTTCATTGAATTGCATGGACTTTGAAGAATGAAATAATCTTGTGGTATTATGATAGAAAAATAGTTTGAGGGCCTTGGTTGGGGAAACAAATACCTTGGCATGCCCTGCAGTCCCTCTAAATCTGTGGAAGCTTGAGACATTTGGGGCTTCCAAAGAGAAGGTTGCAAAGATGCTGTGTCTTCATGATTTAAATGAGGGTTGCAAAGGTATTGTATCTTCATAGTTTAAATTGGTAGGTAAAAGAAGGTTGGAGATAGTTTTTGAATGTAGAGGGGATTATTAAAAATCAAAATGTTCAATTCCATCTTTGGGTTTTTTCAAAGCATTCTTCAACATTCTTTTGTAGGCTTATAGACTTAGAGCTGGAAGGTACTAAAAAGTCATCTCTTTCAAATTTTCCTTTACAGAGGAACAGATGAGGGGGGACCTCCTACAAACGAGAAGTGTTCACTGCTTTTCATTGAACCCAGTTTGAGAAGGCAGTATGGTATAGTGGAAAGATCATTTATTTAGGAGTTAGAAGAACTTGGTTCAAATGCCATTTCTTATTTACTTAGATGATTTTGGACAAGATATTTAGATTATTTGGATATCCATTTCCTCAAATGTAAAATATGGGGATTAACGTGTTATATGGGCCTTTAAGGTACTTTCCATTTCCAAACATGTGATTTTATGAGTTCTGAAATTGATACCTTAAGTGGCATTTTACTTATCCTTCCCACATCTTCCTTTTCTTTCCTAAGGTCAGACTCCTAGATCAAAGGCAAGTTAGGAAACACCAAGAACATTATATGTCATGCCATTAGATGCAGCAGAATACAATTGATTTTGGGGGGTGTGTGTGTGTGAGTGATTTGAAGTCTTAGGTCACTTGTGCCCTCTTCATGTTTTGAGCTACCCTTAGTCTTAATAGCATCAGAGAATGATGAGAACTGCTCTTTTGTAGCTTTCCAGAATTTGTTCCTTTAGATCTCAAAATGTAGCTAAGCAGGAGTTTCTATTCTGTGACCTTCTAGCTCCATCACTTCTGGTCACTTCACTTCCAAACAACTGGCTAAGGCTAGAAGAAGCTTGTCCTACTTTCCTGAACTCTCAGAAACAGCTCTTTTTGTATTGTTGTTCAGTCATATTTTAGTAGTGTCCAACTCTTTGTGAGCCCATTTAGGATTTTCTTGGTAGAAATACTAGAGCATCTTGCCATTTTCTTCTCCAGTTTATATTATAGATGAATAACTGAGGCAAACAGGGTTAAGGACTCCCTGGTCACGTACCTGGTAAGTGTGGATTTAAGTAAGGCTAGATTTGAACTTTCAAAGATGGGTGTTTCTGACTTCAAGTGCAGCACTCTTTTTAATGTACAACCTGATTGCCCAAAGCTCTTCCTACCTAGGTCTAAAGATTCATGGATGTATCAATGTATTCCCATACCTGCCTTTCCCCCCTCAAAAGCTGGACACTAAATTTTACTGAGTTATACATTTTACTACTTCCAAAATTGTGTATATGTAGATAGTAGTAATAGTTAATATTTATATAATACTGTAGGGTTTTCAAAGTGATTTATGTAACAATATTGGGAATGTGGTCATTATTGTTGTCCCTATTTTATAGATTAAAAAAAAAAAAACCCACTGAGGCTGACTTGGCTTTGGTCAGATATTAAATATCTAAGACAGGATTTGAAATGAAGTCTTCTTGATTTTGGGTCCACCACTGTAACCAACATGACATGATAGGATATGCCTGATAGGAATGCAGAGGTGAGCATGGGACGGTTGGTTTGTTAAGAAATGAAAGTGGTCAAAGGCATGTAAACTAGTCAGAATTGTCATACCCATCAATATTCCATGACCATTCTCAAGAAAAGAATCTTAAAAGTTCTTGACATGGTGAATATTAATCATCATCATGAAAAACAAATATGAAAAACAAATATGCAGTTTTAGTAGATAGGAACCCTGAAAATGACAGCTGTTCCATTCATTTTAGTCAGCTGTCTATGAACAATCAAATCATTGATTGTTGAAGTAAATGAAAAATTAGAAGAAAATATAAAAATGAGAAAATGCTATTTGTGATTTCATTAATTCCATTCTGAATATATTTTTAAAAGCTATTGTTATTGAAAATAAGAAATTTTAAAAGTAAAGAAATTTATATTTTTCATAGATGTATGTAACTTTTGCAAAATGATTGTTACAATAAGTTGGTCAAGAAAGTCCAGAAATGGCAAACATTTAATCTCTTTGTCAAACTCAAGTATATGCATCTAAAATTTAGAGTACAAAAATACAAGTACCATATGGATTCATTTGTAAAATATTACAGGGAAAAGAAAAAAAAGTCTATAATAGAGCTTAGCATGAAATTTAGCTAATTAATTTATATTGTATAGATGAAACCAGGAGGACCACCACTACATGAAATGAAACTGTTTATTTGGTGTTGTTTTCATCAATGAACTATTAATACACTTATTACTTTGAACACTTCAATACCTGGTATAATATGTAAAACCATGACAGTTGTGCTTAAGAAGATGAAGAATGACTGAATATGATGAAATATGTGCATAAAACAGTAATTGTAGCAGCTCATAACCATTGTAAAGGCACTTAGGGGGATATATTTTCAAGATATCTCAGAGAAGAAAGTTTCAAGGGTAAAAAAGAATGTGTTTGTTCACCCCTTTTGTCCAAAACAAGTTTGCAGAATAGTATCACTACTGCCAATCTTTATTCTTACTTTCTCATCATTCAATTCACATATAATACTGATTGAATCACCAGAGCTAACAATCACCTACATGTTTCTATCAATCTTCTGTTAAAGGTGTATAATTTCCATGTATTCTAGGTAAGCACTAAAGGTTTTCTCTCCAAGTAATCAGAAAGTCCTTCTCTTTATCAGACTTCACTTAGCTGAACCTCTTGAAATTCAATCTGTCCTACTTGCTGAATTGATGTTCATTTTGATGGGGAATCACTGCCCAAAGAGAAGGTCGATGGCCCTGGAGTACTGAAAGTTTGTGAGAGTCCCTCTAGAGCTTTAGCAAGCTTTTACATCAACTTCAATCCATCCTTCTCTCATCATGAAAGCTTTAATTAGTTAGCACTTAAGTAGTAAATGATTTAATAAGTGATTACTTTCTCATCTCTAAAGTCTTTGAGTATGGCATGTACAGATAAGATGTTTCTTTTATGACAGCATAAACAAAAAGCATGTAGGCTTTTAAAAATGATTTTCTTTACAGCATATCATTTTATGCATTCTAGCTGAACTGTATACTGCCTTTTTTGTTTTTGTTGCTTTAAAACTCAAAATATTTGAATTAGCAAATCAGTACAGTAATAAAGGTTATTTTAAAATGTGTTTTCCGTACATGTATTAAAATTATTTTAATAATTAGATTCTCTGTTGGCATCTATGGCATGTCACCGTGGAGATAGCTTTTTATAATGCTCCACTTGACATCAAGGAATAAAACAAAGACATACTTAGAGATATGCTGCAGTATATTGAATAGAAGGCTAGTCTTGGAATCAGGATGACTTCTGTCCTGCTCTTACTAGTAATGTGATGGTGGGGTCAGTCATTTTACTTCAGCCCTAAGTAGTCCTCTGAGCCTGTAAGTTACAAAAGAGTTATTGACCTGCATTGGCGAATGATGTTTACAAACCATGAGTTCTCTACCAGTTAAATCACAGAACTAGATACAAAAAAAAATTATAATAATTTGAAAAATATTCTTAACATCTTCACTGGCAAAACAAGTAGATGAAAAACACATGTAAGAGTGACAGGGACTTTTATGTAGGTGGCAGGAGTGCTGGCTCCATCTTCCTTGGGACTTATGAAAGAACACATCGGTACAGTTTGCCTGAGCTGGGTATTAGCTGTGGGGCATGGGAGGAGTTGGAAAGAATTCCCTCATCCCACTCCTCTTGGAATGAGGGCTAGAGACCTTTGTTGGGAAGAGGGTGTGAAGGGAGGGAGACAAGGCTTGCTGAGCCACCTGGGGCTCTTGCGTTCATCTGCCGGGCCTGAGGAACAAAGAGTTGAAAATTGTTCAGTCTTGAGGGCTGTTGATAGCAGTAATCTCACTATTTCCTGTCTCCCTCCACTCAGTAGAATAAACAGCTGAAGCAGAAAACGACAGCCCTAATAGATGGCGGTGGCAGCTTGGCAGAGGAGAAGGCCCTGTTCCATGTGACGTGGTGCAGAGGAAATGGAGCAACTGCTGACGTGGAATGGAATGGCAGCAGCATGGGGGACTCTGGGAGCACACTGAGGAGACTGAGATATGGAACTGAAAAGCAGAAGCACAGCTATTTGCTGGGAGACAGAACCTGGAGACGTGTTCTAGCTATAATGCAACCTTCCTCATCTTGGAGTTCCATTTGTATTCCCTTCCCCACCAGAGTGGAAATCGGAGATAGTGTACTTTGTGTGTATGAAGGGTGGGGCTGAGATTGATTCTACTACTTTATTTTCCCTTATTTTCTTTGCTTTTCTTTTCCAATTAAATGCTTTGCTATTTAGTTTAAATGTTCCTGTCTGGTCTGTTAGTAGGGAATATATTTGTGGAATTTTTTTCTCAAGAACCTTACAAGTATGGGTTTACATATTGTATTGGATGGAATTAAGGACACTGCAGGGATCCAGTGAAGTGTTTTTTTTTTTCTTGAATTTTTTTTGACTAGGCTAACTGATGCATACATTTGTACATTAGTAGACATGCAACAATAAGTTACATTATTTAAGTTGTTTATAGTAGAAGCATTAAGGATTTATTTTTTTTAATGTCTTAAGTTATAATTTGGCAGCATTTTTGTTATAGTTTTGAGGTCTATTAGCAATCCAGGCACCATGATTTGATGGTATATAATTTTCAGTGTTCAAGTACATTGCATGAGGAGTTGAAATGTCATTGCTTACTCTACTGAAGCAACAGTACCATCAAGGTAATTCAGTTTTTGGAAAGCTTATATTCAGTGGTGAGATTTAACTCTCATTTGTGACAGTTGATTTTGGGGAGGGTACCCCACATCTTTGGTGATGAGAATATCGGGAAAAAAATCTTACATTCTTTATGTACTTGTTGTGGGGGAAAGGGGAGAAAGTACTGGGCAAAACATCCCAGAAAGAAGACAGCATAGTTCTTGTACTTTGCTAAATGTGCATTTCCAGATCTCCAAGAAGACAATAGACAAAGGGGAATTAGGGAATCAGTTATTAAATCATTCATTGCTGACTAAGTGCTGACTACTTTTCTTAAAGCTTTCATGATGAGAGGAGGATGGATTAAAGTTGATGTAAAAGCCTGCTGAAAAGAGGGACTCTCATAAACTTTTAGTGCTCCCAGGTCCATCGACCTTCTCTTTGGGCAGTGATTCTCTATCAAAATGAACATCAACTCAGAAAGTAGGACAGATTGAATTTCAAGAAGTTCAGCTAAGTGAGGACTGATAAAGTGAAGGACATTCTGATTACTTGGAGAGAAAACCTTTAATGCTTACCTAGAATACTTGGAAATTATACACGTTTAACAGGGGATTGGTAGAAAGAAATTTAGGTGATTGTTAGCTCTGGTGATTCACTCAGTATTGTATGTGAATTGAAGATGTACTGCCTGCTTGGTGATTATGGACACTAGATAGCCAGTATGGTAGTGTTAGTAGCAAACAGCCTCTGATTTTTTTCCTTAGGTTGAAGAAGTTGCCACAGAGGTTCATGGTCAAGTGTTTAGTGTTTGTGGGAGCACATTGACCATATTTAGCTAACTTTTTTATTTATGCCTTAAGGAATGGCTTCCCCTCTAAGATAACCTCCTATCTACTCTGTAGATACCTTGTATGTACTTATTTATTTACATGTTGTGTTTCCCATTAGAATGTAAGCTCCTGAAGGCAGATTGGTTTTATTTTTTCTTTGTATCCCTAGTTGCTTAGTACAGTGCCTGACACATAGTAATAGCTTAATAAATGCTTGTTGATTGATTGATTGATTAATTAATTAAGTGCTCCAGGGTACTATTTTATCACATCACGTTCTTGGTGTACCTAAAACTGCATGAGCAACAGAAAATATTCCCCACCTCACCCCCCAGCTACTCATAACTGATTCATTCAATTTGGGAAGTAGAGAAAGACCACATAGACAAAGATTTCTAAGACAACAAAAAGTGGCCCTATAGGACTCCAGGCAAGTGGGTCATTGTTAGTTGACAAGTGTTAGTTGACCTTCAGTTGCAGTATGGACTTGGCTTGCCAATTACAGAACCTTTTTTTAATTATTCTTTTCAGAGAACAAGGAAGTTTGACTTAAAAAGTTGATAAAAGCCCAGTTCAAGAACAGCAACATAATAGTGAAAGAAGCAGTATTGTGCTTTGCTACAACTGTGAGCAAAATTAATACATACATGCTGCAGACACAAGAGAGTATACCGTGAATCTTCTAGAAATTTAGGTATACCAGGCTAGTATTTTGAATTGAGACAGTATCAGAAGTGAGCATTAGTGAAAAGTATGAATATTAGAGAGTTCATGGAGGTAAAATCAATAAAACTTGGTAAGTGATTTGTTATGGGGGAGGAAAGGATGGGGGAAAGGAAAAAGTCCTGGATGAGGATTTTTAATTAAGATGGTTGGTCATGGGAAAGATCATAACCAGTCTCAGCAAACACTTCCATCAAGTATTTTAAAAGTCGCTAGAAGAAATAAATGACCAATAAAACTAAAGGGAAATTCCAATAAACCCTTCAATTCAGTTTAGAATTACACAAGATTCTGAGAAGGGTGGTTCCAGGGTAACTGGTAAACTGGCTTGAAGCCAATTACATATTGACTGCGGCCTGCTTGAGCTGCAGTGGGAGAATAGAGTCAGCCCTTGGTACATCAGTGTATAGGGAGAGGGTTCTGGACAATGAGTATACCTGGTATCCCTCTAAGAGATCTGAATCTAGATCTTGTTAGCATCAGAGATGAAACAAAATTTCTCTTAAAACTTCCAATATTTTTTAGGCTCCTTTCTTTTCAGCCTCTCTTCCTCAGTGGGCTTTAAGGAGCAGTTTCTTAATTATGGTTTTCCCATTGTAATTGAAGTGATAGAGATGAAAAAGAGATTATAAATGATAAAAGTGTAATATTTGTCTTTCCCTCTGTGGACTTAAAAAATGTATTAACTATCCTATTGGATAGGGTGATTATTTCACAGGTGCCTATCTAAGCACTGAAACTGTTATATTTTATATTTCAAAAAATGTAATAGAAATCTATTTTATCTCTCTCCCCATCCTCATTGAAAAAAGAAAAAAAAATCCTTGTAAGAAATGCATAGTCAAGCAGAACAAATTTATTCATTGACTGTGTCCAAAAAATATGTCTCATTCTGCACACTTGAGTCTATCACTTTCCTGGTAGGAAGTAGCGAACATATTTTCATCATTAGGTCTCTGGAAGCATAAATGGCCATTTCATTCACTGATCAGAACTCTTAGGATATTTGAAGTTGTTTTTTCCAGTGTTCTTTGTATTGTATAAATTATTTTCTTGATTCTAATAATTTTTTCATCAGTTTGTATAAGTCTTAAAAATTGTTCATTTCTACAATATTGATGTTATAGTATAAATTAGTCTATTTCTACAAACTTCATACTGCATCAGTTCATACAAGTTTTTCTATTTCTTTTTGAAATCATGTATTTCCTCATTTCTTTTTTTTTATTATTTATAACTTTTTTCACAGTATATATGCATGAGTAATTTTTTTAAATAATATTATCCCTTGTATATATTTTTCCAAATTATCCCCTCCCTCCCTCTTCTCCCTCCCCTTGATGACAGGCAATCCCATACATTTTACATATGTTACAATATAACCTAGATATAATATATGTGTGCAAATACCATTTTCTTGTTGCACATTATGTATTAGATTCTGAATTCCTCATTTCTTTTAGTAGTTTATTCCATCATATTTTTAAAGCACAATTTGTTTAGCCATTTCCCAATTGATGGGGCTTTACTTTGCAATTTCATAACTACAGAAAGATCTGCTATAAATATTTTTGTACATATGGGATCTTTTCTTCTTTCTTTGATCTCTTTGGAGTATATAGCTGGATCAAAGGGCAAGCACAATTTTTTTTTCCCCCTGAGGCTGGGGTTAAGTGACTTGCCCAGGGTCACACAGTTAAGTGTTGTGTCTAGACCAGATTTGAACTCCGGTCCTCCTGAATTCAAGGCTGGTGCTCTATCCACTGCGCCACCTAGTTGCCCCAGGGCAAGCAGAATTTTAACTTTTTGTATAAAATTCCAAACCAGAAAGATTGAACTTGTTCATAACTCTACCATTAGTATTCCAGTGTACCAGTTTTTCCATGTCCCTTCAACATCATTTCCACTTATTTTATTTTATTTTTTATCTCTTGACAATCTGATGTGCAATTCCATGAGTCTAAGGAATTGTGCTGAGGAAATTCCCTCTACTTTCAGTGCTAATAGGTACCTGTTCTACAACTTACAATCCTAAGAAATTGTTCAAAATACAGAGTTGATTTGACCAGCATTACACAGTACATTTTCTGATGCAGAACTTGACTCCCCAAGTCTTTCTAGTTTCAAAACTATCCATCAGGCCACTAACAATCTTAATAAAATTTGGAAATTATTTTAACAGTGAGGTGAAGGCACACCAATTTTGTCTAAAAGGCAGCAACATTTTATAGAAATAATAGAAATGCACACATGGATGGATAAAGAAATTGATCCAAAAATGATGCTTTTGGTTAGTGCAGGGAGAACTAGGAGGCTAAAGGCTCCCTCTGGCTTTATGCAGAAGAGTCAAGGAAGAAACAAAGATTCCAGGTTCTGAGTCCTTTCCTAGGGACAAGCAAGGGATAGAAACAGGAAGCAATCCTTCAGGTTTCTGTTGCCTTCCTTTAGATGCAAATCAAAGATCCAAAGAGGGCCAGAAGCCCAAGGCTCTGTAGTGTCAGCAGCAAAGAGAATAAAGATTAATGGGGAGATGGTTATTATGCACAAAGAAAGCAATACAAGCAAAGACCTTTACTTATATCAGGCCACCACAAAACAGAAGTCCGGAGTTAATTCAACTGTTCCTTTTCAAAAATACAATGGCAGCATGTAGAGCCTGACCTTGGCAAAAAAGTGTTAGTTTGGGAAATAAGACTTGTAGAAATGAGTGAACATGAGTAAACTTCCAAGTGCAGTGAAGAAATACTACGGGTTAAGAAAATTCCAAGAGTTAAATATGGAGAAAGTAACTCCATAATAATTACAGGTAGAGAAACTCGTGTAAAAAATGCTTACATGACAAAAATGCCAAGACTATGTGAAAGAAACCAAATCAGAAAAAATGAAATGATAGCTTCTGAAGAAATTTTTAGAAGGAAAGTAAAGAGTAAAAACTTAAATAGTGGACTCCATAAATAGTATTGAACAAATAGAACCTTATAGATTTTATGAGACAAGAAATATTAGGACAGTCAAAAGATTGAAACAGTAGAAAAACATGTAAGGTATTCACTATAAAGAACTCAAACAAAACGGATGTGGTAAAAAGTCAAGAAAAGATTAAGAATCATCAAACTTGGAGAGGATTCTGGGAAGATGAGAGACCAGGTCAGAAAACTTTAGATTCTCCAAATACCCTATATAAAAAGATAGACTGTCATCTCACAGGAAATAAACACAGGATAAAACAGTTGTCTTAAGACTATTTGAGAAGACCCCAAGAAAGACCCAATCTGGTAGTAATAGGGAGAGGTTTAGTCTTCAAGCTGATTCTGCAGAATCAACCAACAATAAGCCCTGGGGACAGCTGAGTTGAGAGGCTGCCTCAGACTTAATCTTTTAAACATATTTCTGTATTAGTCATGTTGTAAAAGAAAAAAGGAAAAACCCACAAGAAAGAAAAAAAAAAAAAAAAGAAAAAATAGTATGCTTTGTAATTTCAAATTTGCAACCTGTCCCCTGGTTCTGCTCATTTCACTCAGTTCATGTAAGTCCAGGCTTTTCTGAAATCGTCCTGTTCATCATTTCTTATAAAACAATGGTACAATCATATATCACAACTTATTCAACCATTCCCCAACTGATGGGCATTCATTCTGTTTCCAATTCCTTGCCACCACAAAAAGAACTACAACATTTTCCCATATTTACTAAGGTAAACTATTCCTTGTTTTAATTTGCTTATTATGCCTAAATCATGAACCCATTTTGACCTTATCTTAGGAGAGGGTCTGAGATGTTGGTCAATGCCAAGTTCCTGCCATACTATTTTCCAGTTTTCCCAGCAATTTTTGTCAAATAATGAGTTCTTATCCCAGAAACTGGAGTCTGTGCGTAGCCTTAGAGATTTCATCTAGCAAACAGTTCAGGGGGTGAAGGGGAGGGGGAGGAGTGCCTGATGATTGAGTAGGAGAGACTGAAGGACCTTCTACTGTGGAGGGAAATCACTTACAGTTGTGCAGATCAGATTCTTCCTGAGCTTGATGGAGGGGAGGAGCTGCCCCACATCTGGTGAGCATAGTAACAAGTGGCAGGGGAACTTGCAGGAGAACAGAACCTTTGGCTTCAGTTCTGGGGCAGAGAGAATAGCTCTGTTTGTCAGTCACAGGACAGACTGCCGGGAGCAAGGTCGTTTGCAAGCTGGTGTGAGTGGGTGCCCTCATTATGACTTAGGAGTGGGGTCCTGAGACAGAAAATAACAGTAAGAAGAAACCTGACTTTGGGAACATCATTCCCCATAACTCAGGACTAGACTTGATAACACTAAAAACAAAAGAAAAAAAAATGAGTAAGCATAGGAGTAAAAAAACCCAACCTAATTGGAGGTACTCATTATGAGGATAGAGAAGATCTAGGTTCATATTCAGAGGAAGATAATGAAGCTTAAAAATGCCAGTCCTTTTTCAACCAGAAATGTAAAATGGTCCCCAACACAAAAAGAACTCTTGGAAGAATTTAAGCAGGATTTTAAAATCAAATAAGAGAGATCAAGGAATAGAGGGAAAAAAGAGCAATCCAAGAAAATCAAGAAAATTATGAAAAGAAAGTCAATTAACTGAAATAGATAATCAAAAATTTAAGGAAGAAAAGAATTCCTTGAACATTATTAGAATTGGGTAAAGGGAAGCTAAAATCAGAAGAAAGAAAAAAAAAAATAGAAGAGCATGTAGAACACTTCATCAGAAAAAAAAAAGTTATCTGGAGAACAAATTGAGCAGAAATAATGTAATAGTAGTCAAACTACCTGAAAATTATGGGAAAAAAAGGAATCTTGATACAATATTACAAGAAATTATCAAGGAAGTTCTAGAATAAGAAGGCAAAGTAGAAATAGAAAAAAAAAAAAAAAAAAAAAAAAAAAAAAACCACTGATTACCATCAGAAAAGAGATCCCAGGAGAAAAACTAACAGGAATATAAAATTAAAAATCTCCCAGGTTAAGGAGAAAATACTGGAAACAACAAGAAAAAAATAATTTAAATAACATGGAGATACAATGAGGATTACTCAAGACCTAGAAGCTACTATGTTAAAGGACCATAGGTCTTGGAATACTATATTTTATTATTATTTTTATTTATTTATTTAAAGCATATTTCCTTTTACAAAATTTTATTTCTGAAATTTTTCTAGAAGTAGATATTTTCTTCCCAGAGAATTTGAAAACTTTATGTATGATTAAGAAATTCTTTTTTTTTTTTTAAATTCATTTTTCCAAATTATCCCCTCCCTCCCTCCACTCCCTCCCCCCGATGACAGGTAATCCCATACATTTTACATGTGTTACAATATAACCTAGATACAATATATGTGTGTAAATACCATTTTCTTGTTGCACATTAATTATTAGCTTCCGAAGGTATAAGTAACCTGGGTAGATAGACAGTAGTGCTAACAATTTACATTCACTTCCCAGTGTTCCTTCTCTAGGTGTAGTTATTTCTGTCCATCATTGATCAACTGGAAGTGAGTTGGATCTTCTTTATGTTGAAGATTTCCACTTCCATCAGAATACATCCTCATACAGTATTGTTGTTGAAGTGTACAGTGATCTTCTGGTTCTGCTCATTTCACTCAGCAACAGTTGATGTAAGTCTCTCCAAGCCTCTCTGGGAATACTATATTTTATTGAGCAAAATAATTGGACTTATGACCAAAGGTAGCTGTATAGGGAGAGATCAAAAAGGAGTAATTATTTCATACAAATGAGGCATAAAAGGGAAAAATGATATAGAAGAAACTAGTGGAGAAGGGTGGGTAGTGCTGAAACCTTATTCTCCTTGGAGAATTTAAGGTTTAAGAGAAAATAGCCTATATATCTTGAAGGCTATGAAATTTCTTCTAAATTCAGAAATAAGAGGTTAAAAAGATGGAGAGGAGAGAGAACATAAGTGAGAAACTCTTAAAGGACTTGGGTTAGTTTAGGAACAGGAGAACAAGGTGCTGGGTAAAAGGAAATCAGAGGAATGAGGAGGGATAGTATAAAAAGGGTGAGAAGGAAAAATAGGAAGAAAAATACACAACTAATAATTGTAGCTTAGAATATGGATGGGACAAATTTACCCATAAAACAGAAATGGATAGATTAAAAAGTTGAATTCAACAATATGTTGCTTTCAGAAAACATTGTAAAAATGAGAGATACAAACAAAAATAAAATAAAGAGGAGTAGAATTTGGAATGTTAAAAAAAAACAAAAAAAAAAAAACAACCAGGTATAGTAATCATGATCTCAGACAAAGTTAAAATAGATTTAATTAAAACTGAAAAACAAAATTTACACTTAATGTGTCAATAATATTATTCAATATTGTTTTAGACCATTTAAAATATCTAGATAGTATAAAAATCTCAGTGTATAACTGCCAAAACAGACACTGAAACTATATGAATATAAACATAAAACACTTTTTATATAAATAAAATCATATTTAAATAATTGAAATAATATGTTTTTCATGGATAGGTAAAGCCAATATAATTTTTAAAATGACAATTTTACCTGATAAATCTATTTATTCATTGTCATCTCACATTACTAAACAGTTAATTTTTTTTTTGCTGAATTAGAAAAAATAATAACAAAGTTCACTTGGAAAAACAAAGTAATGAACATCAAAGAAACCAGGGGGGAAAAGATGTAAAGGAAATCGATTTGGGAGTATAAGATTTTAAACTATATTATAAGATGAGAACATTGTTGAAGTATAAAAAGGATAATTTCAATTATTTTAAATTAAATTTTTCTTTTCTAAACAAAACCTATGTAGTAAGACTAGAAATGTAGTAAATGTAGAAAATTGGAAGAAAAAACTTTCATAGACATCTCAAATAGGATGTGATTAGGTTGGAATATTGCTGTGATGTAGGAAATGATGAGCTGGTTAATCGAGAAAAATCAAGGACGGACTTGGACTTATGAAGGAAGATTCTGTCTTCCTTTAGAGAAACGGATAATAGGAAGAAATAAGCATAGTGTGGTCTTATGTTTGTGAGTGTATTAAGTGTGTTTATTTATGTGTGTGTGTGTGTGTGTGTGTGTGTGTGTGTGTGTATGTAAACATACACTTAATTGTAGCCTTCTTTAGGATGCTGGGGGAAAAGAGGGAGGAACAAAGTAAAAAATGCACAACAGAAAATAAAAGAAAACCAACAAGAAAATAAAGAAAAATGGGCAGCTTTGAAAACAATGTGTAATATTTATTATAACAGGTTTTCTTGAAATGGAAATTTATCTTTTTATATCGAATATTCTTTTATGATCTCATCTGTATTTAGTATTTTTTCTCATTTTGAATTTAAGTTTAAAATTAAAAAAATTATCTTCCCTCAAAAGAATCATCAGATTCCTTGAAAACTATGAGCAAACAAAAACTCTGCCTATCATATTTCATGAAATCATAAGACAAAACTGTCTAGATCTATTAAAACAAGAGAGTGAAAATAGAACCCATTCATCACCTCAAAAGAATTCTTTAACTCCCTGAAGGAAACCCCAAGGGATATTTATAACTAAAATCCTGAGCTTCCAACTCAAAGAAAAAATACCTCAAGTAGCCAGAAAGAAAACGTTCAAGCATCAAGGAATCACAGTCAGGAAAAACAACTCAGAAATACTTCCCCAAAGTCACTAAATTGTGCACACCCTTTGGTCAAGCAATAATACAGCCATATACCTTAAAGAGGTCAAAGACAGATGAGAAGATCTGCATATACAAAAGTCTTTATAGGAGCAGTATTTGTTTTAGCCAAGAACTGGAAATAAAGTGGATGCTCCTCATTGAGGAAAGGGCTGAAGAAATTTTATTATATAAATGTAATGAAATATTCATGTATTAAAAGATTAAAGGGACAGATTCAGAGCAACTTGGGAAGACTTGGATGAACTGATTTATAGAAGTTAAAAAAAAAAAAAATGTATTAAGCCCTTATGTCTGGTAAAGGCTAAGTCTATAGCTTAACAGTGTATGCTATATGGGAATTCAAATGCAAGCAGAAAGGATAGTTTCATATCTTCAAGGAGAAGTCTGATAAAAGATAATACATAAAAGGAAGCTAGAAAGAAGAGTGGGAGAAGGCAGGAGTACGTTATAGAGAGAAATGAAGACATGGGTGGACTGCCCCTCTTTAAAATGAAGGTTCTTGAAGAAACCAGCTAATTCAACGGATGGGAGATGGGAGGTAAAGAGGCAAAAGATACTTTCAATGTTTGAAGTCTAGTGCTGGAGTGAGCTTCTGGGTCAGAGAGGTTTCCGTGACATTGGAGAGAAAATCCAGGAGAAACCTGGGGATAAAGGCAATGACTGTATCATTGTAAAAGAAAATCACTTGAAGGAACAGGCCATGATTCTAAACCCTGATAATGGAGCATGTGTCATAGGTTTTTAAAGCAAGGTGACAGATGCAGAATGAAACACTTTTGGAAGTAAGAATTTGTGTGTTCTACTTAATGTGTGAAGTTGTTTTGCTTGACTACTTATTTTGGGAAGAGAAGGCTTTTATTTTTTTGAGGTAAGAGTTGTGGGAGTGAAGAGAAAAGAAGGAAAGAGTGATAAAGTGAATTTGATGCCAGAAAAAGGAATGTGTCTATGAAATATGTAAAAAATAGTAGGAGAAAGAATAAAGAGATTCAGAAGGGTTTACAGATAAATGTGACAATGTGGATACTACCATGCTAAATTTAAATTTTACTTTTAAAATAACAAAGCTATATATATTAGACATTTAAAATTTCATCTATAAATCTCTTCTTTCTTTGTGTATGAAAGTATACCTAGGTGTTGATATTTATCAAATTTATAATTTTTTTAAGAGTACAAGAATAAGTATAATAGGGAAAGGGAGATAGCGACTCCAAACAATGGAATCAAGAGAATAACAAATGCAAAGTTGTAAGTTATATGTACTAGTTTTTTGTCCCTTTACCTTCTAGGGTTTCTCAAGTCTGAAATACTCTCCTCTCACATACTGTTTCCTGGCTTTTCTGGCTTCCTTCAAGATGGCTTGCTTAAATCCCAACTTCTGCAGGAGGTCTTTCTTAGTCTCCTGCAGTGCTAGTGCTTTGCTTTAAAAGTTACCTTCGATTTACACTATAAGAATACCACATCTAGGACACACACACACACACACACACACACACACACACACACACATACACACATACACACACACAGCAGGTGGGCTGTAGCTGAGTGTCAGGAAGACCTGAATTCAGAGCTAATCTCAGATACTAGATGTGTGACTCTGAGCAAGTCACATAAGCCTGATTGTTCCATTTCCTCATCTGTAAACTGATCTGGAGAAGGAAATGTCAAAACACTCCAGAATCTTTGCCAAAAAACCCTAAAAGGAGTCACGACTGAAACAACTTGACAATATACACACACAAATATAAAAAACTCATTATGTATGTGTGTATGCATATATGTCATATATGTATGTATGGATATATATATATACTAATTCCATTGGAATGTGAATTCCTTGAAGGCAGAGGCCATATTTTTGCTTTTTGTTTGTTTGTTTGTTTAAAAGGACTTAACTGTGTCTGAAACATAAGTGCTTAAGGAATATTTGTGGATTTATTATAGCCAGACTGCTCCAATAGAAGTTGCTCCCAGAGCACGTGTGGGGACAACATCAGCATTTACTGATTAATTATAATTGTGTATTAGTTGCTTACCATTAAGAACCTGCTATGTAGAAGACAGAAAACAGAAAGACATATTATGGGTTGAAGATAACAACAACAACAAAAAAAAAAAAAACCATGGTATGATCCTTGTTCTTAAGGAAGCTGCATTGTATTGGATTTAAGTTTGAGTTCCTGACCACCTTTGTAAGAGGAGCAGTTACCCTTTTGTTACTGGTAAATATGCTAAAGGAGGCAAGGGCACTAGAGAGAATCTATGGGTAGCTCTCAATCATGGGTTTTCCCACTGCTACAGAAGCACTAGTCTTAAGGAGAGTTGGCTCAGTCTGCTTTGGCATTCTGAGAATTACAACAAAAATATCTTTGGCTTTCTATTACTCATACATCAAGTCTTAAGCCCTGTGGTGAGGAGAAATAGTACCCCTATTATAGACTGGCCCAATAATACTTAATCAAGTATTAATTGATTAATCTCCCGAACACTGAACTCTCTTCATTTGATGAGGGAGAGCAAATCCAGAGGTAAACCCTATTTGATGATACCTTAGATACTGAAGGCCATAGTAGTCAGCTTGACCATTTGCAAACTCAAAAATAGGTCTATTTGAAGCAATCTCTGTTCTATTGATACAAATACAAATAAAAACAAAAATAGTCCCTGCTCTCAAGGAGCTTGCAATCTAATGGGAGAAGACAATGTATAAAAGGAAACGGAAACATAAGTGGGGAGATATAAGGGCTATATCCAAAGAAGTTCAAAAGTTACATAGGTGGTGGAAAATGGGGAGAAAACTGCTATGCTCCTTCTTTAAATATCTTCCAAAGAGAGGGTCCAGATTGGGGCTGAGGATACTGATGAGTTGTGACTCCGGGGCAGATTCAGTTTTGCCTGAGTTTTCTGGGGAAGGAAGACATGATGGAGAGATCCAAAGAAATCCAAAATGAGTGTGAGATTGATAGTTTGCTCTCTAAGTACAGGAGGCTTAGCATAAGGACCCGTACTATGGAGAAGAGACATATTCATGAAGCATGAACAAAAACAAGAAAACAGCTCTTAGCATAGTCACTGTGCTAGCACATTGCAGGCATTTAATAAATGTTTATTGACTGACTGGTTATTTATATAGCTAGATGAAATTTATTGATAAATTATTTGTAATATATGTTTTGTAAGCCACTAAAGTTTTAATACAGATGGAGCTGGTAGGCAATATTAGGTATATAGTTCTTTTTTTTTTTTTTTTTTTTTTTTAAGCAAAAGCAAAAAAAGATTTATTACAATCCATATACTTCTGATATATCCTCCTCTGCCATATACTTTTGCTATAAGTATCTATACATTTGGTTATTTTGTATAGTTCTGTAATGTATGATGTATGAATATATCCTGTGAATGTCATGCTTGCTTTATAGTGAAACTTGTTAACTATATCATGGAAACTCTAATGTCTAGTACACTCTAGCTTTTTTCAAGTAATTTTTCAAGGACTTAAGTTTTTCACGGAGAGGAGGATGTAAAGAGTATTCTGGTGAGATAACAATAAATCGTAAAGGACATTAACTTTAGAGGGCAAAAATAAAGTTATTCTCATACAAGAGAGACATCCTCAAATCGCTCAATTGCCTATAAATAAGCTGGAAAGACAGTGAATTTTGTCCTAGGACAGGGACTGCATACATATATTTTGATTTCTTGCCACTTATCTACATATTTTTCCAAAGGAATATGGGAGCTGGAACTTATTGAATTGATTAAATTAAAGTAAGATGGAATGCTTTACTGAACCAGAAAGGGTTATCAAATAGGAGAATTCTAATCTTTCCTATCTCTTGCTAGGATGTGACCAAAAATAAATCAGAGCTGAGTAAAAGGAAAGATGTTTCTGCCATTCTAGACTCTCAGTCCTAGATCATTGTCCTAGATGAAAGATTACTCTAGCATTCCAGCTAAAGAACACTTAACCAAGCCAAGGTAAAACAGTGCAGCTGCCCATCAAACAGTCTGCCGTTGGGGTCCATCAGATTAACTCATTGGGCAGAGATGCCCTGAGGAGAGCCCAAAGACCAAACAGCCTTGTAGTCCTGCCTGCCTGAACAACAGGCAGCACAATCTGCCCATTACTGCCTCCTGGCAGATATGGCCTACAAACTCCCATACAGAAGGCCATATCCTATATCTGTAAGCAGAGCTGGGCAATTTATCTGTCATGGATAACAAAGAACATCATTCTGACCTGAGGAGAGGGCCTGTAGTTCCAAGGTTGTGAGTTATCTTGATCATATGTACTCTCCATGTATCCATGACTTACTATCATTATGTGTAAAATTTGTTTTTATTTTTCTTCTCCATGAACTATACATATACATACACACCTACATGTACACATAAATATACATGCATGCATGTGTGTATACCTTTGGTGTTGGGGGAAAAACTTATCACTATTGTTTTTGCTATGCCATTTGAGTAAATATCTTTATTAAAGAAACTAAGTCAACTTGGAGATTGGTAAGAGGTAGCATACTGGTGGGGGCTCTTGAACTGGAATTAGAAGTTAGACAACTATAGGATTATTCCTAGAACCTCGAAAGCAATAGCAACTACCCCTCTGTGGATTCAATCTGCCAGTACCATTAAGAGTTGGACTGGTGAACCTAGACTGGTGTATTATAGAAGCAGAATACTTTTCCAACTTCTCATTAGCTAGATGAGGTCACATCTTTATCTGTTTTTATTTTTATCCTTTTCGGTTCTTTTTCATTTAGATCTTATTTATCTACTTTAAAATCCTGTTGTCTATCAGAAATGCTAATTTGTGTGTATATTTTATTTAAGGTTTACAAATTTTACAGGGAAGAAAGCATTGCTTATTTTAGATCAGGAAGAAATCTGGGTGATTGGGCTATTAAGGACAAAGTAGGAAGGAGAACAGTACAAGCCTGACACAGAAATCTGAGATTCACATATTCCTAAAAATAAATCACAAACCAGTTACGGTAGCAAGCAGCAGGAGAATAAAGCATGAGTGAATTTGCATTCAGTTTTTGAATGAGGGTCACCATTTTTAGTGGGCTAGGTTTGAAAGGTAAGGTATTCTTTTGAGGGAAAAGGGAGCTGAAATAAGATCAAGCCTACACAGAAGAAGGTTAGGAAAAAGGTTAGGAAGTTTTTTCTTTTTCCTTATCTCCCATCTTCTTTCTATCTTATTGGCAGCTCAGTCTGCTTTGCTCCTGAGGATGACCTAGTAGGAAAAATTGAATTAGCTGATCTCTATCGTTTCTTCCAGCTTTAAATCCTGTGATTCATGATCTCTTTTGAGTCTCAATTTCCTCACGTGTAAAATGAAGGAATTGGATAATAAATAAATGCTAGCTATTACTATAAACCTCGAGATCCCTGTAAGTCTCTAATCTAACATTATAGTTATTTCATTAGTCAGGGCTCTTCTGATGTGAGGGATGTCTAGTAGTGGACAAGAATCAGACTATAATCAATGGATGTAGCTTGTTAAGCATTCAAGCTGCATTTCTTGTTTAAATGTTTAGCCACTTGGGGGCAACCATGAACCAGTTAGATGGTGCACTTCTCTGAGCTCTGGATGAGCTCAACATGGATCCAACCGAAAGAAGCTTGCTAATAGTCTTGCTAAGCCCCTCAGCCTAGTTACTCTAAGTCCTGACTGTTGTTTATTTGTCTAGTCCCATTCTCTCCACCATTATTGACGACTGACACACTTTTGTAGCCCATATGATAAAGAGGGATTATATATCTGCAAGAAAGAGACCTATTTTATCATAGAGCTTCCTTCAGCTTAGCAACTTTTCTTTAGATGAGCAGTTTTGTTAGAATGACCCCCTCTACAATGCCCTTTTTAATTTGGTGAGCTTGTTGGCCTCTTAGTTTATTGGATCTTAGAGCATTCTTGGTGAACTTGAAAAAAGTGACACATGCATCCAGACAATTTTAGAGATTGCCCATGTAAACTATATTTTTCATGTGATTGCATGTTTCTTGCTACACATTAGGTTACTGTTTAAATGTTTACTATTTTGGTATTATATTTTTTAAAATAATAGCTTTTTATTTTTATTGGCTTTTTCATAAAACCAACTCTTAGTTTTATTTATTAATTCAATAGTTTTTTTTTTTTTTTTTTTTTTACTTTCAATATTATTGATTTCTCCTTTTAATTTTAGAATTTCAAGTTTAGTTTTTGGTTGGGGTTTTTTAATTTGGTCTTTTTCTAGCTTTTTAAGTTGCAGGCCCAATTCATTAATCTTTTCTTTCTCTATTTTATTCAAGTAAGCCTCTAAAGATATAAAATTTCCCCTTATTACTGCTTTAGCTGCAAACCACAAATTTTGGTATGATGTCTCATTGTTGTCATTATCTTGGATGAAATTATTGTTTCTATAATTTGCTGTTTCACCCAGTCATTATTTAAATTGAGATTATTTAGTTTCCAATTACTTTTTGGTCTATTTATTCCTAATTTCAGCAGAAGGCGGCTGCACAGCCCAGCTGAGATCGGGTGTTAGATCACTTCTGGATTGGGGTGGTTCTAGGATCAGACTTTGATCTTTAAAGTGGCTTTGATTTCTCTTTTGATCTGCTGTTTTATAAGCAGAGTAGAGCTATCAGCCTATGCCAGATTCCTCTATCTCAGTGGCTTCTCTGATCCCAGAGTTCTCCCCAGCCCGTTTGGCACAGTGTGCTAGCCCCTTGTCCAACCCTCCCCTCAGAACCGACCTTTTCTGTTGAAATTCCAGATTCTCTTCGGTGTGTAAGTTGTGCTTCTAATAATCCTTGTGGTTTTTATCAGTCCAGCGTTATTTTTGAGGCTGATTTAACTAGTTGGTATTGAGGGAAGAAGGGAGCTTAGAAATATGTGTGTGTATCTTCTCCACCATCTTGGCCCCAGCCCCATAGCTTTTTTCAACATTCACTGTTGCAAAACTTTGCGTTCCATATTTTTCTCCCTCCCTCTCCTCTTGCCCCCTTTCCTAGAAGTAATTAATCCAATATAGATTAAACATATTCAATTCCTCAAAACATATTTCCATATTTATCATTGCACAAGAAAAGTCAGGTCAAAAAGGGGAAAAAAAAGGAGAAAGAAAAAAAGCCATCAAACACAACAAAAAAAAGGTGAAAATACTATGTTGTGATCTACATTCAGTCTCCATAGTCCTTTTTTCTGGATGCAGATGGCACTTTCCATCCCAAGTCTATTGGAATTGGCCTGAATCACCTTGCTATTGAAAAGAGCCAAGTCCATCACAATTGATCATCACACAATCTTGTTGTCATGTTCAACGATCTCCTAGTTGTACTCACTTCACTCAGCATCAGTTCATGTAAGTCTCTCCAGACCTCTCTAAAATTATCCTGCTGGTCGTTTCTTACAGAACAATAATATTCCATAACATTCATATTCCATAACTTATTCAGCTATTCCCCAATTGATGGGCTTCCACTCAGTTTTCAGTTTTTTGCCACTACAAAAAGGGCTGCCACAAACATTTTGGGTCCCTTTCCCTCCTTTAAAATCTCTTTGGGATACAAGCCCAATAGAAATACTGCTATGTTAAAGAGGATGCACAGTTTTCTAGCCCTTTGGGTATAGTTCCAAATTGCTCTCCAGAATGGTTGGATCTGTTCACAACTCCACCAACAATGTATTAGTGTCCCATTTTTCCTACATCCCTTCCAACATTTATCATTATCTTTTCCGTTATCTTTTGCTATTTTGACTACATCTTGTTATGTTCATACTATAGCACTATATGTTGTTTTACTCATTATTTGCATGGAACTAATGCTTACTATCATGCTGTAAATATCTAAAACCTATTGATTGTGTTATTGTTAGAGATAGCTAATTTTGCTTAGTTAGGCATAAATTGCTTTACTGTCTATAATTATTTGTAGTGTTATAGGAATCAATGGATGTAGCTTGTTAAGCATTCAAGCTGCATTTCTTGTTTAAATGTTTAGCCACTTGGGGGCAACCATGAACCAGTTAGATGGTGCACTTCTCTGAGCTCTGGACTAGAAGATATGTACTCTTTGAACTTTGAATGGCTCTATATACAGCATGTAATTTAGACATGTCACTGAAGTGTTATCAAGTGATATCTTGTATGCTGATCAGTGTAGCTTATATAAAGAAGATGATAGAGATTACATTGGGGCAGGCTGTAAAGACTTACGAATATATGACCTGATGGCTAGAATTGCACATGATAAATTAGCTATCTTTCACAGACTTACAGAAGCAAATTCCCACGTTAAGGAAGTAGACCTCAAAAACTTGGAGAATTCAGTTAATAACTTGTATAGAACTAAACCATTATCACAGACTGAACTGTTGCCATCTGCTTCAATATAGCATTGATCCATCAAAAACTTTAGAATAACATTTTAAATAAATGTCACCGCACTAAATATACATATAATGAGGAGCTGGTACCTGTTCGGAGTGTCTCAAATGGACTATCCACATGGATAACACTAGAGAGATTTTTTTTACATGGAGGAGGCTAGGGAGCTTCTTCTGGGAGAAGCATAAAATTGTGTAAGTGAAGTACCTTGGAGAGATAGACTATGGAATATGCATAGACAATCCATAATTGATTCTGGTTAGCTAACCATGTGTTGAAGAGAAGCTCTTTGATTGGCTGCAGAAGTCTTCAGAAAACCCAGGTGCAGTGCAGTCTTTTCTTCCTCGCTTAGATCTCTTAGGAAAACTCAACTATTAGTGAAAGGAATGGAGTCTATGACCTTAACAATTTAGTAAGGTCCGGAGGCTTCCTTGGTATCCTTATCCTCCTAGAGATTTGGTTTTTACAACAAACTGGGCATTAATACCCTGAGGAACAAGGAATATCATTGAGAATGACCTTCAAGACCTTATTGGTAGCTGAGATACATGCAGGTCCATCTGTCATTGTATGTTGCCATGGGACATGGTTTTGTTAAACCTCAAACTATAGAGGTCTGAACTAAGCTATGTTCCTAATCCTCTCCTCTTCTATCCCGTTTTTAAGGCAATATGGGAGGAGTATACTTCTAGGATTCTGACAGAAAATGTTTTATGTTTGTTCTTGCTATATCTTTGAAATAAACATCACTTTCTAACAGCAACAGTTAAATAGTTAAATGGAATTGGGGTGCTTGCCAGTCACTGCCCCCTAAAATGAGGGAATATTGCAATGAGGCCTTGAGCTAAAGGCATTAAACAAGAGAAATATTTCTGTCCCCTCAGGGTTTCCCAGAATCCTGCAAGATATATTAAGCACATATTATATTCATGATTTATAAGCTCTATAGAACAAAACTTATAAGCACTATAGACTAGACAAGATCAAAATTATGTGGGAACTGGATAAAGTATATATAATCCTAGCTGTCCTGTCTGTTTCTGGAGCTGTACCAAGCATATTTCCATTAAATTTATAGGATGGGTTTATAATTTACTCTTTTATTCAACTACAAAAACCAATTAATTTATGTAACTGTCCATTAGCCCATAGAACATTAAATATAAAAGAATAAAAGGAGGATGGCAACTTATCCCAAGACCATTTATATCTGAACTATGTGTGTGTGTGTGTGTGTGTATTTTTTTTTTTTTTTTTTTTTTTGCTGAGGCAATTGGGGTCAAGTGACTTGCCCAGGGTCACACAGCTAGAAAGTGTTAATTATTTGAGAACAGAAATGAACTCAGGTCCTCCTAAATTCAGGGCTGGTGCTCTATGCACTGCACCATCTAGCTACCTCATTTTATATATATATATATATATATATATATATATATATATATATATATATATATATATATATATATATATATATATATATATATAGATGAAAAGAACACAAGGAAAATAAATACAATAGAGAGGAAGTCTGGAAAATGGAAAAGGGATAAATCTTAGATTTAGGAAGACTTGGATTTAAGTTGTTACATTAAAAATTAGCATTAACCACTCCTTTGTGCTTTTATTCACCCCTTTGTGAAGTTAAGTTTCAATTCTATGTATGTTATTTGATTTGGATTTCACAAGAGTTACTTGACTTAAAGAATGCCACAAGACTACCCCTTTCCCTCTCACCTCAGTGTTTCCTAACCTCTCTTCCATCACTTAGAAATCAAATGGCTCAATCCCTATTATTCTAGGTTTCCTTTTTTTCTACTCCCTCCAAATTGTATATTAACTGTAAGATGAAGCTTCTGGGTCCTTGGCTACTGAGAGTCTTGGACCTGGTTTACTTTGTAACCGCATGTATTGCCGAATAAATCATTGTCTGTATGAAATTACTTTATTCTACCATAACAAAGTCTTGCCTGAGATACAAGCTAGTTATGTGATTATAGATAGGTTATTCAATCCCTCAGTATTCTATGCAACACTAAAACATACAGGCAATTTTTCTGGGAATTTCTACATCATGATTTCCCCACACTGTCAGAGAAATCATGTCTGACTAAAAAAAAGTTAGCATTGGTATGATTTTATTTTAAGGTCTTACAAAACAAAAGTGAGATAGTTATTGTTATTATTTCCATGAAATAGCCAATAAATCCCAGAGGAAAAATTCCAACTTAGGCTTTTCAAACTCCAAATCTAGTGTTCTATCCAGTAAACCATGCTGTTATGGCACTGATCGTAACATAAAATTTTAGAATGTTGAATATTTATATCCACGTTAATAATAGCATTTTATTTTTGGATAGCTTTATAATTTATAATTTTTTCCCAAGCACATTATTTCGAGGCACAGAGATAGGACTAAACTTGGCTTGGTTTTGGGACAGTGAGCAGACTAGCCTGCTGACTGAAGGGTACATGTTGAGGATTCATGGGAAATCAGGCCATAAAAACCACCTAAGAATGATTTCCTTAAGGAGCTGGGAAGCCAAGCCAACCCTTAGAACTCAGTGTCTAAGATTCAGAAGGCACTTTGTATTTATGATTTCATCTAATCCTCATAACAATCCTGTGAGGTAGGAGTAGAAGCTGGAAGGGACCTTACAGATAATCTTGTGCAAGTCCCTCATTTTACAGATTTTACAGAAAAGTTAAATTCACAATATTTATAATCTGACGGAACCTAAGAGATCATCTATTGATTAATCCAAGGTCACCTCAGATAATGAGTAACAGAGATGAGATTTGAACAAAGGTTCAAATCTGATTCTGAATCCAGTGCATCATAACAGATCACCTTTCAGGTAAATATCATTTGTAGATGAAGAAACAGAATCAAGTTCACACAGACTAGATAGTAGGTTGAGCTTGTAGACTAAATCTTTTGATACAAACTTTTTTGCATCATACTGTGTTACCCCCTCATAGACCACATCTCTTACTTTAACTATCATTAATTGTGATGATTTGGAACTCTCCTCTCTCTCTTCCCCTCCCTCTGTGTTTCTCTGTAGTATCTCTTTTCTTTCTTTCTTTCTTTCTTTCTTTCTTTCTTTCTTTCTTTCTTTCTTTCTTCTTCTTTCTTTCTTTCTTTCTTCTCTTTCTTTCTTCTTCTTCTTTCTTTCTTTCTTTCTTTCTTTCTTTCTTTCTTTCTTTCTTTCTCTTCTTTCTTTCTTTTCTTTCTCTTTCTTTCCTTTCTTCCTTCTTCCTTCTTCCTTTCTCTTCCTTCTCTTCCTTTCCTTCCTTCCTTCCTTCCTTCCTTCTTCCTTCTTCTTTCTCTTCCTTTCTTCTTTCTTCTTCTTTTCTTTCTTTCTTTCTTTCTTCTTTCTTTCTTTCTTTCTTTCTTTCTTTCTTTCTTTTCTTTCTTTTCTTTCTTTCTTTCTTTCTTTCTTCTTTCTTTCTTTCTTTCTTTCTTTCTTTCTTTCTTTCTTTCTTCTTCTTTCTTTCTTTCTTTCTTCTTTCTTTCTCTTTCTTTCTTTCTTTCTTTCTTTCTTCTTTCCTCCCCCCCCCCAGTTTTCTGTTTCCCTTCTAATCTTGTCTGCATTGGTTTTGTTTGTTCAAAAACTTTTTAACTTAATATAATCAAAATTATTCACTTTGCATTCTATAATATGCATACTCTAGTTCTTTTTTGCCATAAATTCCTTCCTTCTCCATAGATCTGAGAGGTAGATTATTCTTTGTTCTTTAATTTGCTTATAGTATCACTCTTTATGTCTAAATTGTGAATCCATTTCCACCTTATCTTAGTATACGGTGTTAAGTGTGGGTCAGTGCCTAGTTTCTGCCATACTATTTTCCAATTTTCCCAGAATTTTTTGTCAAAATAGTGAATTCTTATCCCAGAAGATGGTGTCTTTGGATTTATCAAACATTGGATTGTTGTGTCTTGTGAACCTAACCTGTTCTACTGATTTACTACTCTATTTCTTAGCCAGTACCAAATGATTCTGATAATTGCTATTTTATAATATAATTTTAGGTCTGGTACAGTTAGGGCACTTTCATACTTTCATTTGCATTTTTTTTCATTACTTAACTTGAAATTCTTGACCTTTTATTCTTCCATATGAATTGTTATTTTTTCCTAGCTCCGTAAAACAACTTATTGGCAATTTGATTGGTATGGCACTGAATAAGTAGAGTTGGTAGAATTGTCATTTTTATTATGTTAACTTGGCCTACCTATGAGCACTTTATAGTCTTTCACTTGTTTAGATATGATTTTATTTGTGTGGAAAATGTTTTGTAATTGTGTTCACATAATACCTGACTTTTGTCTTTAGGTAGGTTTTCAAATATTTTATATTATCTATGGTTATTTTAAATGGAATTTCTTTTTGTACCTCTTGCTGGACATATAGAATATTGAGAATGTTGATGATTTATGTTGATTTATTTTGTATCCTGCAACTTTGCTAAAGTTGTTGTTTCTAGTTATTTTTCAGTTGATTTTCTAGAATTCTCTAAATATACCATCATGTCATGCAGATAACCTTTCTTCATCTAAATTTTTCCATAATAATTTAAGACAAGTGTACCTGGGAAGATGAACTGGTTTCCTGTACAGCTCTCATCTGATATTTCCACACCTAGATGTTTGATCAGATTTCCAAGCTCACAGAGAAAAGTTAGATGCTAGAACATACAGGACTTATTCTTGGGTCTATCATTGGCTTAACATGAATTACAGGCAAGCTCTCTGGTGCTCATTCTCTCTGAAAAAAAAAAAAAAAAAAAAGCCAGCTAAAATCCTATTAGCTTCTTCAAGGAGCTCAGAGAGCTCTTTATCCATCCATCCATTCAAAAATTATTAAGCACATAGGAATATAAGCAAAGATATAACACAGATTCTGTTCTCGGTAATCTTAATCTAAACGGGAAGAATGACATGTATCCAAATAACTATAATGGAAGAGTTCATACACATGTAGTATCCTTTCGGGAATACCCATTAAAAGTGCTTGTCTTTTACCCATTTAAGAACAAAGATAGATATCAGTAAGATGATGTCTTTAATTGCAGATATTTTAAATCAACTATTGGACTGGAATTTCATGAATTTATTAAAAGTAATTCCCCACCCCACATGCCTCTGCTTCCTCCTGATCTCAGTCTAAAGCCAATTCTAAGTTCTTGAAGACCAGTGGGGAGGATGTCCTTCTTCCCTTCTTGCCCCCTTTGCACATATTCTTCAAATCAAACCTTTTTCTAGAATTCAAGCAGCAAGACATTGATGAGTACTAAAGCAATTGTGGCTACAGAAACAATAACATTGGGTAACTGGCCAAGAGTTAGAATCATTTGGAAAGAGAAGTCATCTTGGAAAGAAGAGACAGTGATAAAGCTATATTCCACTCGACACTGATAAAACTATATTCAGTGGAAATGAAATATAAAATAGCTAGAGAGCCATCTTTACAAACTAGAGCCCCAAACAGAATTGTGCCTCAGAAATCTGAGGTCAGAGTGGAATTGAGTTGCCCTGTTGAGAAGGCAGCTCCAGAGCAATAAAGTTAGATTTGAGGATGGGGATTGGTGAAAGGTCCTCAGCCTAATGGCTTTGGCTAGCTGCTGTGCTAAAAGGGTAGAGGAAAGATACAGGTAATTAATTATAATAATTATGATTTATTATTAATTATCAGAAATTTAAAGAAACAGTATACATATCAGGCTGGGAGGATCAGGAAAAACATCTTACATGATTTAGGCCTTGAATGAAGAGAAATTTCAATAGACAAAAATTGGATGAGGATTGGAGGGAGAGGAGTTCAGAAAAGTACATTGTAGGTATAGAGAACCCCAGGGGTAAAGCCCTTTAGAGGAGAGAGGTCAGAATAAGATTAAGGATGTAGATCACTGAAATCAATGTCTTTGGGTATTTATCTGGTATCTCTCTTTCCTGACCCCTTAGAATCATAGGTTGCAAGTATCCCAAGAGAAGATAATCTGTCTTTCCTTTGTCCTGAAAAGAGAGAGGGTGTGTGTGTGTGTGGGAATCTTTTGAGGAGCAAGAAATAAGCAAGGGCATGAGATTTGTACTGAGTTCCTCCTGTGGGATAAGTTTTATTTTATTTATTTGTTTTATTTTAAACAAAAGAAAAAAAATGGGAAAAAGGCTAGGGAGTTCAGGGGCAACTAGTGTTTCAACAGCCACCAGAGATCAAAGCAATCAGTTAATTCCTTAGCCATCCAGGCAGCCTAAAGTCGATTTTGAAAGATTGGATTATCTATGTAATAGAACTAATACCAGACTCTGATGTTTCTATTCCCTTTTCCCTACTCCCATTCCTGGAAGTTTATCTTTCTTTAGCGTTTGCTTACATTTCAGTTTGTTATTGAATGCCCACTTAAATAAGTAATGATTGTTCAATAAGAGTTTATGATTTGTTTGTGTTTCATTAGTGGGAAATATGGGAGTGAGAGGGCAGTGTTGCATAGGCTACATAAAACTAGAGAAGGAACTAAAGTAGACTGAGAAATGTCAGAATCTTCCCAGAAAGGGACTCTAAAGCAAAAATAAGAGAATGTTCTTGCTTTGTATCTTCTGTAGCTTCCCAAAGTGGGATGAGTGTCAAATTGGTCTTTAGCAAGCAAAAATTTATCTATTTATTTGATTTTATTTTTTAAAACATAATAAAAATTATGTAAATGCAATATGTGCATACATATTTATACATTATCTTGCTGCACAAGAAAAATCAGATCAAAAAAGAAAAATGAGAAAGAAAAAAAAATTGAAGCAAACAACAACAAAAGAAGTGAAAATACCTTTGTTGTGATCCACATTCAGTTCCCACAAACCTCTCTCTGGGTATAGATGGTTCTCTTTATCATAAGATCATTGGAAGTGGCCTGAATCATGTCGTTGTTGGAAAGAAACACATCCATCAAAATTGATCATTTTATAATCTGAGCAAGCATCTTTAAGAGATGGAAGGAGATACTTTGGTAAATCAGGAATTAAAGAGTATTCTAGAGCAATGGTTCTCAAAGTGTGATCCAGAGAATCCTGGGTATCTCTGAAACCCTTTCCAAGGGTCTGCAAGTTCAAATTAGTTTTTCTTTCAAATATGGTAAGTATCTATAAGTATAACCTACTTAAACAAAAACTCTTTAATAGTCTAAAAGCACTAAGGGGCAGCTAAATCGCACAGTGAATTGAACACTGGTCCCAGAGTCAGGAGGGACCTAAGTTCAAATAGGACTTTGGACACTTAATACTTCCCAGCAGTGTGATCCTGAGCAAGTCACCTAACCTCAATTGCCTTGCAAAAGGAAGGGGAAAAAAAGATATTGAGAACAAAAGTTCTAGAGCATCAGAGTGCCATCAGTGCAGGCATTGACTTAACAAAAGTCTTGGGATAACCTTAAAGAGAAGTTAAGAAAAATTGTATTGTCTTAGAAACTGTCCAAGAAGCTATCCTTATAATCCAAACAACTCCAACCCCAGTAAGAAGGAAAAGAAAACATTCAGTTTGGCAGGAACCCACAAGTGTTGAAAAGATAGGGTGGAGTCTGATTATGGAAAGCCTCAAATACCAGAATAATTGAATAATAAATTCACAGGCACTGTGGTGGGCACTGAAGAATTCTGAATAAAGGAATGATGGGAACAGAGCGTTGTGTTAGGAAGATTCCACTAGTAGCAATCTCAAAGATGATCTGGAAAGAAGAGAGATGTGAGAAGGAAAGATAAGATAAAGATATTATAAGAGTCTAGGTGAGGAAAAAAAGGACCTTAACTAGGATGGTTATTGTGGAAACTGAAAGGAGTGGACAGATTTAAGAGATATTGCAAATGTAGAAAGAATACTTTTTTGTAAGTGCTTAACAATCATAGATTTAAAGTTAGGAAGGATCTTCAAGTCCATCTAGTTTAGCCCCTTCATTTTATAAATAAGGAAACTGAGCCTAATGAGGAAAACCAACATTATGCTGTATCATTTAATAATCAGTATTCCTCAGTAATCCATTCAATTCTCCATTTGGTCAAACTCTATTTTTCAGTTTAACCCAAAAGAGTCTCTCCCACTCTGAACTAAAAAGGCATGATTTAATTACAGGATCACTCCTAGTCTCTGGAATTAATCAAATTATTTTAAATTTAAATTTAATTTTTAATTTAAAGTTAAATAAAATCCCTATTAAATGTGGGACCTTAGCTTTGTTTACCTATAATAAAGTACTAGCTTGGGCTAGCGCTCCCATGGAGATAACTCTCCTGACCTTACTTCTTGTCAAAGTTAGGGGTGATTTTTGGTCTCCCAGGAGAAAGCTAAAGGGAGGAGTAGAGCCTGATTGGGGTGATTTTCATTTTCTGGCCCAGATTACTAAAGGCAGTTGAAATCCATAAAGCAGTTAATATTTCTTACTGATCAGAGAGGGGCAGGATCAGCCACACTAGGAGGGCAACCCCAAATTCCCCCATTATAAGGCTTTTCAACTCCCCCCTTCTTGAGTCTCCAAAGGGTCCTTTTAGTGCTATTGCTGACCCAACTGAAGGGGGTGAAAAGCAGGACAGGAGATAGTTTGACTCACTTTATTAACTGCTATGTGCATCATTATTAATAAACTGTATTCTTGCCCTGGAGGAAATCAATTGTGCCTCTGTTTGCCTTATTGTCATTTTACCCCCCCCCACATTAGAGAAGTTAAAATTATTTGCCTGTGATCAAAGAAACAAAAAATAATAGAGGCAAGATTTTAACCCAAGACTTTTCATTCAAAGCTAATGATCTTTCCATTGATTTTCAACTTTGCCACTATCAACATTCTTTTTCATACTCTGCCTGTGAGAAAGAATGATACATGATAATGTCACTTTGGTCATTGGGTTTAAATTTAGCCTATAACACTACTTATATAACCATGGCTAAATTATGTGCTCTTTCTTGGTGTGGAAGTCTCATTTCATATTTCATATAAATGCCTCATCTTGTAGCCAATTTAAAATAATAATAAAAAATTTTTTTGCCTAAGTCTAGCTCAACATTCAGTGTTTCTTGGCAAATAAAATGATTTATACAATACTAAACCATAACTAGCCAGGATATGCCAAAGGCCAAAAATATCCCAATTTTGGTGTAAAAGGCCTTTCTTCAGGTACACTCCTATGCTATGTTTATATGCAGAATGTTGAGCTCTTCTTCAGGACATACTTCCAGAGTTTATAGGAGACAAGAACTGTGTCTGGTTATCTACAGCAAAGCTGTGGATCCCCCATATGGGATCATGTGAATGTAGGGGCTGCAAAATTATGATTTATTATCAGTAAATATTTGACTTACATACCTGTTTTAATTACCTATATACCCGGACTTGTGTAAAAATATCCTTGGTGAAATGGGGTCTCTATTGACAAAAGTTTAAGAAGCCCTGATCTAGGAGGGAAATGTCTCTGCTTAGCAACTTGTATCCTTTCATGCAGTTAAGTAAAAGCTTCTCACACTACCTAACCTGTGCCTGACACATTTGATATCCTGAACAGAATTCATGAATAATGGCTTAAAGCCATTATTATTATAATTAACCAAGAGGTTAAAAAAAGCAGCACAGTCAAAGGATGGATAATAGATTCCCATGCCAGATAAATCTCCCAGCATGGCCTTCTGCCAGTTCGTGGCAGAGATAGCCATCCACACTATAGCCATTAAGGAGACCCAGTGGGACTAGGAGAGAGGGCCTGGACAGCAAGATAAATGACTTCAGCCGAGTGCCAAAGAAGGGAGGCAAGTATATAACCTATGTCATTCTCATTTCTCCTTACTGTTATTGAGGCACTGGAGACTTAAAATAGTAAGGTTTCATCCACCTACTCCAAACAGTTATAGATTTGGAACGCAAAATTGTAGCCCTGTGGCAGAAGAAGTAGCATTTTCTTCCTGTCACTCATACACTGAAGCCAGTTGGGGTCAGATAGATCTGCTTATTGTCCAGGTTGTCCAATACTTTCCTTCTGCCCTAGAATTTCTAGTTCTTCCTCTTACAGCATTCACAGATTGCATTTGCTGAAGGAGTCACAGGGGAGAATTTGCTGACTGTTACATCTTTGGAAAGGAGGAGAAGCTGGAAACTCTTTAATTATTGCCTGACATCTTGCCCAGGTCTCCTAAGCATCCTGCAGCCTGCTTAATGGGTTAGGATCTGTGATCAGGGACTATATCTTAAAGGAGATTATAAAAATTAAATAGAAGTATCAGCAGAGAGTAGATGAGGAGAGCTATATATCCAGGATCAACTTTCAGCTCTGACTAATTTTAATTTTCAGTATTAATATTTATACTTTGGCAAATATTTATTTTTACATTAAAATATTTTTTAATATTTTGGTTGATTACCTAGAGTTAAGAAACTGACAGAGAAAATATTAAGAATAAACATTAAATTTAAATATTATATATACACTTTTAAGAGGGAGAGTCAGTATTTACTATCAAATCTGAAAGTCTTACCTCTTATCTAAACTCACCCTATTCCCATTTGTAATTTGACTTTCTTTTTTTAAAACTTTTTTTATTTTTTGTAATTTGACTTTCAGATTTCTCCAAAGTGAATTGAACTTTTGCAAATAACTTTTACATTAAGAATTGTTGGGAACCAGAGTGTGTCACCTTTCTAAATCCTAATCTGTAAATTGGAGTTGATTAATACAAGCCATGTTCTCTTTCACCCTTCCCCAGCTATTTCCATCCCACCCTCAACCTCCATCTCTTCTTCCACCTGGGAATACAAGTTAAAAAACAAGTGGAAAGAGAAAAGTAAACAGGGATGACCAGTGTGCCCCTTTGGGCCATGGAAAAATATATCATACTCATGTTCTTGTTTTTCCCATGATCTGAAAAACAACATTGCCTATTTAGGAAATTGGCTATTGCTAAGGACATTTCAGAAATAAATTTTGTTTATTTATTTTGGGGTATTTTTATAAGAGTGTGTATTTCAGTGCAGGTTCCTCATGACAGGTGTGTGGGTAGTCAATCAGTTTTACCCCATTGGGGGACCAGTACTGGGGCTTGGAATCTCTCCTCCTCCATCATCCCATCTTGTTTTCAAGATGTCTTCAGGACTGAAGCCTCAATGCAAAGGGAATTGCCTTGCTGAAAAACAAGCCTCTGAGCTTTGTTTCTCTGTTGAGTTTTCCCTGAAAAACCCCAAATCATATGACACCTTGGTTGACATTATGCACACAGACACAAACACAGACATAAACACAAAGAGGCAGACACATACATTGGGTTTGGGCCGAGGTAAGTAGTGACATTTCTAGAAGTACAAAGGGATTATGGAATCCAAAGCTGTCAGCCATTGGACCAAGACTCACTTTGGAATTCTGGCAGCTTCTGAATGCTGACCTCATACCCCTTCTTCTTCACTTTGTGAGAAGCCCTTCGATCTCTGGGTCTTAAGGCAATTATTTTTAACCTGGGAATCCAGCTTATGGCATTCCTATTCATGTACACAAGAGGAAGAGCCTGATGATGGAGCTGAACTTTGGGGGTGGGAGTATTTTATCTCTAAATTATGATAGCTCATTTCTGGGTATTCGTAGGAAATGACTCTCTCTTACCTTCCATCTCCCCACCCCCTACTCCTTTAATTTAGTTAGCAGTCGTCTGGTTTAGGGGCAGTTCCCTCCCTGTGGCCCATTTAGACACTGGTTGCTATCAGGAACATGGCTTTTGGGGGGTTTTACTCCCACAACTCCTATAGTTGAGATGATACCATCAATGGGAACTGAATCCTATGGCAGAGAGCATAGACACCCCAAATTCCATTAAAAGTACTGGACATCTCTGAAAAAAGAGCATAATAGCCTGAGAAACTAAACAATCTGTTGGATAGCAGTGACCTCTTTCGGGTTTGAGGCAGTTTGGCCTTGAGTCCATACATGAAACTCTGTAGAGCTCTCCTAGAGTAAGACAGCCGCCACTATTGTTCTTATTTTGATGAGTCCCATCTTGGCAGAAGCGTTCTTCCCAATTACCGTCCCTACCTGAGACTATCCTTATGGATGCCAGTATAGTGCAGATTTCTAACCGCTCCATATACCTCTGTACATTTTTGGGCTTTACCTGCCTTATTTGTGAAATACTTGCTACCTTGGCCCCCATTGTTTGAAGGCCAGGTATGTTATGTTTTGCTCCTTTTTCAGGGGTGTCTATGCTCTCTGCCATAGGATCTACTGCATTATCTTAAAGTATAGGAGGGGGGTGAACAAAACCCCAGAAAAAGCTGTGTTCCTATTAACAATCCAATGTCTAGATTAGCCAGAGGGAAGGGACTGAGAGAATTATCTTGCCCCCAAAGTAGACAACTGGTGATGACTCGAGATGCAAAGGATGACCTTGATGTTTTCAATGGTTAACCAAGCTCCAAGCACTCCACAACACCTGCTTTACCTGCCTTCGTGGCCATTGGAACAAATTGCTCTCATCTGTCTATTGCACCAGGGGAGTCTTTACATGCTTGGGCTAGACATCCCCCTAACTCACTGTAGGGTCTGAGACCCCTTGGTTATTGTCAGCCTGGTTTAGCCCATGTGCCAAAATGGTTTCCTGGGGTGTGATTGCTGTGCATCCCAAAGCCTCTTGTATCCATCCACAGGTGAGAGTTAGGTGGATCCACCAAAGGTGGAAAGCAATTGTATACAGAGTTCAGTGGCCCTCACCTCAAAGGTACTAGTTGCCCCTCAGTCTGGACAGTCTGCCAGCACCATGCCAGGAAACTGAATCCCTTCCATTTGAATTGTCTTAGGAAGATTCTGAAGATCACCCGGCAGGATTATACTGCCAGAGAAACTAAAGCAAGACAGAGATTGGTTTTTAATCTTTTAATGTGGAGAGTTTTAGGCTAGCTGACCGAATGGAACTCATGTTCAAAAATCATTCAGCCTGGAGGGCCTGAGGCAGGGAACTTTTAAAGGCTTTGCAACCAGGATCCAGAAGCTGAGAAGGCAGTTAGTCTAACCTCTTACAGTGGTTGTCTTTACTTTAGAGAGAGAACTGGGAGAGAGGAGTTAACCCAGTATTTACAGCCTTGGATTGTGGCTCAGTTCCTGTCCGGCAAGGGAGTAGGACCATTCTTGAATAGATAGGGACTATAACTTAGGTTTTTGGCAGGAGGCTAGATAACAATTCTATTCCAGGGTAGTTTTGGACAAGGATGGAGTCAGAGTGGCGGGCACCTGGATATTGTTTTTCTTTTCTATCCTTCATGATGTCATAATGGTATGTAAAACTCAATTTCCAGTCCTAATGGCAAGGGATGGGGGGAGGACAGTGCCCAAGAGGATAAGGTACCAGACACTGAGATCCTTTCTCCAACTAAACTGCCAAGCATTCCATCTCTGCTGCAGAGAGCACAGCTCCATTGAGCTGGCTGCATTGTTTGAATGCCAGTGGATGACTGCTAAAAAGATTATTTTATGGAGAACTTACACAGGGCAAGCACTCACAAGGTGGTCAGAAAGTGATACAAGGACATTCTCAAGGTTTCTCAAGAACTTCAGAATCGATTGTATGACATGGGAGACACTGGCACAGGAACACCAGCATGGCCAAAATGGCAGGCCCTCATCAGAGAAGGTTTTAGGCTCTATAAGCAAGACAGAATTGAATTACTTAAGAGGAATGTGAGATGTGAAAAGTGGAGAGTCCACTCCAAATGTTCTTTGGAATTATTTGTGTCCAACCTGAGATAGAGCACTCTGAGCTCGTATATCTCAGATCTATCTCAGATCTCAAATATATGAGATCATCTAAAAATATGATCAATTTGCTCAAAATACCATCAGCCACAAAGGGACACACTTCAACTTGACTCTACCATCAGATGTCATTTTGTCCTCTTCGGGAGGAAGGGCAACAACCAGCCAACAGCCAAATCCCTAAACCAGCTTTTATTGCTGTGGGCCCTAGTTGAAGGCTCAGAGGCAAGTAGGGAGGAGCACTCAGGATTATCTTCTTAAGGGGACCTTTTATTGTCCTTAAATAGACTTTTGCTGCTTTGGGTCCTTGATGAATTCCTAGTCAATTCCTTGCATTGACAAAATTATCAAGACTCTCATGGTAATCAATCAAAAGGCCAAATTAACATGTCAAATTCCCTTCCCACTTAGATTAATTTTTTTTAATAAAAGAGTTCACAGATTAGCCCTCCTATTAAGCATTACAATGGCTAATTCATTTAGGATTAGCTCACACTCAATGGCACATTTCCCTGCTAATTTCTTTAGGACTTTAGGCCTCCTTATGGCATCTTCCCCCTTGTTAATGGCAAATTCCTCTAGGGAACTTTGCCCTTGTCTTTACCCTTATTAAATTTTCCCTTTTGGAAATTAATTCTCTCTCAACAGTGTAATAAAATCTTTGCCACTTGATTTGGAGATGGTTTGAGCTCACAAATTCTTTTGTGACATTGCCTTGAAACCTATTTTGGGGGGGTCCAACCCTCAAACCTCAAAAGGGACATTATACTGCATTTAACTACTAACAGTCATTTGCTCTTACAAAGGAATATTTATTTCAAAAGGCATAATCACAAATATACAAACTCATTCCCCAACATTTAGAGCTTAAATCTAACCTTAATCCCCTTTTTACCATTGCAGTCTTTGGAGAGGGGGATGGTTTATAATTTAGCTTGGTTACCATATAGTACAGTCTCAAGTTCCAATCTAAAACCTGCTTTCTGCTCACGTCCCAGGCTCCCTGAAAGGTTTCCTTCCCCCTGGAATTCTGGCTCTAAGGTTAGCATGGCTTGAACTCTGGATCCGCTGGGAGTCGCCATCCTCACTTGAAACTGAGAAGGAAAAATAAATCAGAACAAATAGAGATCTCTCCCTTCCCAGACCCATTTTTCAGAGCTGGGATTGTAATGCCAGAGAAACTGAGGCAATGCAGAGATTAGTTTTTAATATTTTAATTGTGGAGAATTTGGACTAGCTGGTTGAATGGAACTCACATCCAAAAAACATCCAAGCAACTGAGGCAGAGGCTTTTATATGCTTTTTTTTTTTTTTAAAGCTATGCAGGATACATGGCACATAAAGGGGTGGAAGGATACTGGGTGGGGGGACAAGCCATAATTCCAGGAAAGGATCATAACTTAGTCCTGACAGGATGGGATCAAGATAAGAAGGTCAGAGGGCAGGAAACAACTTGGTGAGGGGCAATTCTCAAAGGAGGGGAATTATCCCAGTAGGCATTTGAGATAAGGCACCTATAATTTTATGATTTGTGGCATATCAGGGTCTCTTTTCTAACTTAATTTCCCCATTTCTCAGGAACAAAGGAGTGGGGCTATAATAATTTTATTCAGGGCATAATGATTTAGGGGAAACTGAGGCATGACAGGATAACAGTGGGTAGAAGAGGAATCCCTTCCTCCCAATTCATTTCATGGTGCCTTCACTGCGGGTAAATTGTGCTTAGCCCAGTGTCCAGGAGCACATGGTAACTACTTAATATTGATTGATCTGATTCAAATTTTCAAAAAGTTAGCTAGAATAGATGTCTGGCATTTATAGAATAAGAATAGAAAAGGATATACCAATTTCACAGGTGTACATTGTACCTTTACTAAAATTGATCAATGTTAGGTAATTACAACCTCTTAAATGAAAGATAGCAAAACAATGGGAATGTAGACAAAACAGTTTTGAGCATAAAAAAATTTATCCTTAAAAAAGCTGAAGAAAGAGAGAGTGGGACAGGGATATGAATGAAAATCCTGAGAGACAGAGTTTCTGGGTAATAATGAGTTGCTTTTTCTTGGTAATCAAGACCCCCTAAGAAAGACCCTGAAAAGTCTTATATTCCTTGGAAAAGGGAATTCCCTTAATAAGTGAAAATTAACCCTGATTAGTAAACATTTAATGAGTAGGTAAGCTAAAATCTTGAGCTCCTCCTGCTGAGAAGTAAAGCAGTTGGGCAAGGAGAAGCCATTTCTTTCCTGACCTCTCTAACCCTTTTTCTGTGTCATAAACTGGGTCATCCTAAATCCTAATGGAATAGATCTAGGACTGGGATTCCTTTCCCCAGGGCAAGGGTCTGCCCAGATTAGATTCTGTTTATACTGTAAATATAATCTTGGCCAGTATCTCCCTTCAGGCCATGATGGAGACAGTTCAGGAATCTGAATCCAAGAGCACAGAGTGGAGAGTGCTGTAGCCATACCTGTTGAAGACCCAAATAGGAGAGTTATTGCCAGCCAAGTCCTTGGTATTGTCAAATAGTTCAACATCAGAAATGGATATGGTTTTATCACTAGAAATAGCATTAAAGAAGAATTGTTAACTATGTTTTGTTGTTGTACCCAATGGACCATAATATGACTTGCAGCTCCTATCTTCCTTTACTATTTGTTTCCTCTGAGCTTAGGAAAGTGTTTTGCACATAGCAAGTGTTTAATGAATATTTTTGTAATCCTTGATTCAAAAACCAATTGTACTGGACTTCCCTCATTAATGGAGAATGGTTACTCAATCTGCCTGTGTGAGGGTGGGGCAGAGTTGGTGACAACTGGTAGGAAAAGAAATCTGGGTTCTACATGTTGATTTCTTCCCAGAATCTCTCTCCCTTTATGGACCTGAAGAAAGATTGGATTCCCTCTTATTGTCTTCTCTCTCAGTGCTGAAAACCAGAAAATCCCAGATGCCTCTTCTCACCAGCACTTGTGAGTCCAACCTCTTCAAACAATCACAAGACATCAAAAAATCCCGCACAATTGGCCTTTTGAGCTAAATTAATGAGGAAAGTCCATGGTCTTTTTAAAGCCAAGTATTACACAGTAATCATTCATTCATTCAACAATCAAATAATCCTAGTGAAGTAAAGGTAGTAATTCTGAAAACTCCAAAGAGATTAATAAAATTATAAATAAAAACTAGAATGTATTGATAAAACTAGAAGATATTTTTTAAAAAGCAATAGTCATCAGTAAGTTAGTGTGTAAGAAAACCCAATTGCCATGTTTAAAAAATGAAAAAAAAAGAATTCACAAGAAATGAAGAGAAAATAAAGATAATTATTAGAAACTATTTTAACCATGTGTGGTACGGAAATGGTGAGGGGTCACCATTTAATAAAAAAGCTGGAGAGAGCTCTAGAGAAAAGCAAAGTTTATTGTACATTCTCCCGAGAAGGGCGTCCCACCCTTCGAGCAGACTATCGAAGAGAGGAAGCGCCTCCTGTGGGCAGGACAGCACTTTTAATCCCTAACCTTGACCACATCCCTTCCTTCCATCCAATTTAACAAGGAAACCCCAAAACTCTGAAAAATCCTTAAAGGAGAAAACCTCCTTGGACTCTGCCTCAGGAAGAGGACTCCACCCTAAGCACAAACAGTTTCATCTTTATTATCTGGCTCAGTCTGGAAACCCATTGAATTCAATTCAAATTCTAACCCTAGTTTAAACCCAGCCAGTAGCCAACCTGGGACTCTACCCACAGCCCCATTATAAAAGAGCCAAGCTGGAGCCCTCTCTTTGCAGAGATCCCAAACATGGCAGCCTTACGCTTGGCCTGCCCAGGATCTCTGCCCACTGGAACTCTGATTCCGGTGCCTTTTATCTCTACCTTCAACTTTACTAACTAGACTTTACTACTAATCCCCATCATAAACCTCTTTTATCAATCTAGGTTTTCGGGTCTGTAAATTCCTTTACAGGGGACTCTGCGCCACTACTAGACCTCATTTAACTCTGTATCCTTGCGCCAAATCCCCTTGCAGGGGAGCTCTATTTGACTCCCTGTACCCCAAACCTGCCACTAGACCTCAATTAACCCTAATTTCATTTGGGTACCCCAATTCTAGACCTCATCAAATTCACTATCAAGTCTTGTAAACTTTGGGTATAAATATCCTAAATAATCTTCACTTCTTTATATCACTTTGGCACTGCCACCACATAGTGCAGACACTTATCATCTTACGCTTGGACTATTGCAACAAGTGCTGGTTGAACTCTCTGCCTCAAGTTTCTACTAACTCAGCTCTCAAATTAATCTCCCTAAAGCATAGCTCTGACCATCTTGTCCCCATCCAGTTAACTCCAGTAGCTCCCTTTTACTTCCAGGATCAAATTTAAAATTCTGTTCGTGAAAAACCCTCCTTGTTTTTTACATTTCCAGTCTTCTTACAAGTGCTTCCCCCTATGCATTCTATGATGTATTGATAATTTTTTTCTTGATAGTAATTCACATAAGACATTCCATTTCCTGACTCACTGGCTGTCTTCTATGCCTGAAACTATCTCCCTCCTCATCTTTTCCTCAGGGCTTTCCTGAGTGTTAAGTGTCAGTTAAATTTTTCCCTTCTTCAAGAAGCCTTTGTTTATTCCCTCTTAATTCTAGGACCTTCTCTCTGAGGTAATCTCCCGTTTATCCTGTATAGATCTTGTTTATAAATAATTATTTTCTGTTGTCCATCTCATTGCACTGTTAGCTCCTTCAAGGATTGCTTTTGCCTTTATGTTCTCAGGCACAGTGCTGGGTACATATAAGGTGCTTAATAAATGTTTATTAACCTAACTAAAAGATAGATTTAATAGTTGGAGAAAGATTAATCACTCATGATTTGGCAATGCTAATATAATCAAAATGACAATGCTATATAAATTAATTTATTCATTGTGTCATAACAAAGTACTAAAATGTTACTTTATAAATAGAAAATGATAAATTAATCTTGAGCTAAGGTCAGTAATCTGAAGGGAAATAAAAATGGGAAAGAGAAATTGGCAATTCTAGATTTCATACTTTAGTATAAAGCTATCTTATTTTTCACAATACAAATGTTGATCAGTGAAATAGATTAATATAGAAGATCTAGAAGCAAATGGAATAGTAGCATAGGATTTGAGTGCTAAGTTCCTAAGGATCTTGATTACTGGGAAAAGGACTTAACTGCTATTCAATAAATAGCTGGGAAAATTGCAAACAGTCTAACAAAAATCAGCTTTTAGAATAATAACTCAAACTATATGCCATAACACATTCCAAATGGGACATAGGTCTTAGATGTAAAAAATAACATTATAAACAAACTAGAGGAGTGCAGGTCAGGAGAAAAGTTCTTGATTCTATCTAGAAAGTCACAGGAGGTAAAATTCACATTTTTGATACCTAAAATGGAAAACTTGCACCAACAATATTAAGCAGTTAAAAGTATAAGGGAAAAGTTAACTGGGAAAATATTTTAAGTGAACTTCTCTGATAAAGCTCTGATATCCAAGTTATATATGGAACTGATTCAAAAATAGAATAAGTTATTCCCTACTGGTCAAAGGTTATGAAAGGGGGGGGGGGGGAGCAAGTTATCACCAACTATATGAAAAGATGTGCCAAATCACTGATAATAAAATGCAGATTTAAACAGTTTTGAGATACTATCTTACATCTACCAGACTGGAAAAGACTTGTGAAAGGATTGTGAGAAGTCAGGTATACTAATACATTCTGGGTTGAGTCCAGCTATTTTAGAAAGCCATTTGGAACTATATTTAAAAAATCACTAAACTGTTTATACTTTTTAATCTGATGATTCCTCCACTAGGATTATAATCCAAAGAGTTTTTTTTTTTAAGAAATGCAAAATTATGTGCAAAATTATTTATAGCAGCTTTTTTTTGTCATTTCAAAGCACTGGCAATTTTAATATTTTGTGAATGGCTGAATAAATTATGGAACATGAAAGTTATGGGATATAAATATAATTGCACCATAAGAAAAAAATGAAAAGGATGGATTTAGTGAAATCTGGGAAGTAGTCTATATGAAGTGAGCATAACTGTGAAAACAATGTCTACAATAACTACAACATCATAAAAGAAGTCAACTGAAAATCTTGGGAATTCTGATCAGTGCAAAGCACAACTAATATTCAAAGACTAATGAAGAATTATATTTTCTATCTCTTCATCAAGAAGTCAGTACATCAGAAGGGCAAAATGAGAGATAGAGATTTTTTATGTTGTTCATATGTGGATCAGTTTTGTTTGATTCTATTTACTTGTTTGTTATAAGGAAGAACATGCATTTGTGCTTTGTGTGAAGAATTTTGTGAGCAGAATCAGGTTAGAAATAATGATACCAAACAAATGAGAAAACATGGAAAAGAAAGTCAGTGTAACAATTATTAAATTAACCAGAATCCTCCCAACTGTTTTTGCTTTTTAAGGAATTCTTTTCTTCAGTGAATTTTTGTGCCTATTTTGCCATTAGGCCAATTCTGTTTTTTAAAGTGTTATTTTCTTCAGAAGTGTGTGTGCTTCTACCAAGCAGTTATTTCTCTTTTTCATAATTTTTTTTCTATCATTTTCATTTCTTTCTCCATTAGGGGAAATCTACTCATCTCTTTCTTTAATTCTTCAAGGAATTCTTATTGGCTTGGGTCCAATTAACATTTTTCTTTGAGGCTTTTTTTTTTTTTTTGGTAGCTATTTTTAACATTGTGGTTTTCTTCTGAATTGTTGTCTTGGTCTTCCTTGTCACTGTGATAGCTTTTTAGGGTCAAATTTTTTTCTTTTCTTTTATTTTTTTTCCTTGTCAAATTATTTCCTCATTTTCTCAGCCTATTTTTTGACTTTGAACTTTATGTTAAAGTTGGGCTCTACTCACCTTTGGGTTGACATGTATTCTCCTAAGCTTCAGACTTTTTCTTGCAGTAGTTCTGGGAAGCCTACAAGTTTTTAGTGCTTCCAAGGTGGTTTGATCCTAAGAGAAGTATGGTTACTATTCTGGTGTACATTCTGGTCTTTCCCAAGGAAGGGCTCCTGATCCCCTGCAGATGCACACATTAGCACTCTTCTTTGCTTTGGTACTGTAACTAAGGTCCCTGATCCCTTACTATCCCTCCTCTGTAGCCTGGAAATGTAATCCAAAACTACATGTGGGCAGTAGAATTACCAATTAGTACCAGCTTTCCAGTGCCAACAAAGGGTTCCCTGTAGTTTCTTTCTGAGCAGTTGTCTGACTCACTGTTTCTGGATTGAGAGCTCCTGAAGATGCTGCTGTTGATGTGGCCTGTGTAGGCTCCTGACAAACTTCCACTATACCTCCACCCTAGTTTTACAGACTTCTCTTGTCTATCTCTAATTTTTTTAGGCTGTAAAAATATTTTACTTCAATTTTTTGTTGGCTCTCTTGCTCCAAAATTTGATTTTAACCATTATTTTAAAGTTTTTTGAAGGGAAATGTTGGGACAATTCAGTTGGATAGTTGACCCTAAATTTACCATCTTGTCTTCTCATTTCATCATCATTTCTTATTGTACCATAATATTTCATTCCATTTGATGTATACTCCTTTCTTTCCAATTCTTTGATACAATAAAAAAGTGCTACTATAAATATTATATTATAAATAAAATTTATAGTTGGGGAAGAATTTAAGACAAAAATAATAGATAGAATTACAAATTTACAATTTATAATTTTTATTACATAAAATTGAAAAAGTTTAGGTTCATATGCTTAAAGGGTTATAATGTAATGCTGGAGAAACTGAGGCAAGATAGAGATTAGAGAATATTTAATAATTTATTTTAAAGGGAGAGATTTACTGGGACCAAATGGATCTGTGGTTTGGTCCCAGGGTTGAATGAGACTATCATCTCCAAGAATCCAGAAAACAACATGAGTTCTCAATTACATATATATATATATATGGCTCAGACTCAGGGGTAAATTGAGGCAGGGACAGAATCAGGATGCTGAGATCGGGAATGGGACTCTGACAGGGTGGGGTGAGCCACAGGAAATGGGATGACATAATAGGGAGAGGCACCCTGGACGTAGAGAGAGGCATCTTGATAAGATGGTATCTGACATTCCAGTAGTTTGGGATGAGAAGAGGCATTCTGATATTCTAAAATATAAGATCTTTTATCCTTATCAAATATTCTGATTAAGAGGGAGGGGTGGTTTTGCAGGATTGAGCAGAACAATTATAAAATGAGATAGAACAATTAGGGAAACTGAGTCAGAACAATAAAAGAGAACTGTGGCATAACAATAAAACTGCATATCCTTTGATCCAGCAGTGTTTGTATCCCAAAGAGATCATAAAGGAGGGAAAAGGACCCACATGTGCAAAAATGTTGGTGGCAGCCCTTTTTGTAGTGGTGAGAAACTGGAAACTGAGTGGCCCATCAATTGGAGAATGGCTGAATAAGTTATGGTATATGAATGTAATAGAATATTATTCTATAAGAAATGATGAACAGGCTGATTTCAGAAAAGCCTGGAAAGACTTACATGAACTGATGCTGAATGAAGTGAGCAAAATCAAGAGAACATTGTACATAGAAACAAGAAGATTATATGATGATCAGTTGTGATGGACTTGACTCTGTTAACACTGTGATGATTCAAGACAATTCTAATAGAGTTGGGATGGAAAATACTGTCTCCAGAGAGAGAACTTTATTGACTAAATGTGGATTGAAAAAGAGCATGTATATCTTTTTTTGTTCTTTCTCATTCCTCCCCTTTTGATCTAATTTTTCTTGCACAACATGACAAATATGGAAATATGTTTAAAAAGATTGTACATATTTAATCTATATCAGGTTGTTTGCTATTTTGGGAAGGGGGGAAGTAAGGGAGGGAAGGAGAAAAATTTAGAACACAAAGTTTTACAAAAATGAATGCTGAAAACTATCTTTACATGAATTTGGAAAAATAAAATACTACTGAGTAAGCATGTTTTGGAGAAAGAAAAAAGGAAAAAGTTTTGATTCAACTTAAACCAATGTAATTAAAATTAGAAAGGAAACTAACAAATGGGGGGAAAACCTAAGTTTCTTTGATAAAAGTCTCATTTCCAAGAGGGGTTTAAAAGAAAAGGAGACTAGTCTTTCTAGAAATCATTTTGCAACTATGACCCCAAAAGTATTAATTATGCATACCCTTCAGTGATACTAGGTCATAGTAATAATACTATACTAAGCCTATACCCCCAAAGAGAACAAAGAGGGAAAGGACCCACATGTACAAAAGTATTTATAGCATCTCTCCCTCTCTCTCTCTCCTCTCTCTCTCTCTCTCTCTCTCTCTCTCTCTCTCTCTCTCTCTCTCTCTCTCTCTCTCTCTCTCTCTCTCTCTCTCTTTCTTCTTTCTCTTTCTTTGGTCGTGGTAAAGAATTGGAAACTAAATGGGTTAGTGTTGCTCACTAATCAGGGAATGGCTGAAAATTTTTTTCAATTGGGATTGAAGTAAGGAAAAAATGTTCCTATTAATTAAAAAAGTTTAAAAACCTCAAAACAAAAAAAGGAATATAACACTGTCTTGGATATCATTCACCTAACTCATATTCTGTCTGCTACTTGCAGGTTGGATTTTTTTTTTTTTTTTTTACATCCTGTTATTATTCTAAGGGCTCTGGGGGTAAACCTATGGGTGATTACCTTTCTAAATATTAGTTCATGAACTCCCAATGGTAAACTGAATAAGAGGAAGTCCTTTAGCAAAGATCAAAAGACATAACAAAGTCGATAGTTATAAAGCATCTCCCACAAACATTAGGGGCATTGGCTAATAAGGGATTATGTTTTGCATGACTTCACATGTATAACTGATATCCTTATCTTCTTAATGGGGGGGGGGGAAGAGCAGGAATGAGAGGGAGAGCTTGAAATTCAAAAATTTTTTAAATGTTAAAAAGAAAAACCAAACATCAGGGATATGCTCTATCACTAATACACCCAGAGTCCGGGAGGGCATAGGTGCCAACTTAATGAACATTGACAAGGAGACCCATATATGTAAGGCGCACAAGACCAAGGCAACTAGAAATTGCTTGCTCCTCATCAGGACTGGCTTTTTGCAGAATACAGAGCCTTCGCTGCATCCTATATGTAATTTAGACATTTAGTCATTGAGACACTTCTGTCAAGAAATATGTCAAGACATAGTGATATGTCTACTATCTATATTATTAATTCTAATATATGATGTTAGCCCAGTAAACTACTTTTGATAACTTAAGTGGTGATAACTGTGCTTGTGTTGTGTAGTTATAGATTTCTACAACTATAACCTCATACTGTAACTATATTTATAATCCAAGATCATTTGGCTACGGAGGTTTCTCTCTTACGTTAATAACTGATTTTTGAGATTCAGGTTTTCTTTTCCAGTTTCCTCATTAAGAAACAAACCTTTCTAAGTTTTTCAGCCAGTCTCTAAAGGACATTGCTGATGGTTGAGATTGCCCAAATCCTTGGAGTACATACCTGGGTGGGACTACTAGAAACCTTAGAAGAAACTAATGGGAGTGAATTCCAGCCCATTGTATTCCACTCAGGCAGGCTTGGGTGGGGATAGATTTCTTTGTAGATTTCTTGGCTGAGGTAGGGGTGGTCTGGATAGAGATGAGTAAGAGTGATATAATCAAAGTCTTGTTCCCCTACCTCTTCATTAGAATAGATACACAGCTCATTATAGTATTTATCCTCTCATTAATTATTAACCAATCAAAGCTAATTTCCACCTGTTAGCAATACCCACTCTTCCAAAGGCATATAAGTGTTGACAGGCCTCCATCTTTGGTTTATGAAAGAAAGCCAAATGCTGTATCTTTATTAATTATTCACTACTAATTATCATTATTAATTACCTCCAAAATTATATCATCTATCAAAATTTTAATTGTCATACTACAAAATTTCTGGCCTGAGAAATATAACCCTGTATCTCCATGAAGATTAGAGACAACTGAGTGGATATTATCCCAGAAGTCAACTAACTCGTGGGGTTTTGAAACTTCTGGAAGAGTTTTTGTGAAAATTTTTAGGAAAAAGAGTCCAGAAAGAGAGGAATGGGAAACAGAGTTCATGAATTCATAATTTGAGTGTATATGCTCCATCGTGAGACCATTTGATTCAAAAGAGAACCATGTTTAGATAGTCCCCTGACTTTTTGCTTCCCAAGCTTCCCTTTATGTCACTATTGCTTCTGTGGCTTAATGAGAGTATCATTACCTCAGTGAGGACAATGGTTGATAAACTAATCCAAGTTTCCCCTCCAAGATAATTTCCATCTCTATTACTTACAAGTCAGGGGAATAAGTAACTTTACTAACTGTGTAACTCTTAGCTTTTGTCTCATCCTTTTCCCATGAGGGGTGTGGTGGACAGTTAATAATAACTGAGAAAACAACCTGAGCTATAGGATTTATTAGCAAAATAGGCATAATAGATGGGTCAATGAACTCCTCAGTTGTTCCAAAGATAATGAATACAGAGAGATTTTTATGTATTAAAGACAATCAAACAAGCCAATTAGTTAAAAGAAAAAAAATTAAGAAGGTACAAAACTAGATAATCTGAATTCTAATTGGAGAAAAGATTAGGGACTTAGATTTGGAGGGGGAGAGTTAACAGGCACAATTTCCTGAAATCAGAAAAAGAGGTATCCCACTGCCTCCAAGCAACTGTAAACAATCAGAGGAACGGGAAACAATAACTGATTGACCAGTCTAGGCCAGTTTTTAGATAAGATATATGGGTTGCTTGAGATGTATAATTGTGAGAAAATTCCTTTGCTTCAGTATTTGGATCTGATCTGGTGTCTGGTTAAGGGTTTCTAAGGTACAAGTAGAGGTGGTCCAGCTCCCCAGCCATACAGGTACAGGTTCAAACAATAAAATAGTTTTCTCACAATTCTAATAGTTGAATAAAGTTTTCTCACAAAACAGAACCATAATTGAATAGAAAGGGAACTGACCTAGATCCAAAATTGAATCACGATATGGATTCAGTATGGGTCACTCAATTTCCACAGGGAGATGGGGTGTATATAGGGGTATATGTGGGGATGAGAAAGTTGTTTGTTTTTGCCCATATAGGTTATGTATTGTATGCCCATATGAAACTATGTAGATGTGGCTCACAAGGAGGCAAGAATGAGAATTTCTACTATCTCCTCCCCAAACCTTTTTCAGGGAATCTTTTATTCTGCTTCCAGGTGGGAAAACAAGATGCTATGGCCATCCTGTAGCTCCAGCATCAGAGAGCGAGTTTTTGTTGTTCAGTTGTTCCATTTAGGGTTTTCTTGTCAAAGATACTAGAGTAGTTTGCCATTTCCTTCTCCAGCTCATTTTACAGATAAAGAAACTGAGGCAAGCAGAGTTTAGTGACTTGCCCAGGGTCATACAGCAAGTACATGTCTGAGGTCAGATTTGAACTCAGGACAATGAATCTTTCTGACTTTAGGCCTAGCACTTAATGTACTGCACTATCTAGCTGTTCCAGAGAGACAGTATCATGCTAGAATTATATCTGCCTGTTTCCTTAAAAATTGTTAGTCTGGGGGAAGTTATTTCAAGCTACACTCCTGATTACCATCTCCTTATGTGGAAGAAGCTATGTATCTAAGGCTTGACTCCCCTCTCAGCAAATGCCAGTTTCACAATGAACAAACACAGGAAAGAGCAAATAAGTTTATTTTTCCAAGTCACTAGCAAAATAGAAATCAGAGAAAATACACACTTGAAACTATATATCAGACAATACCAATGGAGTGAATTATTTCTTTGGGAGTAAGATAGCTCAGAGAATCCCCAGTCTTACCTATAGAAAAATTCCCCAAAGTCTCTAGTGAAGAAGTCTGGGGATGGAGGTATACTAGAGAGTGCTGGTTTCTCACATGTGGCCCTCTTCTCTGACAGTCCCTCCTTTCAGTGATCTGAAGAGAAATTGGAAAGCCCCAGATTCTGTCTTGAAGCTGGAACTAGATCTCTCTTCTCATTTTCACCAACTCCGTCTACCCCTTACACAACTGTGAGACATTGAGTAGTCATTCTCCCCAGATGACCAATGAGTCTCATACGTTTGGCTTTTTGAGTCAAAGGTTACAGATAGAAAGCCAGTTTCTAGCATAGTGCCTAGCATTGGCTGTGTATATCCAATAACCTTTCCCTGCTCTCTGTTCTTTCATTGATATCTTTAGTTCCTTTAGGTAAGGAAAAACCAACTAGGAGATCAAATCAGTCAATCTGTAAAGAAATCAATTCAGGCTATTCACTGGAAGGTCAAATGCTAACGCTAAAGCTTAAGTACTTTGGCCACCAAATGAGAAGATGGGACTTGTTGAAAAAGTATCTGATGTTGGGAAAGACTGAAGGCAAAAGGAGAAGCAGATGACAGATGAAGAGATGGATAAATAGTGTCATGGAAACACGGAACATAAACTTAAACAGACTTTGAGAAATAGTGGCAGATTGAAGGGCCTAGTGTGCTATGGGAGGAGTCATGAAGACAAGAACACAACTGAATAACAACAAAAAGAGGTCACCAGTCTTCATTGTGTGAACATACATTTCAGGGAAAGTGATTTGGAAATGCTTAGGTCTAAGTAAAAAAATTTTTTTTTCCAAAACAATTGAACTCACACAGGGAAGCAAGGTGGTCAGAGAAAGCTGTACAAGGACACTCTCAAGGTCTCTCTTAAGAACTTTAGAATCAGGGGCAGCTAGATAGCACAGTGGATAGAGCACCAGCCCCAAAGTCAGGAGGCCCTGAGTTCAAATCTGAACTTAGACACTTAACACTTCCTAGCTTTGTGATCCTGGGCAAGTCACTTAACCCCAATTGCCTTAGCAAGAAAATCCAAAAAACTCTTTAGAATCCATTGTTTAACATGGGAGACCCTGACACAGGACCTCATCTGTGCTTTATGAACAAAGCAGAATTGAATCAGCACCAAAGAACTGTAAAATATGCAAAATTAGAGAATCCACCTCAAATGTTTACAGGGAGCACTATTTGTGACCAACCTGTGGTAGAGCATTCTGACCTCATATTGATCTGATCAGCCACAGTTGGACATGCTGTAACTCGATTCTAATATGTCATTTTGGTCTTCTTCAGAAAAAGAAAAAAAAAGGAAAAGTAAAAAGCAGTCAAGAGAAATACATCCTATTGCAGTGTGACTTGTAGGGAGGTGGTAGAAGTAGGGATCTCTATCTCTTTGGTGACAATTTACAATAGAATTAATAAATCATCTTAGAATGATTTTAAGGGAGATTTTAAGTATGGAAAGATGAGTAATCTAAAGTAAAATAAAGCCCCTAAACTGGAAATGGAGTGGGTGCCAAACAGTTGGGGAATGACTGAGTAAATTATGGTATATGAATGTAATGGAATATTATTGCTCTATAAGAAATGATCAGCAGAATAATTTCAGAAAGGCCTGAGGAGACTTATATGAAGTGATGCTGAGTGAAGTGAGTAGAACCAGGAGAATATTATACACAGAAATGACAAGATTATGTGATGATCAATTCTAATAGATTTGGCTTTTTACAACAATTTCAATAGGCTTCTGATGAAGAGAGCCATCTGCATTCAGAGAGAACTATGGGGTCTAATGTAGATCAAAACATAGTATTTTTACCTTTGTTGTTTGCTTGCTTATTTTTTTTTTCTTTCTCATTTTTTCCCTTTTAATCTGATTTTTCTTGTGCAGAATGATAAATGTGGAAATATATTTAGAGGAATTGCACATTTAACCTATATTGGATTATTTATTATCCAGGGGAGTGGAGAGAAGGGAGAGAGGGAGAAAATTTGGAACACAGAGTTTTGCAAGGGTGAAAGTTGAAAATTATTTTTGCATGCATTTTGAAAAATAAAAAGTTATTATTATTTTTAAAAAATAAAGCCCCTAGACTTAGTAGTAGAGATAAACTTAAGCTTTATCTCTAAGGAAGATAGAGGGAAGAGTTTGTTACTGTGAGTTCCTTGTGGTTCCCCTTCTGAATTCTTTGTGGTTTACACTTAAATCTACCTTGGTTGTGGTTTTCTATCTTCTACCATTATTATAGACATTATTACATGATGGTATAATACCATCATTTATATCAACTTTTGTATAGATACATGAATGAGATTCCCTTTATCTAGTGACATCTTTTAGGTTTACTTACATGAGTATGAGGATTTACTTAAAAGAGACATTCCTTACTCACTTAAGCATATATACTGAGCAAATAGGGAAATTGGGTCTTGGCTCAGATTAAAATTTAGGAGAATTGTAGGTCACTTGACCAAGAAGCTCCTGTTTGAGTATCTGTTATATTCCTGGGAGGAGAGAAGAAAGGAGTGAACTTGCAGGAATATATATCTATATCTGTGAAATAGCTCAAAGAGGCATGGAAGATGGAGTACCCTCCTGATTCTTGAGCATTGCTATGATTCCAGAGTTGCTGAGACCAGGGAATAATAGATGAAATAAAGAACTGGCCCAATCCTCATGGGAAAAATTATTTATTTTAAGTTTCTATCACTATATTTTGCAAAAATAGAATACTCAGTCTGTGCCATATAGGAAGGGAAAAATGATGTAAACAGAGAGAAGAGAGAGTATCTATCTCTCTTCTACACCCTTCAACCCCCACAAAAGGAGGCTAGTGGAAATTTTATTTGACAACTGAATACAAGCCTGGGATTGGGAATTGGAAAGGGCCCTGGGTTCTACCTTCAAAACTCCCAGGGAAATTAAGGGATAATTCTAGCATATAAACCGAAGCTTGTAAGCAAATATGAGCTCTCTTTTGTATGTTGTCTTTTTTGTTTTGTATTTGTATCTCCACACTTAGTATACTCTTAGGCATAAAATAGGTACTTAATAAATGCTTGTTACCTTTGCCTTATTGCCTTGTGCCAGGAGACCTAACTGTAACCTGGATAACTGCAGACCCAGCCACATAAAATTCCTGTGTATATAAGAACAGGGAGCCTCTTCTGGGAAATTTAAAGAGTGTGTGAAATATGATGACAGGTGCTGGCAGACAGTATAAAATTTATCCCTGGAGACTCTGCTGGCTGGAGGGTCATGAGAGCACATTCCATCTTCAAGTTCCAAAGTGTCTCTGTCACCTCACCTCAAAGCCCATAGCTTGTGGTTCAATTTTGCTCCTACCTTAGAGCAGTGTTACGTTCTTAGGACAGTTTTCCCAACTCTTTAATGTACAGCCAGTTCCTCTTGCCAGTCCAGTATCCTTTCTTCAAAGTCTTTTCTTGTGGCTTTTCCTTCTTTTTTGAAGAAATACAAATGTGGTCATCAATAGCCTTGATTATTAGGGATTCATAGAATTTAGAATAACACAATAAAGAGATGCAGTGATTTGCCGAGGATATCAGACCCATCAGTCCATTCACATACTGTTACTTCTCTGCTGTTAGTATCAGAAATGGAGGCTACTTACCATATGGAAACAGGACATATGGTCCTCCTTTCCTTATGTTTAATTCTGTTCATTGTCCCTTTTCAATGTCTATGAAAGAACTATGTACTGACCGACTTGCTCAATGGGCTGAAAAACAGGCAGTTTACCAAGCAACATGGTTCCATCCTGCCAGGGTCAGAGAGAACAATGAGCAATGAACAGGAGAAAGAATTTGAAAGAACTTACATCATCAACAAGTATTTTGGTGTGTGTATGTGTATGTATATGTACTTATGTAAAGGAAGGTGAAAGTGGAATTCTTAATAGCTCATATTTCTATATACAATATAAAAATTCTAACTTGGAAAAGTATAACAAAGAGTAAAGTTAATCCTCCAATAAAGTACCTTTCATATCAAAATATATGCATACTAATATACATCCATCCGTATATACACAAACTCTAAAATTATTTAATTTCCATTGACAGACACAAATAATTTTATTATTTAATAGACCTATAATTACTAATATCAAGTATGAGGCATAATATATGATGTGGGTTTGCCATTGTCCTGGAAGCTATCTAACGACTAGTCCAAATGGAAGAAGAATTCCCTTTGTGTTTAGGTCCTTCACATGCCCCTTTGTATAAATGTTATTATGTTGATTTCCTTAAGCTGTGGAACATTTTAAGTGTATTGCCTAGACTATAATATGGAGATATAGACATGGTTATTTCTCATTAAAACACATTTTTTGGAGGAAAAATTTTATTTTTTATGCAGTTAAAGTAGGCTAAATGTTTTAGATAGCTTGAATAGACCACATTTCTTGTGCACAGAGGTGCACATTCTTGGATGCAAATGGACATTTTTCTTTGGAATCTATTAGGTTCTTTATTTAGTCCTTTGTTACATTTTGAGCTCTGAGCTGTCTCCCTTCCTCCTTTCCACTAGAGAACGCCAACAGATAAATATGTGAAACCATATAATACATACTTCCATATATCAGTTCATTCTCTGAAAAGGGATAGGATCTTCCTTCACAGGTCTTTGGTAGTTGATTTGAATATTCATCTCATTCAGAATAGTTTAATCAATCACAGTTACTCTTTGAACAATATTATTGTTACTGTTTACGTTATCTTTATTCTGCTCATTTCACTATGCATTATTTCATGTAAGACTTTCCATGTTTTTTTAAAATCACCTTGCTGTCATTTCTTACATCACAATGAGAAACCACAACTTACTGAGCTATGCCTCAATTGATGGCATCTCCTCAAATTCCAGTTCATTGCCATCATAAAGAGTTGCTATAAATACTTTAGAACGTTTGGTTCTTTTCCTTCCCTCTGATCACCTTGAGAAGTGGACTTAATAGTGCTATTGCTAAGTCAAAGGGTGTATACATAGCTTTATAATTCTTTGGGCATAAATTCACAATAATTTCCAAAATTACTGGATCAATTCATAGTTCTACCAACATTGTATTGGATTTTTACAATTTTTCCACATTCCTTCCAACATTAGCCATTTTCCACTTTTATAATTTTAGTCAATCTAATATCTCAAAATTGTTTCAACTTGCATTTCTCTAATCAATAATGATTAAGAGCACGTTTTCATGTGATTATACGTAGTTTTGATTTCTTCTTCCAAAAATTTCCTGCTCATATCCTTTGAACATTTATTGACTGGGGATATGACTCATTCTTATACATCTGACAAAGTTCTCTATATATTTGAGATATGTGGCTTTTATCTAAGAGACTGTCTATAAAATTCTCTCTCTCCCAACACCATTTTCTGCTTTCTTTTTAATTCTGTGTACATTGATTTTATTTGTACCAAACTTTTAAAATTTAATATAATTGAAATTATCCATTTTATATCTCACAGTGCTCTCTATGACTTGTTTATTAATTATAAATTATTCTCCTATCCATAAATCTGTTAGGTAATGTGTTTCATAGTCTTCTAATTTCCTTATGATATTTCTCTTTAAGTCTAGGTCACATATCTATTTTGACTTTATCTTGGTAAGTGGTGTAAGATATTTGCTTTTATTTAGTTTCTATAAGACTACTTTCCTGTTTTTCCAAATTTTTTTGCTTTGCCAAATAGTGAGTTCTTATCCCCAAAACTTAAATCTTTATATTTATCAAGCACAAGGTTACCACAATCACAACTCTGTATTGTATAACTATTCTATTTCACTATTTACTTTTCTATTTCTTAGCTAGTACCATAGAATTTTGATAATTATTGCTTTTGATATAATTTAAGATCCATTACTGCTAGATCTCCTTCCTTTACTGAGTGAAATCTAGAATAGAGTTTCAAGATGGACTTTGTATGGTTGACTTAATTTCCATAATAGGTTGAACTAATATAATAAAAATGATAATTCTACCTAAATTAACTTACTAATTTAGCATCATATTGATAAAACTACCAAAAATTATTTTTAGAGATGAAAAAACAATTTAAAATTCATCTGAAAGAATAAAAGGTCAAGTATATCAAGGGAATTAATAGGAAAAAATCTGAAGGGAGCTGGCCTATCCATACGAGATCTCAAATTATATTATAGTGATAATCATTAAAACAATCTAGTACTAAGAAATAGAATGGTATATCAATGTAATAGATTAAGTATACAATGCACAATAGTAAATAACTATAGTAATCTAGTATTTGGTTTGATAAACTTAAAGATCCCAGCTTTTGGGATAAGAACCCATTTGACAAAAAATGATAGGAAAATTGGAAAATAGTTTTGTAGAAATTGGGTATAAATCAACATCTCGCAGTACATATGAAGCTAAGGTCAAAATGGGTACCTGATTTAGACATAGAAAGTGATAAAATAAACAAATTAGGAGAGCATGGAATAAATAAGAAAAAAAATTATGACCAAATTAGAGATAGAAGTGTTATGAGATATAAAATGGATAATTTTGACTGTATTAAATTTATGTATTAAATTAAATAAATTTAAAACCAGTGCAGTCAAGAGTAGAAGAAAAGCAGAAAACTGGAATCTTTATTTATTTAATTAGCTTAATGCATTTTTCTTTATGAATCATGTTGGGAGAGAAAGATCAGAGCAAAAAGGAAAAAAACATGGGAGAGGAAAAAAAATAGAAAAAAATGAACATAGCATATGTTGATTTACATTCAGTCTCATAGTTTGTTTTTTTTCTGGATGCAGATGGCAGTTTCCATTCAAAGTCTATTGGAATTGCTTTGGAGAACTGGGATTAGTTTTTTTTCTTTTTTTTTTAATAGCAAATGTCTTTAGTAAAATCCTTATTTTTCAGATATATCAAGAATTGTCAAATTGATAAGCATAGTCATTCCCCAATTGTTAAATGGTCAAAAGATATGGCAGTTTTCAGAAAAAATTAAAACTATTTATAATAGTTTTTAAGTTCTCTAAATCACTATTGATTAGAGACAACTCACAGGTATCACCTCACACCTATCCGATCAGCTAATATAACAAAAGGACAATAATAAATGTTGGAGGAGATATTGGAAAATTTTGATACTAATATACTGTTTGTGAAATTGTGTACTGATCCAACAATTTTGAAGAATAATTTGGTCCTTCTGACTCCAGGGCCAATGTTCTATCTAATGCACCATCTAATAATTATGCCCAAAGAATTATAAAACTAACTCAGAAATATCACTACTAACTCTATATCCCCCAAAAAGTTTTAAAAAAGTGATAAAGGCCTATTTGTTCAAAAATATATAGCAGCTCTTTTCTTTTAATTAAAGTTTTTTATTTTCAAAACATATGCATGGATAATTTTTCAACAGTGATTCCTGCAAAACATTGTGTTCCAAATTTCCCCTCTCTTCCTCCATCTCCTACCCTTAAATATCAAGTAATCCAAAATATGTTAAACATATTAAAAATATATGTTAAATACAATATATGTATACACATTTATACAATTATAGTGCTGCACAAGAAAATCAGATCAAAAATGAAAAAAAATGAAAAAAATGCAAGCAAATAACAAAAAGAATGAAAATGCATATGGCATCTCTTTTTGTGGTGGCAAAGAGCTGGAAATTGAGAGGATATTTATCAATTGAGTAATGGATTGTAACAAAATACTATTGTGTTACAAGAAATGATGAGTGGGATGCTTTAAAAAAAAAACCCTGGAAGGGGCAGCTAGGTCGCCCAGTGGATAGAGCACCAGCCCTGAAGTCCGCAGGACTTGAGTTCAAATCTGTACTTAGACACTTAACACTTCCTAGCTGTGTGATCCTGGATGAGTCATGTAACCCCAATTTGCCTCAGGGGAAAAACAAACAAACAAAAAAAACCCCTGGAAATACTTGTATGAACTGATGCAAAGTGAAGTTAGCAGAACTAGGAGAACATTATACACAGTAACAGCAACATTTGATATGATTGACCTTTTGTTCTTCCAAATGAATAGTGCTATTATTATTATTATTATTTGCTCAATGAAAAATTTTTTTTGGTAATTTTATTGGGATGGCCCTGAATAAATAGATTAGTTTAGGTAGAATTGTTATTTTTATTATATTGGCATGATCCACTCATGAACAATTAGTATTTGCCCAATTATTTAAATGGTACTTGGAAAGAGAGACAGTTTTATTGCCTCGTTGCCCTTTCTGATTCTCTCAATTTTTCCCTTTCCCCTCCTTATTGCTATTGCTAATGTTTCTATTACAATATTTAATAATATTGGTGATAATGAGCATCTTGGTTTCATTTGATTTTTGTTAATTTTGCTATTGATGAAATCAATTATGGTAATATTTTTTCTTATATTGAATCAATCTTGCATTTCTGGTATAAATTCCATTCAATCATGATATATAATCTTTGTGATACATTGTTGTATTTTCTTAGCAAGTATTTTATTTAGGATTTTTGTATCAACATTCATTAGTGAAATTGATCTATAATTTTCTTTCTCTGTTTTTTCTCTTCCTGGTTTAAGTATTAGAGTAATATTTCATTCTAGCCTCCAATTATTTTTTTTCTGAGGCAGAGTTAAGTGACTTGCCCAAGGTCACACAGTTAGGAAATATTAAGTATCTGAGGCCAAATCTGAACTCAGACCTCCTAACTTCAGGGCTGGTACTCTAACCATGTATGTTTCAAATTTTTCTGCCTTTCTTCCTCCCAACCCTTCCTGGAGACAGCAAGCAATCTAATTAGGTTAAACATGCAATTCTTCTGAACTTATTTCCATATTCATCATGCTGAACAAGAAAAATTGGACCAAAAGGTGAAAGAAAAAAACAACAACCCACAAGCAAACAAATAACAACAAAAGTGAAAATATTATGCTTTAAATATTATGCTATTCAATCTTCATAGCTCTCTGGGTGCGGATGGCGCTTTCCAAATGTAATCATTCTTAAGAACTACAAATAACATTTTCTCACATAAGAAGTAAACAGTTTAACATTATTAAATCCCTTATAATTAGTGTTTCATGTTTAACTTACTGTTTTTCCTGATTCTTGTAGGCTAAATTCTGATGTTTCCTTAAGGATACCTGGAAATTTAAAAATTCATTGAATATCTATTTTTTTTCCCCATACAGGATCACATACAGTTTTGCTGGGTAGATTATTCTTGGTTGCAAGAAAAGAGCTTCTGTGCTCTTCAAACTATCCTATTCCATGCTCTTTAGTCTTTTAATGTAGCAGCTGCTAAATCTTTTGTTCTTCTGATTATAACTCCACAATATTTAAATTTTTTTTCGTAGTTGCCTGTAATATTTTCTCCTTTACTTGAAAGCTTTGAAACTTAGCTGTAATGTGTTCCTGTTAGTTTTAATTTTAGGATCTATTTTAGGTAATGATTAGGAAATGTGTTCTTTTCAATTTCTATTTTACCCTCTAAAACTTCAGGGCAATTTTTCTTAATAATTTCTTGAAGTATAATGTCTAAACTGTTTTTAAATCAATTCTTAGATGATCTAAAAATTATTATCTGTTTTCCAGATATTTTATTTTTTATATTTTAGCTGATGTTAAATGTCATAAAAGTAGTACTTGATCATCTCTGTCAATTTATGTTAATTAAGACAGAGAGGGCTGAGAGTTTACAAAACCCTATGTTTTGAGAGCAGGCAATGATCTGCAAACAGGCTGTTAAAGTATCTGTATTCCTTCAGCATCAGGGGCAATATGCCTGGGCAAGCCAATGAGAATAGGACTATTTAGTACCCATTGAACTGGTCTATCAGTTCATAATTCTTTCAGAGACATTAAGGAAGAACAATGAACTGGGCCCAGAACTAAATAAGAAGGAAAGGAATTAATAATATTTAATATTTAATTTGAGAAATTGTATTAGCCCTTCAACTATTATAGGGTTCTATCTGAAAACAAAAAACAAAAAACAAAAACAAACAATTTCTTAACACCAATATTTTTTAATGATGCTCTACAGCGGTAAACATTGGAATACTATAATCACTGAAGACATCAAATTACAATTCAATCAAGGGGCATTTGGGGACATATAAATAGTTGTAAATAGATTGCAGCATTTTTTTGATAATATTTTTTCCTAAATATAACTTTTTATTTTCAAAATACATGCAGAGATAATTTACAACATTCACCCTTGCAAAACCTTGTATTCTAAAATTTTCTCCCTCTCTTCCTCTGATCCTCCTCCCCTACATAACAAATACTCCAATGTATGTTAAATATGTGCAATTCTTCTATACATATTTTCATATTTATCATTCTGCACAAGAAAAATCAGGTCAGAAAGGAAAAAAATCAGGTCAGAAAGCAAACAACAACAAAAAAGGTGAAAATACAATGTTGTGATTCACATTCAGTCCCCATGCAAATGGCTCTCTCCCATCACAAGTCTGTTGGAATTGGCCTGAATCACCTCATAGTTGAAAAGAGCCATGTCCATCAGAATTGATTATTACATGATTTTGTTGCTTGTGCTCTCTCCATTGTACTCACTTCACTTAGCACCAGTTCATGTAAGTGTCTCCAGGCCTTTCTTGCAGCATGTTTTTAATGGCAAATTGTGCAAAAAAACCCCCAAAAACCTAAAACGAAACAAGACAAAAACATTTAAGATATAATCAAAGGAGCATAAACCAGTGTTATCAGGAGCTTAAAGCTTATATGCCTAAGATTTTCCTTCTTGGGAAATTAGTTATTTAATGCTTCTCACTTGTGTAAGTTGTTGATAGCTTGGGAAAAGCTCTTTGGAAAAGAGAGAGATTCTGATTTTCTGATTTTCTGACTTTCAGTTTCAAGAGAAAAAGATATACCAATTCTAGATTCTCTTTAGAGAGGACCCTAAAGAGAGAAAAATTCTGGGAAGAAGTCAATTAAAATCAACACGTGTTTATTTACTTGACTGGATTTGCTGCAAATGTATGCTACTTAATTTCAAATTATGTAGCATAACCTCAAATTATACAATTTCTACACTGCCGTAAGGCAAGATTATTTTATCTTTCTAATTAATTCACTACATCACTTACAATAGTGGCTCTTCCAGTGTTTTCATTCTTTCTCAAGCTTTCCACAGTTCTTTCTTCTCTAATTTACTTAGCTAAAAAAAACCAAAACCAAAAAAAAAAAAAAAAACCAAAAGCAAAAAACAAAAAAACTGGCTCATATTTCACTGGGAAATTGAGGCCATTTTCTGAGAGCTCTCTCTTTTCTGTTTTTTTTTTTTTCATTTCACATTACTTAAATGTCTTCCCTTGCTATATCCTTCACCCTGTCTCATGTGAAGAGGCAGCCTTCTTGCAAAGGTAAACATCTCTACATAGAGAAATCATCCTTTTCTATCCCATATTCTCCAATAGATTAGCCACTACCTCACCCCCACTAACTTTCAGTCTATTTACTGATTGTTTTCCCATTACCTATAAACATGCTCATATCTCCCCCATCCTCAAAAAACCTTCACTTAATTCATCCATCCTTCCTAGCCATTATCCTGTATCGTTCTTCCTTTTTGTAGCAGAATTCATTGAGAAAGTTTTCTGAAATTAATATTTCTACTTCCTTTCCATTCTTCCTTTCCTTACTCTCTGTAACCTGGCTTCCAATTTCATCATTCAATTGAAACAGCCCTCTTTAAAATTAGTAGTGATTTCTAAACTGCCTAATCTAATGACTTTTTTTTCACTCAAACTTCTTAATCTTTCTTTAACTTTTAAAAAACAGCATTACTTTTTTTTCTAAATACATATAGATAATTTTCAACATTCATCTTTGTGATACAGTTCTATCCTCCCTGCCTGAACTCTACTCACTTTAATTGGTCCCCATGCAGGTATTCATTGCCCCTATGTTTAATCCATGTGCCAGCCTAGTTATGTGGTTCCTTATGGATACAACCTGTTAACAGGTTTACCACCAGTTCATTCCTTTCATGAAATCTTTTGTTGTCAGGTAATAAGTTTATACTTAGTTCCTCTAGCATTTGACTTAACTAGAATGTCTGCTGTCTGAGGTTCTTCTTAGCCTGGCTCCCCCGTGAAATCCCACACATCCTGTTCTTCCATCTGCACTCAACTTTCATTTGTTCTCTAAATCCTACTTTTGTCCATCCTGTCTCTCTTGCCTGTCTTAGTTTTTTCCCCTCAATTGCATTTCATCTTACATCAGCACCTGACAAGGTCACACAGAAAGCATGTAGGAACTATATTATCAACTCAATAAACTGGCATAAAAATAGCTTCTGCTTAAGCCTTCTGGGGACTCCTTGTCTCCCGGTCCATCCTCCCCCACCTTTCTTACTGCGGCTCAGCTGTCCTGGAGGAAGTGCTGTCAGTCACAAGTCATGGACAATGCTATTTTTAGGTAGTTTGATTCCTCTGTTTCTCATATTCTCAGAACAGACCATCTCTTATCCTCACCAAACAGTTTTTCTATCATAATAATCATCATGTAATTCTTAATTTTTTTTTTATTTTTTTTTGTTCAGGGACTTTTGCTTTGAGCTTTGAAACTCCTTGAACTGTTTACTATTTCTGATAATGGAACTTCAAAAGCAATAGGATATTAACAGTACTCTGAGCACAGCCGTAGCTTGAATAGGGTAATACTTCTAGGATAGAAGGACCTACCTTCTCTCTCCCCCTTCTCCAGCCTTGCCAGATCACCTCTGATAGTTTGATTAAAAATCAGACTATCAGATTTACTCTCCACCCATTTTTTAATCATAGGGGAAACAATTCCTCAATATGGCTCTTTTCCAAAAGGCAAAAGAAACCCATGCTTTCCCAACATGCTAGATGGGTTCCTCCCTGTCTAAGGTCAGGTGCTTCCAAAGATTCTGGCCCTTCTGACTTTCTTTTTTATGAATAACATGGGTGCAAGAGGTAGGGTAGCACAGATGCAGGTCCTGGAATTTTTGTTTCAAGTCTTGTCTCTGACACCAATACTCTGCTATTATTGCTTTATTTCTCAAGGGTCTAGGTCAGTAGTGATCCAAATAGAACCAGAGTAACCCAAACCTACATAAGGATCCCTCTGGGCCAAATATTGATTTAATTTTAGATTGTAATATTATCCGTGTTTTATTGTATTTTTATTTATTTTGTTAAATATTTCCCAATTACATTTTAAGCTGATTTGACAGCACTTGGGAGTGTTGTGAGCTGTATGTTTGACACTTCTGGTCAGCTCCAAGAGTACAAATTGGAAGAAGCTGCCAACCTACATAGTTAAAGGGAAATTATTTATCTAGAAGTTCTGTTTATCTGGGACATCACAGGTCCAGTCCCTATTCCTGACAGGGGTGACTTGCTGCTGATCTGGTAAATGGAGGACAAACAGCTTTTAAAATTTTGCTTGCCAAGCTATTCCTTCTCTGGGAAGTGATTTTTCTCTCTTACTACCCCCGTGATTACTTTGCCTTCGAGTAATTTCCTTTTAAATCAGACTACAAGCAATGATGGAAGATCAATAAGATGCCAGCCAATCAGCTTTTCATACTGTTACTCAATTATCTTGATGCTCAGAGGCCCCAAAGTGGCACAGTGATAGACAGGAAAACCTGAGTTCAAATCAAGTCTCATATACTCACTAACCACATCTCCCTCAATTTCATCATATAAAGGGAAGGTATTTTTAGTACCTCTTTCCCAGGGTTATTGTGAGGATCAAATAAGATAATATGTGTAAAGTGCTGTAGTGCAGTGCCTGGTGATTACTCAAAAAATGCTTGCTTCCTTCCTTCTAGAAAAACTCCAATGAATATGTTCTGTCTGCTTTGGGACTTTGTAAAAATGAATTAAAAATGCTCGCAATCCTCAGTCAGGAATCTTGCTCTGACAGATGCAGCCATTTAAAATCAGTCCCCTCCTGAGTTATTGTCTCTTTCAATTCTACATTTAAGCAATAACACACACATTTAGCAATTTGTTTGATCCACACATTTTTTTTTCTCACATTTGCTGCTTTTAAAAAAGTACACTTTTAAGCATGGATAATTTAAGGCGCGAAGGAAGTATAATTTTCTTTTCTTTTTTTTTTTTTTCCATTATTTAGTATTTTATTTTCCCAGTTATATATAAAATACTTTTAAATGTTTGTTTTTAAAACTTTGAGTTTCAAATTCTCTCCCTGACTCCCCCTCCCCCCTTGAGAAGGCACTTGTAAAATACACAAAACATTTCTACAAAAGTCTTGTTGTGAAGGAAAATATAGACCTACCCCCCCAAAAAAAAGTCCTCAAGAAAATAAAGTTTAAAAAAAAAGTATGCTTCAATTTATTCAGACATAACCAATTCCTTCTCTGGGGATGGATAGCAGTTTTCGTCATAAGTCCTTCAAAGTTGCGTTGGATCCATGCTGAGAATTGCAAAGTTGATCATCCCACAACATTACTATTATTTTGTACACAATACATTTCACTCATGCCATGAAGTCACAGAAGTCTTTCCAGGTGTTTTCTGAGAGCATCCTGCTTATCATTTATTGTAGCAAAATAGTATTTCATTGTAATCATATACCATAGTTTATTCAGCCATTCCCCAGTTGTTTGGCATCCTTTCAATTTCCAGTTATTTCCCCTAAGAAAAGAGCTGCTATAAATATTTTTGTACATATGGGTCTCCTTTTTTTTTTTTTTTTTTTTTTTTTTTTTTTATAAAAATCTCTTTTGGGATATATCTTTAGTAGTGTATTGCTATATGCATAGTTTTATAGCTCTTTGGGCATAGTTCCAAATTGCTCTACACAATGATTGAATCAATTCACAATTCCAAAAACAATGCATTAATGTCTCATTTTTCTCACATTCCCTCCAAAATTTGTCATTTTCCTCTTCTGGCCTATTAGCCAACATAGTAGATATGAGGCAGTGCCTCAGAATTGTTCTAATTTGCATTTTTCTAATCAATAATGAGTTAAAGCATTTTTCACATGACTATAAATAAATTTAATTAGTTCATCTGGAAACTATTCATATCTTTTGATCATGAATTAGGGAATGACTCTTGTTTTTAAAAATTTGACTCAGTTCTCTAATGTGTGAGAAGTGAGGCTTTTATCAAAGACACTTGGGAAAGCATAATTTTCAAAGGAAGCACATTTTCCTCTCCAAGAGAAAAAAGGGAAAGGAGAGAGAAATAAAAGTCATTGGTTTCAGTCTCCAAAGTGAACAGAATTTAGTCACTCAAGTTCCCTCCCAGACATGGTTTGTGTATCCTTTGTTCAAATCACCCTCATTCTCAAAGACTGGATGGCCATTGGTGTCCTTCTGTATACTCTTTATGGTATACCCAGCAACAACTTGGTTTCTGCCGCTCCAGACCCTGCCCTTCTTTCTGCTTCTTGCTCCCTCAAGACCAAAAGGCTAAAGTAAACTTGGGAAATGAGACTGATCCATCCTACCATCTGAAGTGGAAGCCTCCTCCCAAGTTCTCTGGGTCATGGCTCCTGAGAACAAGCAAAGGCTTTTTATGTACGTCTGAAAGAATATATATCATTTTTACTTCTAATCTGTCATTTCTCTTCCAAAGGGCAGAAGTACCCGTCATTTACTTTCTTAAGTCATGCTCTGTTATTGTGTTAGACTTCTCAAGTCTTTCAAAGTTTTTTTTCTTTACACTTTCCTGATCAGTACACAAATTATTCTTCTGTTTCTGGTAATTTCATTTTGCATCAAATCATATAAGTCTCTCCAGTTTCTCTGAATTCTTCTTATTTATCATTTCTTACAATGATAAAAATACTCATTCAAGTCCTATAACCAAATTTATTCAGCTATTTCCCAGTTGATTTTTGCTTTTGATGCCCTATTTTTCCACCCTTATTCACATAAATAGATTTACTTCAAAGGCTTAGTTTGCTTTCTCTTTCATATATTCAATTAAATTGCCTGGTCAGACTGCTTTCTTGCTCTTTCTGATTCCAAGTCCTTTCAGTATCTTTATTCTTTGCATAGACTGCCCTACATGGCTGGGCTGCATTCTTATCTCTATCTCTTAAAATTTCTATTTTCTTAAGGAGTTCAGTTCAGATTCTGTCACATGCATGAGACCCTTCTTGATAACTCAATTGCTAGTGTCTCCAAATTTGCCTTGTATTTATTCTGAATATAGATTTTTTTTTTTTGTTTGAATGGTGTCTTCCAAATGGATGAAGGAACAGAGTGTATCATTTTTGTTTCTGTGTCTCTTAAGGTTTGAGAGAGAATGAGCCATAATGGATAGAGGGCTGGCTTTAGAATCAGGAACCCCAGAAGGTCTAAGTCCTTCCTCTGACTCATATTGGCTGTGTGATCTCTTAGTGCCTCAGAAAACTTTGTAAGACCATAAGTTGCAGACCAAGAGGGTTCCTCTCAGGAAGTCCCCTATACAAACAAAACCACAGGTACAGCAACTTCCCCAGCCAAGGACCATTCAGAGGAGGTGATTTTCTGAGGTGGTAAATTTCCCACATTGGTATTGTAGTGAGTGGAATCATTGCCAGTTATTTTTCTTCTCTAACATGAGTGACTTGAAACTGGGCTATTAACAAAAGAGAGATTCAAGTTTCAAGGGGGCAAGCTGTGGCAGGAAACTCTGGAGGAGGCTGGGTGGGGTGCAGATAGACTGAAAGTAATCCTGGAGACACCCAGCTTTCCCCAGCTTCCTTCAATCACTTTCCTTTCATGTGTGGAGATTTGGAAAGAACTCTGACTCTAGCCAAGATTTCCCAAAGATCAGTAAAAAAAGGGGAGTTGCTGTTTTTCACTGGGGAAGACTGAACATGGAGGATATGAAAGAAAGGCCAGACTGAATTCTCTTAGAAAATCATGGCCTCCCAGATGTCATTTAGAACAGTCATACAAAGGGAGATATGTGTATGTGTATGTGTGTATGTATGTATATATATATTCTTTCTTAACTATAACTTGCTTAGGGTGGTGGATAAAAGCAAAGAAAAGAATAAATTAAAGATGTGTGTAGTAGAGAACCAAAGAACAGTTTCCAAGGAACTAAAGAAAAGATGTTCACTCATGAATATAATTTCTTCTACTAATATATATACACTTTCTTAAATTGGTATTTTTTGCTATATATTTTGAATTCTCCCTGATATTCTGCTGGACACATGATAATGTTCTCTTTTCTTTTGTCTTATATTGCTTTTCCGCTTTCTTACTTTGTTTCTTCAAATAAAATAAATTTGGAGAAAAAAAACCCAAACAGTCATCCAGGACAAGGTTTCTTACCTTCTAACCTGATCCTTCAGAAGAATCTATAGTACAATCCTTCATAATTCATGGATTGGAAGCATGATGAGATTATGATAAATAATAGCTAAATTACTAAATAAGAAAGATTTCTCCCCTGACTTGATGTATAATTTTAAGCAAAATACTTGTCTCTGTGCTCTAATTTCCTCAACAGTGAAATTAGGACAAATTTTATAATCCATGTTTATACAATATATAATTCAATTTATATAGAATATATTCATATAATTTAAAAATATAAAGATTGAAAAATATTTTTCTGAAAACTATGAATTGGGTGGTCCAGACATAGATATCTGTGGGTTTCCAACAAGGCTCTACCTTAGGCCCTCTTCTCCCTCTAAACTATCTCACATGCTGGTCTTATTAGGTTCCATTCATTCAGTGATCATTTCTATGCCAATGATTCCCAGATCTGCATATCTTTCTTGGTTGAACTGACATATTTTGCTTTTAGTGGGACAACTCATTCACTCTATGTATTGTTTGATATATTCTCATCTATGTGTTTTCTCTTATTTCTATTTAAAATTGACTTGGGTTCATGAATTTATTTGCTATTTGCTATGTTTGATTTTTGTAGAACTGACATTTGTTAAGAAGGGAATTATCTTGGATATATAGCTTAAGACAGTGATTTTTTTCAGTATCTTTATACTATTAAAAATTATTGAGGATCTGTTCAAAGAGTTTTTATGTGGGTTATGTTTATAGATATTTACCATGTTAGAAATAAAAACTCATTTTGAATTTGTAAACTCTCTGAAAACGTTTCAGAGTCTACCAAGATCTCTAGACCACACTTTTGAGAATCTTAGGCTTAAGGCATTCCTTCCCTGTTGAAGTTTAGAGAAAAGGAGCTTAGTTAAAAACTTAAACTATTTCCCTTTGATTAATAATATTTTTTTTTGGGACAAATAGATATAGTTCTAGCCCCTTTCTTTGAGGTGAACAGAATGTTGGGCTTCTGATGACAACTTCCTGCATCCCCTCTTGGAAGGAATTAAAGTCTCCCTTGTGACAAAATCTGAATTTGATTGACTCAGGGGATGGACAAATCTCCCTGGACTCAATTTCCTGGTAGCCTCTGACTATATTCGCCTGACTTCTTGATTATCTAAGGACATTAAAAAAGGCCCACCATTTGGGATTGGTATCCTTCAGACTTGGTGGGGGACCTTAAACCACACAAATCTCCATACACTGCTCTGCTGAACAGATGTGTTACCTTATGGAGCTGAGGAAGACCACATTTGCTGAAGCTAAAGACTAGTGTATATTGTTGAATGTCTGTGCCATATTAGGGCTAATCAAACCTCCTTTTGTTACTTACTAAATAATTAATTAGCCTTTATATAATACTTTAAGGTTGGAAAAAAATCAGTCTTTTTTTCCTCCTTTTAAAAAAAATCTATTTAAATCTTAAATGCAAAAAAATAAGAAAAAAACAACATAGAAAAAGACAGGAAAAAGGAAAAAAAAATTATCATGTGCCGAGCAGATGGATTGAAAAATGTGTAGGCGGATTGAAAATGTATAACAATAAATTGTCATTTCAAGAAAGCATGTATAGAAATAGAAGACATTGTATTTTTAACTGTTTATCTTTTCTTTGCTTCCTTGTGGTTTTTTTTTGTTCTCAGAAGTATACTTTTTACTCTATTCTTTTTTTCCTTTTTCTTCCCCTTATCTCCTCCGAGCTGGCTGCAGTTAAACACAGATATATACATAAATATACATACACTCTTGAGTGCATACTCATGTGTGCATAAACATTCACACAACTACACTTACACCTACATACATACACACATATATACATATGCATATACACATACATATATATATATGTAAAACAATATTAATATTGCTGAAATATAATGTAGATTTCCTTCTTGATTGAATCTTTTTAAAGTTTGGCTTTGAGATCAATGATTACTATCCCTACTTTTTTTTCTAATAAATTCTTCTCCTGATCATTATTACATGTTTGTGTATCCCTGCTTCTACCTGTTGACTTGCCTTATCACTTAACCTTTCCATTGCCCTTCCCTCACCATGGGTCCCTCCCTTATTTTCTCCCTCCAACCTTTTCTCTCCCCCTACATTTTATTCCTATTAATTTACACATCTTATCCCTCTCCCATTGATTCACATACTTTTCTATACCCCCATCTTATCTTATTCCCTCCTCCACTTATTTCTTTATAGATTTGGAGAGTTACCCTCTTTAACACATTCCCAATGTGAGTAGGTTTTCAGTACTACCACCTCTTTCCCATCTAATTCTTCTGTGTTGGTTCTAGCTATTGCTCCTTATTTGTATAGCACCATTATTATTTTTACCTTTTCCTAGGCTGCTTTGTTTTTTAGAGTTATATCATACTCAGTTCTACCCCAATTACTAATATCTATCGTAGACATATGGTTTTTACATTTCCATGTATAAAACATTAAAAAAAAAAATTGTCTTTAATGAGCCCATTGAAATTAGTCTTTGGTGTTGGCTCTTGTATATTAAATATTCTATTAAGTTCAGGTTTATTTGCGACAAAATACTGAAAATCTGAAAGTTCTCTGAGTATTCATTTTTTCATTCAATTTTGTACTTAATTTTGCTGAATATTTTTAATTGCAACCCTCATTCTTTTGATTATCAACATATAGTATTCCAGGACCTTTTATTGTAGCCACTGATAAATCCTGTGCAATTCTTATTGTAACTCCAGTATATTTGAATTTTGTTGTTGTTGTTGCTTTTAAAATTTTCTCATTTATCTGGGAATTTCAAAATTTAGCAATAATGTTCCTGTAGGTTTCTTCCTGAAGAATCTCTTTGAAATAGTGATTGGTGGATTTTTTTCTATTTCCATTTTCCTATCTTGTTTTATAACTTCAGAACAATTTTCTTTAATTATTTCTTGTTTATGATGTCAAGGTTCCTTTTTTGGTCATAGCTTTCAGGTAGTCCAATTATTCTTATGTTTTCTCTTCTTGATCTTGTTCTACAGATCTGGGTTTTTTTATATTTCATATTCTCTTGTATTTTTTCATTATTTATATTTTAGTATTTTTTTGGTCTCATAACTTCACTAGCTTTCTCTTGCCAAAGTCTAATTTTTAAAGAGTCATTTTCTTTTTAAAGATCCTGGATCTAAAAAAAAAAAAAAAAAAAAAAAAGACTCTGGATCTCCTTTTCTGTTTCATTGATTTTCTTTTCATATTCTTGTTTTTCCTGGATTGTTCTTTTTTCTTTTTAAAAAAATTTCCTCCATCTCTCTCATTTACTTTTAAAGTCTTTTTTGAGTTTTTTTTTAATGAATTCTTTTTGAGCAGGTGTTAGGATTACTAAGTGAGAACTCAGGTTGTCTGGATAGTGACAAGGTGAGAATTCAGGTTGGACAATTACAAGGTGAGAACTCAGGTTGACTTGATAGAGGGGGCAAGCTCATTGGCTAGGGTGGTTCTTCCCAGAAGCCCTTGCATTATCCCACGCCCATTCTCTGGGAGGATAAAAGAGACAGCACTGGGCCCAGAGAGCAGATCAGCCTGGAGAAGGATAAGAGCTGGAGGAGATTCAGAGCCAGGATTCAAGAAGAGGACTCTGCATTGCATCAGGCTTGACGGGGCTCTCTGCAGGAAGGGAAGTCACTTCTAGGAGTAGAAGAGGCTTTTATTGCTAAAGTATGCTCCTCTGAAGATGAACTCCCCCATTCTCTGTTTTCAAAATAATTTTCAATAGTTGGGTTCTTTCTCCTTTGTTCATTTTTTAAAAATAAGAACTTAATAGTATAATCACCTCTAGTCCTGGGGTTGGAGGTGGGGGGCAGATAGTGTTTCTGGCTTCAGGTCTTCCTTCAGTGCTTCCCTCTGACCTAGAGCCTCAAACCAAAAACTTCATCCTTCTGTAAGTGTCCTTACCTAGCAGTGTCCTTGCTTCACTGCTTCTGCACTCACCAGATGTGCTAACTCCTTCTCATCCAAGGATACATCTTAGCAGCACAGCTGGGTCTGATGTTTCTAATCAACCAAAATTTCTTCAGTCTTTCTGGATTCAGACCCTACTACACCCCCCCCCAAGTTGTCCAGGAGGTGAAAGTTCTTGTGGTTCCAACTGAAACCCAGCTGACCCCAGGGCACCCCATCAGCTGTTTCTATGAAGATATCCTGAAGATGTTTACACTTCATGTGGGTAAATCCTCTGTATTGGGGTCTTTCTTCCCTTTTTTTTAGATTGTCTCTAACCCTTCTTCTGTTCCAACTCTTTATGAGGAGCAATTTTAATCCTACCTAAAAAAATCAATCTTTACCACTATTATCTCATTTGAGTCTCACAAAGCCTTGGGAGGTAGATGCAATTATTTTCCTTATTTTACAAATGAGGAAACTGAGGCAGACAAGAGTTTAAATGACTAAGGTAATATTGAAACTAAGGTCTTCTTGATCTAGGCCTAGTTTTTTTCTTATTTGTAGCACATCTAATGCTATAATATCTGGATTCACTATTTCCTTAATGGAATCCTATGTAAAAACATGTTTTCTCTTTTAAATAGGCTTTATGCCTATGAGCGCTTCATTTCATCCCAACATCAAACCTGAACTAATAAGGAAGCTGGTGTTCTAGAAGCTGTATAACATTAATCTTTGTCAAGTCTGGGTCTGAAAATTACAGACTGACCACTCCCATGTAGGGGTAAAACTCACTTACCCTTTGACCCTGGGTAAAAGTCAGATTTTTTTTTTTTTTAATTTTGGAGGAATTTACAGTTCATAACTTCATGTTACTAAGATTTTATAGTCATCAGGTCAATGATTTAATACATGGGAAGTTTTCCTATTCAAAGGGGAGCAGCAAAACAATGGGGAAATGGACTGGGGAAATCCTGTCACTGCCTCCAAAACCATTTCCCCATTCTCCCCAGGAACAATCTCTATCCGCTTGAAATTGATTTTACATATGTAGTTGGGAGGCAGCAATTTCTATAAGAGTTGTAGGTGGTTTTTCCTCCACTGGTTGCTGATGTGTCACCATAAACTTATCAGGATCAAAGAAAAATCAGGAACAATAAATAAATCAATAACCCTGAGAGATTCCACCACTCACAATAAATTCCAAAACTGGCAATTTAGGATGGGATGCCTTTGCTACTATGTTAATATTAATAGCTAAAGAGTAGAGAGAGAAGAACCAAGAAGTCAACTTATGTAGTAACAGTATCACAAACACAAGAGCCTGTGAAAAACTACTCAATGTAATGACCAGCCAGCATGACCAGAGGCATGGTGTCCACATCTTGACAGAGAGATGCTAAACTCACTGCAGAATGAGTCATACTGGGACATGGCCAATGTGAGAATTTGTTTTGGGTGACTATGCTTAATGATTACAAGGGTTTTGTTTGTTTTTTTAAGGGGAGGGATGAAGGGAAGTGAGAGTGAAAAAAAAACCCAGTTGCTTTTTAATTAAAAAAAATTGAAAACTAACAGAAAAACATTGGTATTGTTTTGTAGCTATAATATAGATAGCAATATAATGATAACTTCTTTTTTAAAAAATTCACTGAAATACAAGGTGATTTAAACAATTTTAAATCTCTTTCCCTTATTGTTACCAATACTACTTTATAATCACCTATTACATACAGCTTTCTCAAAATATACTTCAAAGCAAACATCAGTGGTTTAAAAAAAAGGAACTATCACAAAAATGAAACAATGACTGTGATTTTATAAAGAAGTGATAGAGGCTTTCTCAAAACCAGAAAGTTACTATCAAAAGTGATATAATGTCTCTGAGGTTTTTTTATCTCATTTTTGGTAATGGGACAAATTATGAGAAAAATCCTTATTAAGCTCTAGACTAAAAAGTCTTTCAAAGTAAAATCTGTGGGTCTTAGTATAGCAGTGACTACTTAGTAGGAGCAGCAGCCCCTCCTGCCTGAGAACCAGTCTGCTACATTTCCACTCCTCTCCCAGTGTTTTCTAGTACCTTTAAAAGAAGTGGGGGCTGTCTAGTTTCTTTGTCATTGGTTTGAGAACTTACCAATTATTTTCCCTTGGTTTTAGTTGGTTCTGAAGCAGCTAGGTAGTGCAGTAGATAGTTCAAATGTGACCTCAGACATTTATAACTGTGTGACACTAGGCAAGTCAATTAATCCTTATCATCAGTAAAATGAGCTGGAGAAGAAATGGCAAATCACTCCAGTATCTTTGCCAAGAAATTGGGGTCACATATGCAAAAATGTTTATGGCATTCATAGTGACAAGAAACTGGAAACTGAGTGAATGCCCATCAGTTGGTGAATGGCTGAATAAGTTATGGTATATGAATGCAATGGAATGTTATTGTTCTGAAAGAAATGAAGAGGAGGAGGATTTTAGAGAAGCCTGGAAAGACTTATTTGAACTGATGCTAAGTGAAATGAGCAGCAACAGGAGATCATTATACACAACAAAATCAATATTATATGATGATCAATTCTGATGAATGTGACTCCTTCCAATAATGAGATGATTGATCCCAGCTCCAGTGACCTTTTGATGAAGAGAGTCATCTACACTCAGAGAGAGAACTGTGGGAACTGAATATGGATCACAACATAACATTCTCACTCTGTTTGATGTTGTTTGCTTGCATTTTGTTTTCTTATTCATTTTTTTCTTTTTTGATCTGATTTTTCTTGTGCAGCAAGAGAATTATATAAATATGTTTACACATATTGAATTTAACATATATTTTAACATGTATAACATATATTGGATTGCTTGCCATCTAGGGGAGAAATTGAGGAGAAGAATGGGAAAATCTGAAACACAAAGCTATGCTAGAGTTAATGTTGAAAAATTATTCATGCATATGTTTTGAAAATAAAAAGCTTTACAAAAAAAAAAAAGAAAGAAATCGGTGTCATGAAAAATCAGACATTGAACAATAATAGAAACACCCTACTTCCATTATATTACATTTTACTTAGGTTAGATTTTACAAAGGAATATTTACTTCAGAGGAATAGCAAGAACTCCTAAATCTCCCCCTGGGGTGGTATCTAGGCACCCTAGCGTCTTAGAGCTTCCTCACTGGACTGGTAACAACATCTAGTGTGGAATCTTGGTTTTAAGGTTGCCATGTCTTAGCTCCTGGTTCCTAGGGAGTTTACCATATGCACCTATAACTGAAAAGGACAAATGAAAGAACCTTAAATGCAAAGCTTGATTCTAGGAATCATAGTGCCTAAAGGGAAAGAATAATGGTAACCTTTCTTAACATGTGATGTCCATGCTGCGAGTGAACAGCACCTTTGCCCTCAGATTCAGCTTGAAATAGGGAGAAGGAGATCATCCCTATCTGCTAGTTTTTTTTGTTTTTTGTTTTTTTTAAATGCAGCCTGTTGTTGCTATGTATTCAATGGATTAGTAAGAACGTAGATGAAACATTTCTTGCTATCAAAGGCATATTATAATTTATTTCCATAGTTTTGGCTTAACAAAGTTGATAATTTTGTCATATTTTGTTTTATAACAACAAAGCTGAATGTTAACTGAACTTATTTTTATTACAGCTCCTAATCATAATTTACTACTGTATGTGTTGATAATATAGTAATATAATATAGTAACAAGGACATGTTGTACTAAATTTGAGTTCGGTATCTTATCCACATGTCAGTTCAATCCATAAATTTTAAACTCTAAGTAATTAAAGCAACAAATAAATTTAAGGGTCATTTAGTTGAGCTTTTGCTTTAAATATTTCTGAAAAGCATGTTTGCCATAATTAGAATATTAACATATAAATAGGTAACTCTTCAAATATAATTTGGCAAGCCATACATTCCACAATAGCCTTAAGATGTACCCTTTGGGCATTTTCAGCAAAACTCTAGCCAATAGACACTCCTATAAGAGAACTCCATTTTTAAAAAATCAAATTTACTATCAATTTTCATTTCACTCCAGACAATAATAATAGCTAACATTTATGTGGCATTTACTAGTTGCCAGGCAATAAGCTTTACAATTATAACCTCATTTGGTTCTCAAAATAGCCCTGGAAGGTATGTGCTATTATTTGATCCCATTTTATAGATGAAGAAACAAAAGCAAACAGAGGTAAAATGACTTGCCTTAGAATAATGAGAGAATAATGAATCATATAGATACTGCAGTTCTGTCTCCTTTATAGATATATTGGGGGGGGGGAGGGAAATGTCTATTTAGACTTTCCATATCTGTAATCACAAAGCTGAGAAATGGAATAGTAATGAGAGATATCTCTGAAAGTTAGGGTTCCTCCTTGAAGAAGGAGAAGAAAAACGTAGTTTTTACTTGTAGCTCAGTGTCTATCAGTCAGCAGAAAGATACAAATATAAATGACCAAGGCAGTCTTTACTGTTGAGGTTCTTACATTCTAATGTTAGGCAACACATAAAAGAGATGTGAAAATAGAGATGGAGGGTGGTGGTGAGAGATAACATGCATGGTAACATGGTTTAAGAATTTCCTAGAAATGCAATGGGAGGTTTGGAACCAAGCAAGGCAAGGCTAAAAGTAGCCTACCAAAGCCCTTAACGGGAAGCTCAGAATCCAATTTTTCCACTGGAGAAAGGGGTCAAATAGAGATGGCATAGCTGGAGATAGCCATGTGGGAAGGTGTTAGGTTTCCAAGTAATTTATTTCTCTAGCTTTCACAATCCAAGAGACTATGATGATGAATCTTTGAATGTAATTGGAACTTGAGATGGGAGAATGATAGTGGAAATGAGGAAGAGATGTGGGAACTCTCACCACTGTTAAGAAAGATCAAAGATTATCCTATTATAGGTTTTGGAAAGAGGATAATTTCTTTCTCTGAAGGAGTAGGGAGTGGGCAGTCTTTCATTATCAAGGAACTGGGGAAGATTGCAAAAGAAGTCCGAAGCCTGATGAGTCACCAGGAAAATGGCTCTTGAGGGTGTGATCTAATGGAGCCATTTTGGATACTATCTCCACAATCTAAACCTAGCCCTCTTCTAGAGTGATCTTTAGGTGTGGCTCCTCAAACAAAGAGTAGATAAGAAAGTAATTGATGCCCAGCTTATGTGGATGCTAATGAAACTGTATAAGGAAATCTAGCATCTGGTCAGTAGGGACCCTTAAGCCCCACCAAAGTCTTAAGTCATCCTCTAAAGCTCTTGCTCCACTTGCACCATGCAGGAGGGCAGACCACAGATTGAAAGGAGGTCAATATCTGTGCAAGCTCTTTAAGCAACCTTTATGTTGGTTAGTGTGACTATGGACAAATGGAATCCCTTGTAGTTGCCTATCTCATCCCGTATAGTTATCAGGTTGCTATGGAGATGATAGAGAGGATGGATAGTGTTTTGTCATTCAAGCTGCCTTTAAAGTAGCCTTCTATTGCTCTTGGAGAAGGCAGATAGCATATGGCAGCTCAAGATCAACTTGTATACAAGAAGTTAAACAAAGTTGTCCTGTCAATGGCTACAACTATTCTTAACCTTGTCGATGGCATTGAGTAGGTAGTCTAAGTCCAGGGTAAATGGTATGAGACTGGGGACTTTTTTTTATTGCTTCTTTTGTTTCTTCCTATAGTTGAATAGTTTGCTTTTTATCTAGAAAGGAATCCAGTGTTTTTTTTCCTCTTTTCTCAGGGATATCTGAATTTTCCCTTTTAATTGACTTTTTATAGTAGGCAGGAATATGGAATGGGCTTCTCTTCTGGATCTATATTAATGACATAATAAGGTAACTGAGACAGAGGCCCTATCATCTATGATAGCCCAGATGAAGGAGAAGAGATGAGAAATCAGTCCTAAGAAAATTCAAATTCCAACCCTCTGAGTCAGATGTTGAGGTATATGATAGATGGGGAAAACCAGCAGATTCTAGGAACAGTCCAGATTAAGGTATTGACAATCTAAGAAGACTAAAGACTTTTTGGGCTTTTCAGGTTTTGAAGAATCCATTTCTTCACCTGGGTATCTTGATGGCTCCAATTTACTAAATCATCCGTAAGTTGGCTTTTTTCAGATAGGGTCCAGGATATGCTAGAGTCTGGGAAGAGGGATGTCCAGCAGAATCTTCCCTTGGACACTGATGACGTAGAAGGCTCATATTTCTGTAAGGGTAGTCTCTGTTCATGAAGACAAGGCTGAGTGGAACCTTTGAAGTCACTTAGAGGTGGCCAGAAAAAGTAAGTGACTGTTGCTCTGGAAGTTCTCCAAAGACCTCCGACGTCTTGTTTGAAAAGTATTTGCTTACTTGTTCCTGGGCGTTATTTGCTACTAACCAGATTATGCAAAACACACAATAACCCTTTGTTTAGAGTGGTCTTTTACGAGTTGTGCTGCAAGACTGCTCCTTTCAGAAGGACACAGGAGACATCTTTTATTAAATGGAAATGGTATATTAAAAGTTATAGCAACCAGGGTTGCTCCCATGTTTGTGCTTTTCACAAACAAGATGCAGTTTTTCTGGAGACTGAGGTCTCCAGTTCAGGACCTGGAAGCTAATCTCTTTTGCTAACACAGTGAATCCTCGCCTATAAAGACTTAACTTCTGAGGAATGTTTTGTCTGGTTTATTAATAGTTCAATCTACTCTACAATCGTAATACACAACTGGACTTTAGTATCCACTAATTGTCTAACAGGGAATACCTTAAGGAATGGGGGTCCTAGCCAGTCTTTCCAGTGTGCTAAGTCCCTGGTTGCCTGAGAGAATGTAGATTTGACATCATTCCTTTCATGTGGCTTCCTCAAAGAAGGGGGCTTTCTGGGGAGGGAACCACGGAATTCTGAGCAGGTAGCAGTATAGATAAAGCTTAAGTATTAACTTAGATCTTGAGATAGCTTGACTATAATAGGCTAATGACCTCTTAGTCACTTTAGATGACCCTAACATAGGATGAAAAAATGTTGACTAAACTAGAGATATCATTATATATACTGTTATTAATGTTCCTGCTCATAAGTATCATTAGGATATGCACTATGAACTGCAAAGATTTGGCTTTACTTCTCTCTTCTCCCTCAAGAACTAGGTCATTTAGAATTTGAAACTCTATTTTCCCAAGACAGTTCCAATAGGCCTGGGATGGAAAATGTCATCCACAAACAGAAAGAACTATGGAAATTGAGTGCAGTTCAAAGCATGCTATTTTCACTTCTTTTTGGTTTTTATTTCTTATAGTTTTTCCCTTTTATTAAGATTTTTCTTTCATAAGATGACTAATATGGAATTATGTTTAAAATGATTTTACATGTAAAACTTAGATTGCTTGCTGTATTGGGGAGGGATGAAAGATGAGAGGGAGAAAAAAATTTGAAACTCAAAATCTTACAAAAATGAATATTAAAAACTATCTTTATATGTAATTAGTAAAAAAATACTATTAAGTGAAAGGGAAAAAAAAATCAAAACTCCATTCTTCTAGAATCTAGGATTTCTGTCATTGGTTTTTCCATTTTTTTTTTTTTCATTTTTTGGTGGCCCTTTTAAAGTAGCTGTTAAATTTTATTTATATTGTTCTTTGTTTTCTTTTTAGTTTATTTTTCCTTAGTTCTATGCTAGGAGCATTATCCAGTAAAGGCCCTGAAGGTATTTAAATTGTGGAAAGTTCTTTTGAAGATCCTGAGGAACTTATCAATATGGTTTCATATATGAAAGGACCACCATTTATCAGAGTTAGCCATAGGTTAGGGTACTTTTTCCTTGAAAGACAACAAAGTATTGTTGGGATTTGATTAGATCAGGGGCCCAAGATTCAAATTATGTCTCTCTTGATATAGCTTTCTGCTAGCCTCTGGCTATGTTAGTTTCTTGTTCATCTATGAGCACAGAAGCCTTTCCTCATGTAGTCAGAACTCTGTTCTAGCTGTCACACCATACTTTGCTGATCAGAAACCTTTCCATAGAGAGATGGGAGGGTGGGGATGGGGGGAGAGATTCATGTCTACCTATCCCAAGTGCTAAATATATAGAATATTTTTTTTATTTATATAGAGTATTCTTTCAAAGCTATGATAGGCTAACTAGGTTATCTTTCATTAACTGTTCCTGAATGACTTATAAATGACTCATTTCATTCTAACATTAAATCTGAATTGTCTTGAACAGAGTACAGATTTGAGTCAAACTTGCCTCTAATACCAAGTTAGATTTCACTTTCAATCTTAGACTCTCTTTTCTTCTCTTTATGAATTGTTTCAATGACTTCACCAGCTTTTTTAGTTCAATTATCATCTATATGTGTATATTTTTCCTTCATCTTTCTCCTCTGCTCCAGTCTTGCATCAACAACTGCCTACTGGACATTTTCACTTGAATATTCCATAAAATTCAGAATCAATATGTCTAAAACTGAACTGATTGCATTTTTCTCCCAAATCCATCCCTTTTCCTACCTCCTTCCTTTTGTTCTGTGAACATTTTTTCTTTTTTGTAATTTAATAGTATTTTATTTTATTACATGTAAAAATAAAATAAAATAAATAGTTTTCAGCATTCATTTTTGTAAGGTTTTAAGTTCTACATTTTTTTCCCTTTCTCTTCCTTCTCTCCGCTCTCCCCAGGACAGGAAGCACTCTGATATAGATTATACATCTAAAATCATTTTGAACATATTTCTGTATTAGTCATGTTGTGAAAAAAAATTAGAACAAAAGGAAAAACTATAAGAAAGAAAAAACAAAAAAAGGGAAAATTGTATGCTTCAAAATGTATTCAGTTTCCATAGTTCTTTCTCTAGATATGCTTGGTATTTTCCATCTCAAGTCTATTGGAATTGTCTTTGATCACTGTGTCGCTGAGAACTAAGTCTGTCATCAATGATCATCACATAATCTTGCTGAGACTGTGTACAATGTTCTCCTGGTTCTGATCATTTTACTTAGCATCAGTTCATGTAAGTCTTTCCAGGCTTTTCTGAAATCATCCCGCTGGTCATTTCTTACAGAACAATAATATTCCATAGCATTCTTATACCACATTTTATTCAGCCATTCTCCCATTGATGGACATCCACTCAGTTTCCAGTTTCTGGCCACTACAAAAAAGGCTGTCACAAACATTTTTGCACACGTGGGTCATTTTCCCTTTTTTATGATTTCTCTGAAGTAGTGTGGCACTGCTAGATCAAAGGATATGCACAATTTTATAAGCTTTTGGGCATCATTCTTTAAGTCATATAAGTTTGCAACTTTAGCGATATCCTTGATTCCTCCTCTTTTCTAATCTTTCATATCCAAATCCATTTCCAAGACCTGTTGGTTCTATCTCCATAATCTCTGTTGCTTTATTCTTCTTCTCTCCACTCATTCAATCACCACCATAATTCAAACCATCATTGCCTTTGTCATGAACTATTGCAATGGTATTCTAATTGATCTTCCTTCCTAAAGTGTTCCCTCATTAATCCATCTTTCACAAGTTAATAGTATTTGCAAAATACTCCAATGGCTCCCTATTAGCTCTAGGATCAAATACAAACGCCTTTATTTGATATTCACATTGCTTTATAATCTAGCCCCAATCTATTCTCCTATATTATTTTCTTCTTGCATTCCATAGTCCAGCCAAACTGGCCTACAGAGATTCCATCTCTCATCTCCATATGTTTGCATAATGATTAACCATTTCTAGAACGTGTTCCTCTTTTACTTCTACCTTTTAGAATCCCTAATTTACTTCAGTGTTCAGATGTAATATTACCTCCAACACAAGAGCTTTCCTGATTCCCCCATCTGTATAAGCTCCTGGACCATAGATAAGTCAGTCTCTGTCTTTTCAGTAAAATGAGGATAACAAAACTTATATATCTACCTCACAAGGTATTATAAGGATCAAATGAGAAAATGTATATAATAATACTAGCAATAAGTAATATACATGCCTTTTTAAAATTAACAAATCAGTTTACACATATTTTTTGATTTGAAGTATTTTGTAAATCTTAAGGCAATAGTTAAATAACCTGCACCTTCACTCCTAGGGATAAAGGGGATTCTGGCAACAGGTGGGAATGCTGACATCATTCTAAAAAGCCACAGGCAGATGAGGGGATAAGATGTCCATGTTTTCACAGCACTGAATCATTTTCCATCCCAAAATAGCCCAGCACTGACAGTGCATGGGAGGAAGGTTCCTTGTGACTCAGTGGAAGTAAAGGCTTCTACTCTGAGCGCCACTCTGTCCCTTTCCACTGATTATCGCTAGATTCATAGTGTATGAGTGTATGTGCATCCCACTGCACCACAGGGCTGGATTCCTCAGTCCATTCCCATCTCTGAAACTTCTAATAAACTGTTGTTGTGATTAGCATTCCAAGTGTCTTTCTTTCCTTCTTTGTGGAATCTGAACCCACTGACTAGTTCTCCCAGCTCAAACAACTTTTATTATAATTTGGAGTCATGAGTGATCAGTGTTCAAATCTTGTCTAACATAAGTGTGTGAGCAGGACAAGTAATTTAACCTCTCTGACCTTCTACTTTCTCACCTGCAAGATGAAGGTAATACCTGATTCCCAGGGTTGTTAGAAGAAAAGCCCTTCACCCATTTTAAAGCAGCTATATATTAGAACTATATAAAGCTCTAAATTAAGTTTATCCAAGTGTGCTAGTAAAGATAGCCAAGTGGTCACCCTCTGCTAGAGAAGAGAGAAGTCCTAGTGTCTCCGCATTGTAAATCTAAGGGTCTTTAGAGACCCCAGAAAAGTTTCCTCAGGATTGTAGATTTAAAGCTGGAAGAGACCTTAGAATTGATGTATTTCAGCCTCTCAATTTACAAGCAAGAAAATTATCCTCAGCTGATCTGAAAATTTTTTTTGAATCTTTGAAGAAAATAATATTTATTCATGGTGCAAACCCCTTATCACTTATGCCTAATTGTTATCTCAGCATATCATTAAATACTGATCAAATTATTTTGTGTTGTAAAGTTGATGTGATTGGAATATAGGATACCAAATTTGGTTCTTATATATAGTACTTGTTAGACTTTGAAGACCCCAATGGAACACAAATATTTCAGGAAAAGGGCACAGGTAGAGCTGACTGTTTTCAGTCGTAGTTTTGCCTGGGGGTTGGTGGGGAAGTGACTGAGGGCTGTTCCTTGAGGACAATCAATGATTGGTTAGATCAATGGTTGGTTAGATATCTTGATGTCAGAATACTGAAATCAGGCTCCTGGAAGTGTTTGTGATAGTGACGAAGCAGTAACTTAAAAGTTTTTCTTTTGACTGAATGTTTGAGAAAGAAAGTAATTAGTTACTCATTAAGCCCAAAGGGGAATGACTCAATGCAGGTGTGTGAGGAAGAGTACCTGGATAAGACTGGGGTGTGGCCACTTGGAGTAGAGAGATTGTATGATTCTATATTTGCACCTGGGTTTGTGACCTAGGCAGGTATGGATATCTTTTGAGCTCTAGAAACAAGTACTCCTTGGGTATAAACCCTAGATCCTTGTGAGCCATAATTAATGGCCATTAGTCAGAGTTCAGAGTGTACCATTTATCTGAATTAGCATTTTCTGACCTTAATATAATTTTTTCAGAGAAGATTGAGTCAGAAATGTCCGGAAAAACCGAGTGGAACTTGTTGAATGCTTATGAGGATTCATAGCAATACTCAGTTTTTGCAGTTTGTTACTCATAAAGCACATCTTTATTTCCAATTCAAAAAAGTCAAAGAAATATTTCAACTAAGTTGAGTAAGGGCTTGTAAGAAGTGCTTTAAAAGACAAATCCACCATGATCGCACTTATTAAGTAAAGTCACTGATGATATGCTGAAAGAGGTCCTGCCCTTAAGAAACTTAATCTGTTTTAGAGATAAGTTCTCGGAGAAGTTATTTGGAGAAGAAAACATTAAGAATTAGAGAGATAAGGAAGACTTCTGGAGGAGGTAGCAGCTGAGCTGAATTTTGAAGGACAATAAAGATTCTGAGACCTCATTGAGAGGAAATACTGCATTTCTGGTGTCAGGGATAGAGAAGGGAATTCAGGGAATAACTCTGTATGTATCCAATTTGTTGGAAATATAGAGTACATAATATGAAGCATCTGAAGAAGTAAATTGGAGCCAGATTGTGGAATGAGATTTTTTCAGATTGAGATTGTATTTTATCCTAGAGGCAATAGGAGTCACTGAAACCATTTTTTAAAACTTTAAATTTTTATTTCTATCTTTTAATCTTTACATTTCCTTTATTTCTGAATATATTCCTCCTCCAACTTTTATCCAGAGTAACAGAGATAAGATGGAGGATCAGTACATGACAGAAAATAGAGAATAGAGATAGCTCAAATGCTACATTCTGAACAGGGCATCTCCTAGTTTTCTCCCAACCCAATTCCACCCCTGAGATTGATTTCCATTTACACTGTATATACCGTGTACATGGTATTTTTGATATATTTATTCTTCCATTAGAATGAAGTCCTTGAGGACAAAGACTGTTCCTGTTCTTGTTCATGTCCCTAGCACGTGTCCTTTAGCACATTGCCTGACAGCAGACTAATGGAGAAAAGACAAATGGTTCAGCAAATATGACCAATCTATTAATCATGTCAGACAGTATATGAATGTTTCATACTTATAGTCTACCTCTGGGAAGAAGGGACAGAAGTACATTTTTTTTCATCTTTTCTTTGGAAGTCAAACTTATTCCTTAAGATTTTACAACATTCCTCATTGAAGATTTTGTAAGTAGGGGAGCACAGATCAGATCTCTCTGCCTGTGCTTGGGGAAGATTATTTTGGTTCCTGGGAGGATGGGTTGAAGAAGAAAAGAAGGAGAATAAAAAGAATAAGCATTTATTTATTTGTTGCTTTTTAATTTTTCCAAATACATGCAAAGATAGTTTTCACCATTCACCTTTGCAAAACCTTGTGTTCTAGGTTTTTCTCCCTCTCTTCTACCTCTCCCTTAGATGGAAAGCAATCCAATATAGATTAAACATGTGTAATTCTTCTAAACATATTTCCACATTTTTCATGCTGCACAAGAAAAATCAGATCAAAAAGGAAAAAAATGAGAAATAAAACAAGCAAAAAACAACAACAATAAAAACAAAAAGGTGAAAATACTCTGCTTTGATCTACATTCAGTCTCCATAGTTCTCTCTGGATGCGGATGGCTCTTTCCATCCCAAGTCTATTGGAATTGCCTTGAATCACTTCATTGTTGATAAGAGCCAAGTCCATCAGAGTTGATCATCATATAATATTGTTGCTGTATTCAGTGTTCTCTTGGTTCTGCTCACTTCACTTAGCATCAGTTCACGTAAATCTTGCCAGACTTTTCTGAAATCATCCTGCTGATCGTTTCTTACAGAATAATAATATTCTATAACATTCATATACCATAAATTGTTCAGCCATTCTCCAATTAATGGGCATCCACCATTTCCATTTTTTGCCACTATAAAAAGGGCTGCCACAAGCATTTTTGCACCAGTGGGCCTCTTTCCCCATTTTTATGATTTCTTTGGAACATAGACCAAGTAGAAACACTGCTGGGTCAAAGGTATGCACAGTTTTATAACCCTTTGGGCAAAATTCCAGAATGGTTGGATCAGTTCACAATTCCCTCAACAGTGAGCCTGTATTTATATAGCACCTAGCACTGTGTGAAGCACATTCTGTAATTATCCCCATTTTACATTTGAGGAACCTAGGTAAATGGAAGTTCCATGACCTGTCACAGCTAGTAAGTACCTAAGGCTGAATTTTGAATTTAGGTTTCCTGAATCCAGGCCCTATCTCTTCCTATACAGTGCCCTTCCTGGACTTTTAGTTTTGTTGACTCAGGGACTCATGCCCAGCTCTGCTTATCAATCAGTATTGGGGGAGGTTCAATATTGGTCACGTAGCCAAGTGACCTTTGTACCCCTACCTGTAAATTGTCACCTTCCTGATAACTTTGCAGATGTGCTGAGATGCAAGGGCCCAACTTCTGCTGAGTTGGACCTATCTGAATTATCTTAAAGTTATCTATAGAAGCTGGCTCCATCTTGAATCCATTGCTAAGCTTCAGATTAGTCAGTCAACATGCTGCTGCGTTGGTGTATTTATAATAAATTCATTCTAATTTTCTTTGACCTGAGTTTTGCCTTATTAATCAGGGTGAAAGCCCAAATGAAGAATATACTTTACAACACTATGTCTAGTGCAGTCTGGTCTATACAGTCAGACACTATATATCTGTAAGAGGGAATCCTATACATTAAAGGTATATGATTTAACATTACTCACTTAATTGAGCATAAAGTTAAACATTAACCCATCTTTTCTGGGCAATCTCCATTTCATTCCTTTTTATCCTTATGATTATTGTCATTATCCACATCCAGGTTTAGGTTACATTTATTGTCCCATTTCTTTTGAAGAAGGAGCTTTTCCAATATGTTTTTCAAGGATTTTCTCAAATTTATACTGAAATTATTTTGTTGGAAGCCTTGATCTTTAATTCATTTAAGATCTCCTCTGTAATACCCACAAAATTTCTTGCTCAATTTTTCTTCTGTTTGGAGCACATGGCATCTTGACTACTTTTGTTATACTGAACCTCCAATCTTGAATTATATTATATTAACTCTCTTATAATCTCTCTCTTCCCTACTGAGGCTGCAATTACTTAAGACCAGTTACAGCACAGCTAGCCTCACCCTATCCCCAGGCCATTTACCCTGTCTCTAGTTTAGCAATAATAACCCTTTAAATCTATTTATGAGTATTAGAATTCTTCCACCCACTACAGTTCACATCAGTAGTTAGCAAAAACTCCCTAGTCTATTATTACTACCATCGTATCACTATGTAATCATTAAGTATTGCAGTAGTAAGAAATAGGGCTAGGAAGAAATAGCCTAGGAAATAGACTAATTGAGCCTTTTTCTTCCAGGAGTCCAAACTGCATCCTTCCAGATCACAGTCACCTCCAACCACCAGAGCCAACTTCAGCAAGCACCCTCTCTCCTTTCCTCTCCATCCCCATGTCTTTCTCTTTTTCTGGAGACTGGGGAGAAGGGAAATCTCTTAGTACTAAATTCCTGAGCACTGTGATCTCTAAATAAGCCCGACCCAATTTATAACAACAGTCCTCTTGTAGAGAAAAAAATGGGAGAATGATGCTGCTTTTGCTAGGAGAAAAAAAGTCAGCATTTAAAAGGGTTCTGCCTATGGAGAGAATTATGGTGTTATTAATAGAAATAAAAATCAATTCAGAAAAGCTTGGAAAGACTTATATAAAGTGATGCTGAGTGAAATGAGCAGAAACAAGAATACATTGTTCACATCAAACAACAAGACTGTGTGATGATCAGTTATGATGGACTTAGCTCTTCTCAGAAATTCAGTGATCCAAAGCAATTCCAATAAACTTTGGATGGAAAATTCCATCTGCATCCAGAGAGAGAACTATGGAGAATGAATGTGTATTGAATCATACTATTTTTACCTTTCTTTTTTCATTTCTTGTGATTTTTCTCTTTTATTCACATTTTTCTCTCCCAAAATGACTCATAAAAATATGTAAGAAATTAATTTGCATATAAAAAAGAAACAAAAATAAATTACTACTGTACCCAGGTAATGGCTAACCACCAAGTTGGAAAGGGAATCTTTCAGCTAATTAACAGCTCCAGTTACCATCCCCTCCTTAAACTCTTCAAATACCCTTTACAGATTGATCTAACTTTAATAATGAGAAAAAAGTAACATTGATTATAAAGGCAAAAGCTTAGCTTTACAGTTAGAAAATAACTTGGAAATGAATACCCTATTAATAAATATGTGAAGAAAGCATTTATAAAATGTTTACTAAATACTAAGAATTTGTGTTAGACATTAGGAATAAAATGTAAGCAAGTAAAACATGTCCCTGTCCTTAATTAGCTCATATTCTAATGGCAGAAGACAACACATAAAGGGAAGATGGAAAGACTTAATTGGGGAGGAAAGGGAAGTTCTCTTGACAGTGTCAAAGGTTCGGAGTGTCAAAAATTCCCAATGAGGGACTTAATAAAGCAGATAAGGCAAGCAGATCTATTTAATACAGACAACTAGAAATAATTAAGGGGGTGGGGGATACCACTGAGATGGCCTCTTTATATGGAGAGTGAAGTACTCGGAACTAGGTCATATGAAAAATTTTAAAAAGAGTTCAAATGGAAAAAATAAATTAAAAAAGAAAAAGAAAAAGAAAAATTCAAATGAATTTAGCAGAGCCCTCCCTTTAGGAGAGTAAGGCAGACTATGGTCTGATACCAAATCAGCCCAAGCTGAAGTAAATATACTTCAGCAAGAGTAGATATGTTATCATTGTTTGATAATAAAGAGGGCACAGATAGGACTTGGGACTAGATAGGACAATTGGGAAACTTTAGTGACTGGGGTGGATACTGATAGTAAAGAGGCTGGGTCAAAGTTTTCCTATTCCTGTCCGTGGATTGGTTTCTTAGGTTCATTTGACTTTTGTTCAAATGAAAACCCTTGTGAAATGCTAAAATGTAAAAAAACCAAAACAAAACAACCCAGGTCCAAAAAGGTGACCTGCAATGAACCAGAGTCTAATCACAGTTTAGAAAGATTATGATTGCATTTATTGCCTGAAAAGAAGCTTGCAAGCTGGAGTAGGTGAGACAGTGTTCCTATCTGCTCAGAAGGGAGGGGAAAAGGATGAGGCCTTTTTTCTTATTTGAGGTATTTAGGATTTATTGAGGTCTTCATGACTAATTCAGCATTAAGGGAGAAGCACAAAAAATGGGGAAGTTATGCAGGAAGTAGGAGTCTAGGAAGAAGATAGCTGAAAATACAATAAATCAGAAAGGATTTTGCTCTTAGAATCAAGAACTAAGATGTTTTCCTTTCTCTTTGAGTTGGTTGAGCAGTTGCAGGCATCTGTGAAATCAGGTAAGGTTTATTTCACAAAGGATCACTGGTATGTTAAGCAATCCTGAACATCAGAAGTCCTGCACTACTCCATTGTCTGATTCTTCTGTGAAAAAGAGAAATTCTGGCATATTTAATCATTAGTACAAACATTACAAAGTCCATGTTCACACTTTTCACTCACTCCACACATCCAGTCATTTGTCAGATCTTGCCATTTATGTCTCTACAACATCACACTAGTCAGACAAGTCACCACTTTAGTTTGGACCCTTGTCACCTAAACTTTACTAGTGACTTTTGTTGCCCTGAATCCAACTTACTCTGTATACTTGAGATGCCATATTTTCCAGAAACACTGGACCTGGAATATACAGGAAGTCCTGAATGTGTGAAGGGTGATACCCCCATCCTGAGCAGACATAATTTGTTTGTATCCCAAACTGGACTCCCTGTGTGTCCTTGGGAGTCAAGACAGACCCCAATCAATCTGCCCCAGCCTGAGAAACTGCTTGTGCAGCTGGGACCCTTGTAGATAAGCAAGACCCTACTATCTTCGTGGTCTAGCAATTCCCAAGGGAAGAAAAATGCTGCTTTTGCTATCACCTTTCTCCTACCCTTTGGGAAGAGTTTTGTCCTTTTGTCCACTTTAACTGCACCACATCTCTTTAAAAGGAAAGTCCTGTTTTCTCCTGCTTTTGTTGTATTGTCATTTATGTACAAACTTCCGTATGGATTATGAACTCTTTCCTTTGGCTTTAGATTCCACTTTCTCTTGTAATAAACCTAATTTTCACCAAGTTGTGATTGTTGACACTTCCAAAGTGATTTCTCTGAGGCAGCTAGATGACACAGATGGAGCACCAGCCCCGGAGTCAATAAAACCTGAATTCAAAATCTAGCCTCAGACACTCAGTTACTAGCTGTGAGACCTTGGTTAAGGCACTTAGCCCTGATGCTTTCCCTCCAAAACTCTCCCCCCCCCAAAAAAAATACTCCAAATCCAAAGTGATTTCTCTGCCTCAGATCTCACTTTAATCCATTTCTTCACATAGATGCTAAAATCATTTTCCTTAAATGCAAATGTGACCATGCTAATCTCTTGATCAATTAATTCTAGTGATTCTCTATTACTTTCACAATATTTGGACAGTGCAAAGCCCAGGTAAAGAGGAATTTATATCCTTCTATTTAGCTTTTAAAGCCCTTTATAACTACCCCCAAACTTTATCTTTTATCTTTATAGATAACCCTGTCTTTATAGGGTTTTTTTCCCCACATTTCTCTTTTTCCTGCATCTTACATCCAAACAAACTGGCCTTTTCTTGCTTCTTTATACACGTACTCTCATGTCTTTGCACTCCTCAGTGCATGTCTAACTTTGAGGAACTGCTATTGGGAAACAGAGGTTTGGTTCTGCCCTATTATTTCTTCTGTACCCAAACGTGATGAGTGGATAAAGTTGGTCCTAGGCAGCCTGGCTTCTAATGAGAGGGGGTTGGACTACCTGTTCTCACATTCTTCAGCTCATTTACCCTGCTCTGTGCCTGGAGGAAACATAGCTTAGGTTATGGTTTACTTCCAGGATTTTTCCAAAAATCGGGGAAGTTAATGTGTTCTCAATGTACTACATACATCAGTATATTGCAATTTGTTACTACACACAAAAGAAATGTTAACCATAAAAGACCTATGGAACAAATTTAAAAGAATGAAGTAAATACCACAACTAATTTTATAATTTAGGGGAAGGCTGACATTTAAACCTTATAAAAACATAAATGATATTGGGGCTTTGCATAGGCATTTTATATTTTATGAGCTCTGCACTGTCCAAATTCCTGAGTTTATAACTAGGCTTGTGCCAATTTTCTTTCTTTTTTTTTCATTTTAAAAATTCCTTTTTCCTTTTTTTCTTTTTCCCCTCTATTTTATTTTTACAAATACATGTAAAGATAGTTTTTAACATTCATTTTTATAACAGTTTGTGTTCCAAATTTTTTCTCTTTCCCTCCTTCACCTCCTTCATTCCCAAGACAGCAAGAAATCTGATATAGGTTATATGTACAATCCTTTTAAACATATTTCCATATTTGTCATGTCACAAGAAAAATCAGACCAAAAAAGGAAAAAATCATGAGAAAGATAAAGCAACAAATAAATAAAAAGGAGAAAATACTATGCTTCAATACACATTCAGTCTCCATAGTTTCTCTCTGGATGCAGATGGCATTTTCCATTTGGACCAGTTTTCTCCAACAACACTGGAGAAGTTGCCAGGCAATGAATGACTCCATGGACCTCTGGACCTCTCTAACTCCCAAGCTTGCCTCCAAGCTTGGATATATCTACTTGAAGGGTGATGCTTTATCACCTGCTTAGGAAAGGAAATTGTAAGGCAGACCTTTATGGTCTGTGAGTGGAGAGTTAAAAACATCCTTCCATCTGCATGGGGAGTCCAGAGGCAGAGTGCATTACCTGCCACACTAGAAAATGACAGCCAAGAAGGTGATCCTGAAGCTGTCTGTTCTTTTACCTGACATAGCCCCCTCTTCTCTTACTGTTGTCATGGAATCAGGGTAGGACCACCCAAAGCTTGCTATGTCATATCCTACTGCCAGTACTTCACAGCCCCTGCATGGCAGGTCATAAAGTTTCCACATATTCCATTGGAACCAGGAATGACAGGTTGGACAGTTCTATCTGATGATCACCTGTACACTTGGATTGTCTTTTCTCCTCACCTCCATTTCAAAGATTCCCTCTTTCCCTTTAAGATTCAGCTCAAGTTCTGATTTCTACATTAAGCCTTTCCTGATACCCTAAAATATTTAGAGCCTTCATCTAATTGCCTTGCATTTAACTTTTGCATTTATTTGTATTTATTCTCTTTGTATTCTGTATATGTACTTAATGCCTCCCTCATTAGAATTAGAAACTCTTTGAGATTAGGGATTTTTAAAAATTTATATACCTTGCATAATGTCTAGTACATAACAAGCACATAATAAAAGCTTGTTGATTAATTGGTTGATTAAAGTTTTAAGTTTTTTCACAATTCTTCAACCACTAGGAGCTAACCAGATAGGAGCTAAGTGCTCCTATCTGCTGGGTACATTAATATATTGGAAATCTTCATTAATTTTGCTCATCCTGCTTTAATATTTCTCTCTTTCTCTTTGTCTCTGTCTCTCTCCTTTTCCTTCCTCCTTTTTTTTTCTCCTCCTTCTCTTCTCTATATTTCTATTTCTACCTCCATACCCACCCTCCCTCACTCTGAAATTTAGTGGGGATAAATACATATTTTATGTTTGGCTTCAAAAATAAACTTCACAAGATCCAGACGGGCAGAATATGTAGCTTAGGTAGCACTTAGAAAGACACCTGAAGATTTAGACAAGTTCAATATAAATCAGTAGTAAAATACAGCAGCCAAAAAAGCTCCTGTGATATTAGGCAGCAGTAAGGAGCACTGAGTGCAGAAGAGCAGGATCTCTGTTGTTCTCTGCTCTAGTGAAGATTATTGTTGGAATTTTGTGTTCAGTTCTGGGAACCATATTTCAGGAAGGACATTGACAAGCTTAAGACCATCCAGAGGAGGGTGTTTAGGAAGATGAAGGATATTTGACATTATACTGGACAGGCCAGCTGAGGGATCAGTTAGCCTGTTTGGAACTATGTCCAAAGGGCTGTAAAACTGTGCATACCCTTTGATCCAACAGTGTTTCTATTGGCCTTATATCCCAGAGAAATTTTTTTTTTTAAAACAACAACATATCTTTATTTTTTTTATTTTTTTTATATTATTTTTTTATTATATATTTTTTATAATATTATCCCTTGTATTCATTTTTCCAAATTATCAAATTATCCCCCCCTTCCTTTACTCCCTCCCCCCAATGACAGGTAATCCCATACATTTTACATGTGTTACAATATAACCTAGATACAATACATGTGTGTAAATACCATTTTCTTGCAATAGATTCCGAAGGTACATGTAACCTGGGCAGACAGACATTAGTGCTAACAATTTACATTCACTTCCCAGTGTTCCTTCTCTGGGTGTAGTTATTTCTGTCCATCATTGATCAACTGGAAGTGAGTTGGCTTTTCTTTATGTTGAAGATTTCCACTTCCATCAGAATACATCTTCATACAGTATTGTTGTTGAAGTGTACAGCGATCTTCTGGTTCTGCTCATTTCACTCAGCATCAGTTGATGTAAGTCTCTCCAGGCCTCTCTGTATTCCTCCTGCTGGTCATTTTTTACAGAGCAATAATATTCCATAACCTTCATATACCATAATTTACCCAACCATTCTCCAACTGATGGACATCCATTCAACTTCCAGTTTCTAGCTACCCAAAGAAATCTTAAAAGAGGGAAAGGGACCCACTTGTGCCAAAATGTTTGTGGCAGCCCTCTTAGTAGTGGCCAGAAACTGGAAACAGTGGATGCCCATCAGTTGGAGAATGGCTGAATAAATTGTGGTATATGAATATTATGGAATATTATTGTTCTGTAAGAAATGACCAGCAGGATGATTTTAGAGAGGTCTGGAGAGACTTGCATGACCTGATGCTGAGTGAAATGAGCAGAACCAGGAGATCATTGTGTTGAGATGTGAGAAATGAGGGTTGAGATCCCCTGACAGCAATGGGATCTCCTGGTCAGTGTCTCAGGTTCTAAGAATTTGCAATCCCAAATGACGAGGTTTGTGGCAAAAATCAATTTATTGCACTGAAAAAAATAATTCAGCAGACAAAATCCTGTTAGAATTTTTAGCAGAGATGGGTTTACAGGCTTTTGGTCATATTGGATTTTTGTTCTAGGTTAGGTTCTGTATGGATTTTGTTTGATGGCCTCTGAAGTTCCAGCTGTGAAATTTGGTGAATGTGAAGTATATGATATAATTGTAATAAATATGGAATAATTGTAACCGGGAGTTAAATTACAACAGGAATTATCATAACCTATGCCTGTGATTTTTACTCTTTTGCAAAAGAACACTTCTTATTTATCATCGCAAATATTTTATATTTTAATTTTTTGTAACTTTGAGTTTTATAGACTTAGCTTAGTTAATTTAAATGTAAAGTATTATCTATGAGCCGGTATGAAAGCAGAGGTGCATTTGTGGGCAGTTCAAAGTATGCTCAGAAACACAAATGGATAGAGTTGTTTTAATGTGTCTTTGTAGAGGCCTTAAATGTTTGAAGTAGGCCACTGTGTGTAAGGGTGTGTGTACATGAAAAGGTTCATTTGGGTGTAAATATTTGAGCCTGCAAATGTGGGAGAGTTTCCAGAGTAAAGATCCATGTGGTATCAGGAAGGGTCTGTGAAGAACTTGTTATGTGTTGGTGGGTGTACATGGTTAGGGCTTGCAAGCTGTGAGAAGGATTAGGGTTAGCTTGTTTCCTGTTTCCTTTGAATTCAAGATCACAGAATCTCAGAATTTGAGAACTGGAAAGGATCTCAGAGGCTTTTTAGTCAGTCTCATAAGGCAGGCTCACAACAGGGGTACAGTTCATCAGCTCAAGGATCAGAAAAGGCAATAAATAAACCCCTGCCAGAAATATTCATATTTCAAAGAAAACATAGGAGGGTACAGTCAGTTGCTCTACGTTCCACCCCACCTCTTTCCCCATTATACCCCCTTTCTTCTTTCTTTTTCCCTCTCCTTTGAGGAGAAATGGAAATAAATGTCTGCAGGGAAGCCAAGAGCAAAATAAAACTGGGGGATGTGATGGCCTTTTCTCAGGAAAAGGGAAAGAGGAAAACAAAATGAAAGTAGTGGGTCTGTGGATTTTGTTAAGGGAAGTAGGAGATTGGATGCAAACCAGGAAATCTATCAATTAAAATTGAAGTGGGGAAATTGACTTTCTGCTATCAACTATTCAAATATACTATCCTTAAGAGGTCTCTCCCATTATTCAACAATTCTGTGCTGGGCTGAGAAAGATACAAAGCTTAGATATGACAGTCCCTATCTCTATGGAGCTTAATCTTGACCCATATGTAGATATCTACAATAAACAATATTACAGGATAAATGTGACAGATAGGCTCATATGTACTATTTTTTAAGGATCATAGACTTAGCTTTGGAAGAGATCTTTGTTGTCTGTTCTTCACATCTCACAGAAGAAGAAACAGAACCAGTGATGAAACCAATAATTGTCACAAAATGGTCCATTTTCACATCTAGGAAATGAGAAGGAATTTGAATCCAAGATCTTGGACTCCAGATTGTGTTCTTTTTTCCATGTTACACTGCTTTGGGTTGAAAAATAGTGTGAAGTCCAAGGTTATTTTTGATGAGGATAGAGGGGAAGTTTTTTGAAGTTGCTTTTTAAAGGACTATTAGAAACTGAACAAGTGGAAGTGGGGAAGAATATCACAGGTATAGGGAACAGCTTGAGAAAAAGATCCTGGGTTAGAGAACGTCCTAGAAGAATATTCAGACCTCAGAGGCATTTTACTTAAACTCCCTCATTTTACAGAAATTTAAAAAAAAAATGTCAAGGAAGAAAAGCAAATTACCCAGATTACCCAGGTGAGATCTGAATGCAGATTCCCTGGCTCCAGAAGCATTACAGGTTCGGAGGCAGAAAATTGCAGACCATGTATAAGGGGCAGACAGAATGTAGATAATTTTGGTAGTAGCAAAGGTTTCTAAGATAAGGGCCAGACCTTCTGGACATCCATTGTATGACCTCAGGAGTTTGTGATCAAAATGCTTAATCAGAAGACAAGAAGAGAAGTCACATAATACCCTTCCTAAAAGTTTATTGCGGGACTTTATACCAATTCTAACTAGATTTAGGGAATCAGAGCAATAGCTGCTCTCTCTTCTCTTCTTCCTCCCCCTAGCTTATCTATTGCTTTGTCCCTCTCCCTACCCTCCTTACCTTCTGGATTTGGCAGGTGCCTCTTGGATTGGTGCCAGAAAATATGAGCTCCATTGCCCTTTTTGGTTTTGGTGGAAAAGGAGGTGCTTTAAATTTGCATTGCAGATATCATATTATCTTTCCTCACAAACCCACCATCTTCTGAGCTTCTTTTTACTCATCCCAGTTTATAACATTGGTCTCATCCTAGACCCCATGTATTCAAGTATCTGTCAAATCTTGATAACTCTCAGATCCATACTACTTTTGTTGTTCATATCACCACCACCATATTTCAGGGTCTCATCATCTCTTGCCTGGACTATTGTAATAATAGATTCCTTGTATACCTTTCTTCCTCAATCTCTTCTCCATTCTAATCCATCCTTCATATAACTGCCAAAGTTTTCTTTCCAAGATTTGGGTCTGATATGGGTCAACCCCTTACTTGATAAATTCCAGCGGCTTTCTATTGACTCCAGATTAAATATAAACTTCTCAGTTCAACATTTTAAAGCCTTTTACAGCCTGGATTATCGTTCTACCCTTATTTTATGCTAATCAACCCAAACTGGCCTTTCCCTCAAATGTCTAAAAGACACAACTAAATATATATTAAAATAAAGACTTAGGAACAAAGTAGATGCCATTAATTAGAAGAATGACTAAACACTATGGCATATGAATATTATGGAATATTATTGTGACAGATTCAGAGAAACATGAGAAAATGCATATGAACTCATGCAGAGTGAAACGAAAATATAATGAATAATCAACATGAAGACTGCAATAATTAAAAAAAAACTTTGAAAGTTGTGATCAAGGTGATGATGAATTATGATATTTCATTAACTACCTATGTGATCTCTGACAAGCCATTTAACTTCCTTAGGCCCCAGTTTCCTCATCTGTAAAATTAAATTGATTGGTTGGCTAATGAGATTCCCTTCCAGCAATGATCCTATAATGATGTTTAAACAAAGTTTAGGTCTTCCCAAAAAAGTGATCAATAGGATATCTTAGAAAAGTGCTCAGTATGCAATGCAGATCAGACTGACTTATTTTCTGCAATACACAAAACGTTTCAACACAAAAATTCATGAATAGAGACAGCTGGGAGGTTCATAGAGTTCTAATTATACCTCAGGTATTAATGACTGCAATGAAGAAATTCTCTTCCCATTCTCAATGAAAGTTCAAGGAATATCACAAATGCAGGTTCAAAAGAGAGGAAGAAGAAAATGAGGGTAGAAGTTGTTTTCCCTGTAGGGTCTATTGATCATGTTGTTCAATGATTTTTGAAACATCCCCTTATTGTGGGCAAGAAGAGAAGATAGAAATTAGAAGCAGGGCAGAGAGACTAGCCACACACCTTAGGTTGCATATGCCCTTTTCTAGGAATCCAAAGTACATGTCTCAATGGAAGTGGTCAGGGCACATAAAACACGCCACGGGAAATATCCTAATGAGGGCATATTTGTCACTAAAAGGGGCTGGGGGCAAGACCTCTTCCCATGCATGCTCTAGGGCAGTGGTCCTCAAACTTTTAAACTAGGGGGCCAGTTCACTGTCCCTCAGACTGTGGGAGGGCCGGACTATAGTAAAAACAAAAACTCACACTCTGTCTCCACCCCTCAGCCCATTTACCATAACCCGGCGGCTGCATAAACATCCTCAGTGGGCCGCATCTGGCCTGTGGGCCATAATTTGAGAACCCCTGCTCTAGGGAATGGCCACTATTACATACATGATAGAGTTTATAGTTTCTTATAGAATCTTCTTTTCTGTTCTTTGTACTTTGAAAAGAGGATATTTATTAAATTCATAATAATTAAAATAAATTAGTGAAATTTTCTAAGTTTTATCTTTCTGTGCTTAGGAAGGATAGATTGTCACTCGCTGGCATGTAAGATGCAAAGGATTTTGGTGCAATGGAAAGAGAATTGGACTAGGAAAAAGAAGAGAGTTTTTCCTTCTTATCCCTGTAATAATTTTACCCTTTACCAGGAGATGAGTTTCACGGAGGTTGATGAAGATCCTTTGAATCCCAAGAAGAGAGAAAAGTGAGCATATCATCATTAACCCCTAAAAAACTGCATTAAAGAGTTTCAGCAATCCATTAGGAAATAAAAGTTCTCTTTGGCAATGTTAAGTCTAGAAATTTGTGTCCAGGCTATTTTACTGTGATTTTACTGAGGCTGGTTGACATTCATCCCTGGTGTTAGATATGTTTTTATTACCAAACTCAGTTTCTCACTGGATCTCATACGTGAGGCTATGTACATATAGATGATATATTCTATAAAGAACTCAATAAAATGTTAAAAATTATGCACGTGCTTTGATACTTGGTAACTTTCATGCAAAGGTAGGGATAGGTGAGGTAGGTAAAAAAATCTATTAGAAAATGTGGAACAGGAAATGAGAGGGACTGGAGACTCATATCTATATATCATGAATATTTCCATGATGTAAAGAAGTAGAAGACTATATATGAAAACTGAATAAAATTACCCAAAAAACCCAACAAAAACAACAATGAAATTGATTATATATTAGCAGTCAGGAAATGACTTATAGCTTATGTGGGAGTCATTTCTGAATCATGTTTTTAAGTAAGTCTGATGAGTAGCCTTTTACAGAAAAGATTGAAATTAGTGCAAAGGTAACAGAAAGAACAAAAAAGTAAAATAAAGATATGGGGTAGCATTTAAATAGCTTCAATTTAGCCTATTTAAATAAATTATTGATGCTAAAAAATAAGATATGATTAGGAAAAAAGGACATAAACACTAGTTAATGATAATTCCATATAGTTTAACTGATATAATTTGATTGTCGCAATGAGTAGACAAAAAATACCCATCACCCTAGCATCATTTGTGAATATACCGCCATCTTTGGTGGTACCCTCATACAATGATAAGTTTGGGATTCAGGTACCAGCAGATTTCAAAAGGGAAGAGAGTTGGGGCAGGTAGATGGTGCAATGGATAGAGTACCAGCCCTGAAGTCAGGAGCATTTAAGTTCAAAATCCAATCTTAGATACTTAACCCTTTCTGCTGTGTGACCCTGGGCAAGTCAATTAACTCCAATTGTCTTGCCAAAAAAAGAGAGGGAAAGAATTCTGAGAGAAGAGGATAACCATAGTTGAAAGATTAAAGTCATGTCTTAGCTTATCAGGAGATCTGAAACTTGTGAATGACACAAAAAACATGGGTTTGAGTTGAATGTGAAATACCTGATATTCCCAAAGTCCCAGTGCAACTTTAAGCCATTAAAGCTTAAAATTTCACTAGGACTCTATGACTTCCCTGTATATATCCATCTGTCCCACAAAAAATACTTCCTATCAGAAGAAATATAATGAGTAAAGTGGTTTATTTGGGATGCTTTTCTGTATTTGTTATATGTGTCTGTAAGTTCTTTTGTGTCATATACTTTTTTGTGTTAGAGAAAATTGAGAGCTGTTCTATTTCTGATACCATATGGCATATTCAATAGTTTAAAAAAAAAAAAACCCTATCCTGTTTTATTTGCTTTTTGGGGAGATATGAAGAATGAATTGCACCTGAGTTTTGTTTCAGACTTTCCCCAGAGTTTTAGAGGGAAAAGCTACATTCTCCCTTTTTAAAGAAGGGGCATCTTGGGATACATTGGAATCTGTGAGCCCAGAGCTCCTTACCTTGTTTCCTGGGCTATGAGATCTGTTAGAGATTGTAAATCTTCAGTTCCCCGAGTTACCTCCAGGATAATAAACGAAAGGCCACTAGAGTGGATCAGCCCTTCTGAGAGAAGCACACAGAATATTTCCAGTTTGCTGTGCTTAGACAGAGATTAGTTGGGAGTAGAAGGGTGATAGTGCTAAAATCTATACAAGCACACTCAGAAACAAAGCATTCAACCCCATTAAAGGGGAGAGGGCTAAGCACAGGGCCTGGAAAATAGTAGGCATTTAATAAATGTTTTTTTTTCCTCCCCCAAATTTCCTCCCCTAAGAGATGTGGAGTTTCAGTGTCAGTCAGAATTTCCAGCCCTGGAGCTTTCCAGCTAAAAGCCTCTGTGATTCTACAATTCCCTCTCCACCCAAACAGCACAATAGGTTTTCTTGTGCCTTATGACAGACACTGAAGATGAGAGCTCCAATCATAGCAGAGCTGAGTTTGCCCCAGGAACCTGGATTGGAGTCAAATCTTTGAGTTGCTCACACACTGAGCTTTTTTCTAACTCTAGCTGTGCTTCTCCCCGAGCCCTATCCATGTCTGATGGAAACAAGGTAGTAGAGCCAAGTTCCCTGCCTTGTACCCTCAGCATCCTGTGCCTGGTAGTCTGTGTGCAGGGGGGAAATAGGCTGGGCTCCATTTCAAAGTGAATGTTCCACCCTCTTCCTCTGAGACCCGCATTTCTGTGTTGTGCTGCCAGGTGATGTGAGACTAGTGAAAATTCAGTCTGTGCTTTGTTTTAAAAGCCAGCTCCACCTCTGCTCTCTTCACCCCTACCATTTTTGCTTTTAACCCGACAAAAAGAGTTGCTTCTACGACCATTAGCTCCCATCTCTGTAGAAGATGGCAAAGTACACAGACCTCCTGCCTGACTTGAAAAAGAGAGCCTAAAGGCAGGTAACTCATTTCTTCCTCTCACAAGGGCTTTCTAGTCCTGCTCTTGATCCAGGAGTCAAAGAGCATACCTAGCTTTGGGAAGAAGATCAACTCTGGAGCTGGCTTTGCCAACTCCTCCCGGTGTAGAAGCTGAACTCACTACCTTGACTAATATGAAGTGGCTGGGCGTGTTTGTGCCTGTGAAGCAGGGTCTGATAGAAAGCTTCCAAGAGCCTTTCCCCATTGATGATAATAATTTTTGCAGCCCTTCAATGCGTAAAAGGATCTATTTTGTCCTCAAAACAACCTAGTGAAGTAGTTAGCCTAGATACTATCTCCATCTTACCCTAGAAGAAACTGCAGTTGAGAGATTAAGTAATTTGGCTAATAATAGGTGAAGCCATGATTCAGACTTAAATCTTCTGACTTGAGGCAAACAACATGACATAGTGGAAAGAATATTGGATTTTGGAGTTTGAAGATTTAGACCCCAGATTTATTATCTGTTGGTTTCAGGTAGTATACTGTAATGGAAAGAATCTAGATCTGAAATCAGGAGACTTGGATTCAAGTTTTTGCTCTAACATTAAGCCTGGTACATAGTAAAGCACCTAATAAATGCTTTATCTATCCACTTATCCATCCCTCTATCTATATGTCTATGTGTCTATGTATCTACTATTTCTATCTCTCTCTCTCAATGTCTATCTATCTATCTGTCCATCCATCTGTCTTTCCATCTATTACCTATCTATCCATCTATCCATCCATCCATCTGTTGTGTTGCAATAAGATGACATAGTGGAAAGAGCATTGGATTTTGGAGTGAGAAGACTTAGATCTGCATCCCAGGTTTGCTATCTGTTGGATACAGGAAGTATACTGGAAAGAATCTGGATCTGAAATCAGGAGACATGGATTCAAGTTTTTGCTCTAACACTGAGCCTGGTACATAGTAAAGCACCTAATAAATGCTCTATTTACATTTATCCATCCATCTATCTATGTATCTACTATTTCTATATATCTCACTTATCTGTCTATCTGTCTATCCATCTATCTATCTTTCTGTCTATATGTCTGTCCATCCCTCTGTCCATCTTTCTGTCTATCCATCTACCTATCTATCCATCCATTTATCTGCCTTTCTGTCCATCTTTCTAAACATCCATCCATCCACTTATCTATCTAGTTATCTATCCAATATATAACCACTTTGTATACATTATACTTTTACAACATACATTAAAATAATGTATAATGTATAATACATTTAATAATGTATAATGTATAGTTAGAAATTTCACCTTTCTGTTATCAGTTTCTTGAAATGTAAAATGAAGACTTAGAAGAGATGATTTCTATGGTCTTTTTCAGTTCAAAGCACTTTCTATGATGTCATGTTGCCTCCTTCTCATAAATAAAAACAATAAAGGAGGAAACAATTTTGTAAGAAAAGTCGATCTCAAACTAGGGGGTGGACTAGTGGGGAATGATGGGAGAACCAGAAAACCAGAAGATTATAAGATCTGATTACTGTCATGTAACTTTGATCTTTAAAGTGATAGATCACCTTCTAAGTTAAATGTTCGTAGGACAGATATAACAATGTCTTGCCTTAGCCACATTTTAGAGTCAAAAGGAAGGAAAATGGGGGAGCCCACAGAGAGGACTATACCCTTTTGATGGCATTTGCTTCATCATTAGCACTTTGAACAATATCAAATTTCAACATATCTAATCCATCTTCTGCTTCTTTGGGGGAGCAGAGTGAGGTATATTCTGTCACCTTTCCAGGTAACTTGGTCTGAGAGAAAAGGGCACTGATTAGGAAAGACTTAATCTGGTTTTAAAACCTGGCTTTGATGCATATTAGCTGTGTGATTATGGTCAATTACTTCATGTTTCAGGTCTCAGTTTTCTCATCTATAAAAAAGATAATAATGTTCACACTGCATTCTTCACAGAAATGTTGTTTGGAAAGTGCTTTATAAACTTAAAACTATTATGTAAATATATGTAGGCTCTTAGTATAAGAAATGCCCCAGCCTTTCTTATCTTCTAGGAACATCAAATCAGAGTTTTTTCCCCTTAAGGGAGTTGGGAAAGGGAGTAGAGAATGACTCCTTATCTTTAGGGATGAGAAGTTTGGCAAGTCTGTAGACAAGATATGTTCCTATAAGCTTCCTATCTTCCTAAAGAAGGCAGAACAGCTGATAATTGTGACTCTCTTGATGAATAGGAGACAAGTGGAGCAAGAGATTGAGGGATTTAGGAGATATGAGAGTAGTGGGAAATCTAAAAGTCTTGGGAGGAAAGGGTGTAATGCAGCCATGGGGTTAAGGTAGAGGGTGGGTGAAAACCTATCAATTCAAACATGGGCAACTGGTTAGAATTAAATTGACTTGTTGACTGACATTGAAATTTATAAAACAGAAGCCTAATTAGTAATCCAAGGTTCTTACACAATTGTCCACCAGAACATCCCCAAGGGGAGATTCTCAAAGAAGAAACTGAAGTCATGTTTTTAATTTTAGTTTTTACTCAGTTACATGTAAAAACAATTTTTAACGTTCATTTTAAAATAATTTTTGATTTCCAAATTCCCTCCTTTCTTCCTTGAAAAAGACAAGCAGGTAGATGTAGATTATACATGTGCAGTCTTGCAAAACAGATCCCCCTCTCAAAAAAACCCAAACAAACCCACACCAAGAAAAATATAGAAAAGAGGCTGAAGTCTTAATGGCCTAAAGGAACAAAAATAGCTTTGAAGGGGAAAAGAAATCACAAAAGAGTAAAGTGGAGCCTAGGAAGTATATTTGAGAGAGGGAAGGGCTACCTAAAGTTTAACAAAATCTTTGTTGTGGGTGTGGGGCTGCTAGAGGATGGACTGTTGACCCCAGAATATTACCCAAAAGTCTCACTGAAATCACTGTGGAAATACTTCCAAAGAACTAAGTCATGAATACTTAGAGAGTTAAAGAAGGACCAAAGAATGTTAATATTTCATTATCCACTAAAGCCATGTAGTTCCTTCAAGTCAGTTTCTTCCTAGGCTCCTTCCTCTCAGCAAATAATTGTGTTTTGGATGCTTTTTGAAAATATATGTCAGCATAAACTGGCGACCATGGTTATCAAAATCCATTCCCTAAGTACCATTTCAGAATGTCTAGATTCCTCAAAAAGGTTTCTAGAGTGATGAGGTAGAGTCTGAAAACAATCTGTCTTCAGATTATAGGTTGTATTGTATCTGTCATCACAATCTTGTTTTTCTAGTGGACTAAACCCCTGCCAATTAAAAAAAAAAAAAAAAAAAAAGTTACTAACCACAGCTATAGAACACAAGATTCTGAGGGTAAGAAAGGATGAAAGAGAAGTTATAGATAAACCATATTTCCCCACTCAGTGGCAGTTATGCCTTTACCACATCATCAGTATTATTTGGGTTTCTCTCTACAAGAAAAAGACAAATTCTGCTGCCAACGGAAGATTGCTCCCAATATTATCTTGAATAGCAAATGCTCTTTTGTTCCCTCACTTTGCTAAATTTCTATTTTTCAGTTGGTTTTACTTGAATGATTCATGTTTAGGAAAAAAAATTAAAGTTTGTTTCGACTCCTCCAGCAAATAAAGAAAATAAACACTAGAAAAAAAAATAGTAAATACTCTTCCTTCTCTTTAAATATGGATAGGAGCAGAAATAGGACATGTGATTTCATTGGTATAGGGAACTCCTGTATGAGGAACATTCCTTCTACCAATGTGGGTTGGCGCCTTAGTTTGCAACTTAAGAGTTTCCTAGAGCCCTCTCAAGAGAGATTCGCCTTAGGTCACACTGGCAATGTATTTCAGAAGTAGGACTTGAATCTAGCTTTTCTTGTTTTCAGGATCAGCTCTGTTCCCTGCTCAGTGCTGCTCCTCTCCTTAACTACGTTCTGTGAGCCATGTTTAACCACCAGGGGCTGCTAGTGGTATTGCTAGTCACTTATTTGATCCTAGGATGCCCCACAATCACCCCCACGTAGGTACTGGGAAGTGCGGAAGAAGGGTCAAGTTCTCAATGACTGGCAAACTAGCTCTGCCTTTCCCTGGAGGACCACAACTCTTATTAACCTAAGGTTGTTATGGATTCATCCAATTAAATCATCTTCCTGAGATCAAATCTGGCCTCAAACACTAACTGTATGACCCTGGGAAAGTAATTTTACCCTGTTTGCCTCAATTCCCACCTATAAATGAGTTTTAGAAGGAAATAGCAAAACACTGCACAATCTTTGCCAAAAAACTCCCAAATGGGGTCATGAAAAATACTGAGAGGACAGAATGAGGACACTTAGCTGCTAGAAATTGCCTCCTCCCAAATTGCAAAATTTAATTAATCCTTGCTTTATGTGACCCTGACTTAAGGGAGTAAGACTTTCATGGGAAAAAGCATTCATATTTGGATAGTGTGTGGTCTTTTGCTTTGGAACAGTACTGGAAAGGCTTGGGCATGAGGTCTTGGAGGGGGTTGGGGGGGATGGGATGAGGGCAACTGATTTCTAAAGACCCTGGGAGTTCTATTTCTTTCCAGCATGGGAAAAATGGGAAATAATGGAAAATGAGCACTAGAGTGGGGCTTTCTGCTACAGCAGGAGTTTTAAGGATCTCTTGAGAGAAAAGAAAGAGAACAAGTGCAAAACAAACAGGTGATGGGGCTTTTCACAAACATAGCAACAGCCCTGGAAACATCACCTGCTCCTAAGATTGGGAGATTGGGGAGGTAAAAGCTAAAGTGGCAAGGTATAAGACTTCTTTTTGTTCCTCTTCTCTTCCTCTCCCTCTCCCTCCTCCTCTTGCTGATATCGCTGCCTTCTCCTCCTCCCCTTCCTTCTCCCCTCTTCCCTTTTCTCCTCTTCCTCTTTCTTCTCTTCCCAACCTCTCCCTCCATATTCCCTTAGGGGACTATCATATTGAGAGAATATATATCTCAGGAACAGGGCAGATGTCCTTATTCCTTTCCTTGGTACAAGTGGCATCCATTTCTAGGGGTATTTTTTTATTCTGTCAAAAAATGCATCTGAGGTTGTAATATTGTATCTCATAATCATCCCTGGTCAACCCTTTGCATTTCCTTTGGCCACAGATTGAAGATTTCATATTTCTGGGATCTTCCCTTCCCTTCCCTTCCCTTTTCCTTCCCTTTTTCCTTCCCTTCCCTTTTTCCTTCCCTTCCCTTTTTCCTTCCCTTCCCTTCCTTCCCTTTTTCCTTCCCTTCCCTTCCCTTCCCTTTTTCCTTCCCTTTTTCCTTCCCTTCCCTTCCCTTCCCTTCCCTTCCTTCCCTTCCCTTCCCTTCCCTTCCCTTCCTTTCCCTTCCCTTCCCTTCCCCTTCCCTTCCCTTCCCTTCCCTTCCTTTCCCTTCCCTTCCCTTCCCTTCCCTTCCCTTCCCTTCCCTTCCCTTCCCTTCCCTTCCCTTCCCTTCCCTTCCCTTCCCTTCCCTTCCCTTCCCTTCCCTTCCCTTCCCTTCCCTTCCTTCCCTTTCCCTTCCCTTCCCTTCCCTTCCCTTCCCTTTCCTTCTCTTTCCTTTCCTTCCCTTTCCTTTCCTTCCCTTTCCTTCCTTTCCTTTCCTTTCCTTCTTCCTTTCCTTTCCTTTCCTTTCCTTTCCTTTCCTTTCCTTTCCTTTCCTTTCCTTCCCTTTCCTTTCCTTTCCTTTCCTTTCCTTTCCTTTCCTTTCCTTTCCTTTCCTTTCCTTTCCTTTCCTTTCCTTTCCTTTCCTTTCCTTTCCTTTCCTTTCCTTTCCTTTCCTTTCCTTTCCTTTCCTTTCCTTTCTTTCCTTTCCTTTCCTTTCCTTTCCTTTCCTTTCCTTTCCTTTCCTTTCCTTTCCTTCCTTTCCTTTCCTTTCCTTTCCTTTCCTTTCCTTTCCTTTCCTTTCCTTTTTCCTTCCCTTCCCTTTCCTTCACTTTTTCCTTCCCTTTCCTTTCCTTCCCTTCCCTTCCCTTCCCTTCCCTTCCCAGGGTCACACAGCTAGGAAGTGTTACGTGTCTGAGACCAGATTTGAACTCGGGTCCTCCTGAATTCAAGGCTGGTGCTCTATCCACTGTGCATTTACATCTACTCATAAGACCACAAATCTAACCTGTTAGACCCTTTAGGGCAGGAGTCTTCCCCTGGAGTCCATGGTTCCCCAATCATGGATTTCAGGGGGTTCGTGAACTTGGACGGAAAAAAAATCTTTATTTTCAGTAGCTGTTAATAGAAATTAAAGAAAATTAAACTTCCTTTAGTATTAAGTAATCATCATCATTATTCTGAGAAGATTGCCAAATGAATCCAAGACATTAAAAATGTTCTTATTCCTGATCTACTGGTTCCAACTTAAAAAAAAAAGAATCAGCAAGATGAAAAAAACAATGAATGATAAAATATCTAGCAGGCAGATGGGTTCCCACAGTTTCTTCTAGACTCAGGGTGTCCTATAAAGGACATACTCTGAGCCAGGTATTCCAGTAAGGGTAAAAGTTCAACTGATTTGCCTTCCAATAGCTATTCCTATTAAAAGCAGGCAAAAGAGTGTAGTAAGTACAATCCAGCTTCCTTCTGATATTTAACTCATAGAAGGCTAGTCATTAGGTAAAAAACCCTGAGAGAACTATAAGAGATCTTATATATGGTCAGCCATTCTGGCTTTCTCATTTGAAAGCTAAGGTCATGAAAACCCAGAGAGATGAGCTTGCCCAAAGTCATGCAGGTAGTGGAAGAGGTGGGGTTCAAACCAATGCAGAATTGGCAAGAGCACCAGCTCTGGGAGGAACTGGGTTTAATCCTGCCTCTGCAGGGTAAATCATTTAATCTCCCTAGATTTTTGGTTTCCTTATCTGCATAATGAGGGCATGTAAAATGGCATCCAAGATGCCATTCAGTTCCAGATTATGACCCTCTTATAGTAACCCCCACAAGTGGTCCCCCTGCCCTGATTTAAAGCTCTCCAGTGAAGGGGAATGTGTCACTCTCCAAGAGCCCATTTCACTTTAGGGCAACTCTGATTATCAGGAAGTTTTTTCCCCCTGACATCAGGTTTAAATTTACCATTTGCAACTTCCACCAATTGTTCCTTGTGGTCTCTGGGGCCAAACAGGACAATATTAATCTTTTTTACACAAGATAAACCCTTCAAACACTTCAAGACAATTATCATTGCTTTCCTTAAATTTTCTCTCCTTTGTGCTAAATAGTCCTAATTCTTTCAACAGATTTTATGATGTGGATTCAAGATCCTTCTTGAACCATCCTTGTTGACCTCCTCCAGTCATTCTTCAGGTTATCAATGTCCTTCTCTAAGTGTGACGCCTAGAACGGAGTATAATTTTCCAGGTGGGGTTTGACAAGGACAGAATAGAGAAGAAATTATCCTGGAAGCTAGGTTTCTTTTAATAATGTTCAACATTGAACCAGCTTTTGTTATCGTATTGCCCTGTTTATTCATTTTGAAGTTGCATTTAACTAAAACACTTACATCTTTTACAAATTGTAACCAGCCTTTTTGTGTTGTATGGCCAGAGGGTCCCAGTCCTGTTTGAGGGAGAGGGAGAGAATACCAAGAATAATATGATAGGTTTGTGAGCCCTAAGGAAAGGAAGTCAATGCAAGCTCTAAATGTGCATGAAACCTGAAGCAAGGACATTCTTGGGAGAGGGTGATGGCACAAACCAGTGTAAGCTTTGTGGTACAATCTTATACCTAGATCTGTTCCTGGATTATAAGAATAAAATCAATAGACAGAGGCTAAGCATATCGGGCCATCTCAATGGCTAGCCATACTGCTCTGGGGACTACATATAACTCTTGGCACATAGTAGTAATTTAATAAACCATCACTAATTGGTACATAGTTATTTAATAAACCATCACTAATTGGTTCATAGTAGTTATTTAGTAAATCTTCACTAATTGGTTGATGATTTTACCTCTATCTCTTCCTTCAAAGCATACCTATATCAGAGCCTACTGTCTTCTAAGACCCATTCCTCCTCTCCCAACTTGTAAATAATATCTTCCTCCTCTTATGACTTTTCTTGCAACTCTGATTTTTTTTGCATATAATTTTAATATGGCTATATGGATCCTTCTCTTTGATGTAAATCATGTGGCATGGAATGACAGATATTTGATCTGGTAAATGGTCTACCCCATCTCCATGGGACACTCCAATTTCCATCTTTGTGGGGAGTGAGAGAAGTTATCAGCAAGCATTAATCAAGCACTTTTTATGTTCTAAGTTTGGTGCTAAGCATTAGGAAAATAAATACAATAAAAAAAGAAATCCTTGCTATTGGAGCTTAAATTCTAATAGGGAATAGTAATGCATCAAAGGCAGCTGAAAGTTGGAGTAAGGGGGATGAAAGAAAGGAACATGGTAGAAAATGCCAGTCAATGAAGCCAGAGAAGGAATGGCATGAATATGATTGACCTGGGAACTTCCTCAAAATAGAAGTCAAATAATTAAGGCAACAAGCCCCATGCCTAGCCCAGTGCTGTCACAGGCAGAGTGGAAGTGCTGAATTAAGCTTGTCTAGGATTCCCTTTCATGGCCAACCTCATGCACTTCACTCTCTTGGGTCAATAAGGGAGAGCCTGCTCCTTCCCTTCTATATCTCAAGGAAGGGGATTTTGGGTAGAATTATATGTCTGCCTCATATCAAATAGCTGTAGACTACTGGTATGACAGTTTAGTTTAAAAGGATCATCCTTCTTAAGGGGAGGGTAACACTTCTCTTAATTTCACCAATTTAGCTCCCTCCCACTAAATGCTGGTTATGGAACTGACAGTTGTGAGTAAAAGTAAACTTTTTTTTTTTTTTTTAATCAAAGTGAAAAATAAATAGAAATTGAGGAAGTTATGTAGATTAGAGTAGATGATAGAATATTCAAGAGTAAGTGAGTTATTTGGAATCTAGGTAAGATCTTGGTTTAATCAAGGAAAGAGAGAATAATCTTCCCTGATGGGGGAAGAGAGAAATCTGTTCTCTCTAGACTCAAGGGTTATAGTATTTGGGAATCAAGGGAGATGTTGAGGTTTCAGGAAGATTTCCTTTCAAAGGTTCACATTTGATTCTCTTGACCATAATTCTGCTCCAAATCCAAAGAAATTCCTTCTCCTTATATGTTAATAACATGCAGTGTCACAGGTCTGTTCTTTAGAAAACTGTCCCAATTTCTCTTGGAAGGGGATGGTGTGACAGTCCCTTGCAAAAATCACCTAGGGTCACCTTGAAACCTATCACTATATGCCATTAATGGATTAATGTTTTAAACAAGGGTGATTTTCCTGACATCTCAGGTGTCCCACCTAGAATACCTCTTAAAATAAAAAGACAAAAACAAATGTGCATTAGTAAAAATGACATGACACTATACAAAACATCAGCTGACAAGATATTTTAGTGACATGTATAAATTTACATGTAAGGTAAAGTAGTCCCATCTCAAGAGTGCCTGCCATTGTACACAGCAAATAATTATAAACAAGACAAAACATATCTACTAGCAAAATGAAATTAGTTGTCACAGTAACATCAATAGTCCTATTGTAATGAAATCTGGCACATGTCTATACTTCTGGAGATAATATCTCCCTACACAGAGAGGCTGGGAACTGCTTCTGGGAGAGGGGAAACAAGAATTTATGGACATTTCTACCCCATGGTTGGAAGGAGCCTTTAATCACTGTCCATATAGTAGAAATATCAGCTGCATCAAAGGAAATATATCACTTTTAACTGAGGAAGAGAAGGGATTCCTTCAGGGAAGGCATTTAGAGCTTTATTTTTTGCTCCTCTCACTAGAACCAGATGACTTCAACAAATGGGTCTGGAACTTAGTCTTCTTATTTGTCCCTTCTAGATGCAGTTTCCAAGCTAAAGTGGGAGCACAAATCATGGTGATCCAGGAGTTCCAGGAATCCACGCCAGGTCTTGCAGCCCTCACAGCAGAGCCAACACATATATATGGAGTCACCCTTGGGATTCTAGTCTACTAGAAGCCTGGAACAATGCAGCCTCAGGTTTATGCTTAATTGTAAACCTAAATTCTTACCCCCCAGACTCAGGTGGTCCAGAAAAAATTATGCCTGACATGTTGGGAGAAATGTTTGTAATTTGTTCATTCTATATCCTTGAAATAAAAGTTAATTGGATAAAGGGAACTGGAGTGCTCATCATTGGGTTCCTAAAAATGAGGAGAAACATCTGAAAGAGGCTTTAGTTGATAGCAGAAAAAAAGACAGCTCCAAATCCCTAAATACCTAAGAACCCTGAGTGAGGAGAAATGTAACAGTCCTGACCTGGTGTGAATAGATCAAACACAACCAATTTTATACTATGTGTTTTTATACATATATATATATATATATATATATATATATATATATATATATATATATATATATATATATATATATATATATATATATGTTGTTCAGGAAAAATCAGCCCAAAAGGGAAAAAAAAACCAACCAATCGACCAAAAAGGTGAAAATCCTATGTTTCAACCCACAATCAGTATCCATAATTCTCTCTTTGGATGTGGATGGCATTTTCCATTTGAAGTCTAGTGGAATTGTCTTGACCACATTGCTGAGAAGAGCCAAGTCCATCACATAATCTTGCTGTTACCGTGTACAATGTTCTCCTCGTTCTGCTCACTTCGCTCAACATCAGTCCACGTAAATCTTTCTAGGCTTTTCTGAAGTCAGCCTGCTGATCATTTTGTATAGAATAATAATATATTATTACATTCATTCATATACCATAACTTATTCAGCCATTCCCCAACTGGAGGGCTTCCCTCAATTTTTAGTTCCTTGCCACCGCAAAAAGAGCTGCTACAAACATTGCTGCACATGAGTCCTTTCCCTTTTTTATGATCTCCGATCCAGTGACACTGCTGGGATTAAAGGGTACGACAGTTTGATAGCCCTTTGGGCATAGTTTCAAACTGCTCTCCAGAATGGTTGGATTATTTCATACCTCTACCAACAATGCATTAATATCCCATATACTATATTTTTAAAAAAAGGCAAAAACAATGAACCAAACAATTTAAAAACATACATTGCTATAACATAAATATAACAGCAAAATAATAGACAAGCATACTCAACCATGTAGCAATTAGTATGTGTAGCAAGAAACTTGTATACTTATACATAAGACACACTTCAAATGGACAGTCTCTAATACTATTGCCTGGATATGTATGTCACTGTTTTTTCAGATTGGCCAGTGATACCATGTTAGTCTAGTAAATGGTGTTTAGTTCTCCCTGGCTCTGGCTGTGCTGGAACTAATAGATTCTATGGTTGGCCATCAGGGTTGTTCCAGACTTATTTGCTCATTCCTGAGGTGACAGCTGGGGCAGGCTGCCTGGGTTTGGATCAGCTTTACCTGAAAAGGCAACAAAGATGTTTCTGGGGCCTGATTGTCTCTGCCTCCCTCGACACCCTTTCTCATGTTTGAAGAGCACACAAAGTTTCACCTGCAACATGTATATAGTTGGGGTTCCTTCAACTTGGATTTTGATTGAAGTCACCATAACCTGCCCTCCTGACCAGATGAATTTCCATAAGAAGATGTATGGGGCTGTGTTTAGAGAAATTAAGTGCCCTTGTGTCTTTGTTGTACATCTTTGTGTTAAGGCAAAGTAACCCCCTTTTTTTATTTGGATGATTATTCAATGACTTGGTAGTTCCTCATTTCATCCCATCGTCTTACTTGGCATTAGATCCATCCCCAATAGGGTTGTATCAGTACTCTAGAATCTCTGTAGCAACAATTCTCAGAAAGAAAGGGGTAACCTCCAAAGGAGGTCAGATTTTGCCTCTTAGTGATTTTGCTGCTGGGGTCAATCTAGGACTACAATTAAGTTTCCAAGTTTGAAACTGTTGTTCATTCTGCTGCTAAAAGGTAAGGAGCAATACCCTAAGTGTTTAAGATAGTTTTTACTCAAAAAGTGGAGACTTGGTTGGATCAAGGGACCAAAGGTTTAGACTGTCTACAACACTTTCTCATCTCCTGAGTACAAAATTGTCCCAGACACCTTTTCTGATGTTTAGCTAGTTATCACAATGAGAAATTCTGGCTGCGAGTTTATTCAAGGTATCCTCAATGCCTTATTGAATAATTTCCTGCTATGGTCAAGTATGTTAACTGCTAACTAGAGTACAAGTATCTCATTTTGTTACAGTACAAAACCTAAACTACCAAGCCACTGGCCAGCCGGGAACAAAGTGCCATCAGTCATGTGGGACTAAAACTTAACAAGACAGTTAGGTGAAGGAGTGCAGAGGAAAGTGGTGTTTTTGGTACTATTTCAACAGAAGGTTGTCGCTTATTTTGAGTTATTTATTACTTCTAGTATTTATTACTTCTAGTATCAGAGGGTAAACTTTCTGTAGCTATTTACCACAAGATAACAGAATGATCAGTGTTAATATACTGTACATGTCATTAAGGACTGTGTCACTAAAGATAACTGTGAAAAACTAACTCTTTTAGGCTCACCAATTGCATTATTTCTGGGCCTTCCAAATTGTTAATTTAAACTTTCTCCAGATTCTAGTAGATATACTCAAAACAGCTTATCTTTAAAGCAGACAGGAGAAATTTAATTTTGAGGAATTGAAAGTGATAATTTCTCCCTCCCTGAAAGAGTAAGTATGCTGGCCCCTTTTTTTGCTCATTTTTAAAGGTTGAGGTCTTCTCTTAGGGCAAAGGGGAGATTGTCCCAAGCTTCCTGTACAGAGAGCGGCTTTATGCTGCCCAGGGCAAGTGCTGAAGTTCCTTCTTGTGATGAGTAGGTGTGGTTAAGTCCCCCATTATTCTGAGGTTCAGGGTTTCACTATTTGTCTTGTGTAGTTGCCTTGGAGGCCTCACAACTATTCTATTGATCCACTGGCTTAAGAACCAGGACACAGTAGCCAACACTGCTGTATTTTTGCAAAGAGCCTCCCATAGATTTCCCTGATATGTGGATGCTAGACCCATCACTGGGCTGTACCTGCGCTCAAGGCCACCTCCCCCATGCCCCATTGAAACAGATCTTTTCTGAAGTTCTTCCAAAATATCTTCTGCTGGAAATGTTATACTCCAAATATTTGTGGGTTCTGTCACTCCAAAACCAGGTCAGGGGCTTGAAGAACTATCTATCACCATCTTGGCTCTGCCCTCTACTTGATTTGTTTTCTTTGCACTATGTTTCCATTTAAGTTTTATTCTTCCTCTTTTAGAGACAACTTTGAATTTAGGAGGTCAGGGTTGACCAGTAACATCTCTAAAGTGATTTAAGAGGTTGAAGTTTCCTCAGAAGGACCTTACCACCAAGCATGGAGTATGGTAGGAGAAATATCTTAATCCTTGACCCCACGCAATTTGGATTAAGGTATTGAGAACAATTTCCAAGATTTGGTTGACTTAGAGTATTCAAGCTTTTGACATGATTTTCTGAATTTCTGAATATAGAACAATCACAAAAACACTACAGGAATCATTTCTGATGCTTGGATGACAAATCACAATGGGCAACTCAGATAAGGGAGCTTTGTTCAGGTGAATTTGACATGCTCTTGATACCCATTTGAATAGTCTTTGCTATGATTAAGAAAATTTCCTTTTGTTAACTGCTGAATGACCTACAAATATTTCATTATCAATATCAAATCTAAACTGGCTGAATCAGGGCCCGACCAGAATTTATTCCCTCCCTCCCTTCTTTTTGTCCGTACTTTTTTTGCCTTCCTCCCTCCTTCCCTTCCACCTTCCTTCCCTCCTGTCTGCCTGCCTTCTCTCCTATTTTCCTTCCTTCTTTTTTATCTTCCTTTCTTTTCCTTCCTCCCTCCTTCCCTTCCACCTTCCTTCCCTCCTGCCTGCCTTCCTTCTCTCCTATTTTCCTTCCTTCTTTTTTATCTTCCTTTCTTTTCCTTCCTTCCTCCCTTCCCTCCTTTTCCTCCCTCCCTTCCTCCCCTCCTTTCTTTCTTCTCTATCCTTTCCTTCCTTCCTTTCTCCCTTCTTTCCCTCCCTCCTTCCCTTCCTCCCTTTCTCTCTCCCTTCCTTCCTCCCTTCCTTCCTAACTTCCTCCCTTTCTTCCTTCTCTTTCCTTCTTATGAGCTTGTGTTTATGACTGCTTTGTAAATGATGCTTATGTTTGCGTGGAAGTGTGTCTTTGGTAGTCCATTAGGCAATGAGAATGGAGAAATGGGATGCACACAGGATATGCTTCTAAAAATTTAAATTTTTTGTGTGTCTGTAACCCAGGGATCAACCTTAGTTCTTTTATATGACTCTCCTTATTGGCAGAGAGAATGATTACTTGATACCATATAACCTGTATGAGGATCAGAGTTGGTGGGAGCACTGAAGATAAACCTTCTTCATGCTTCTGGCTTTAGGAGAGAACTGAAACAATATCTTTGGGGGGAGGGAAGGAGAGAGGAGTGAAAGAAGGAGAAAGATAAAAAAGAGAGGGAGGGAAGTAGGGGGGAGAAATAGAAGGAGAGAGAGAGAGAAATAGGGAAATAGAGAGACAAAGAGAAGAGAGAAATGGAGAGAGAGAGAGAGATAAGAAAGAGAGAGAGAGAAAGAGAGAGAGAGATAGAGATAGAGATAGAGAGAGACAGAGACAGAGACAGAGAGAGAGAGAGAGAGAGAGAGAGAGACAGACAGACAGAGAGAGAGAGAGAGAGAGAGAGAGAGAGAGAGAGAGAGAGAGACAGAGAGAGAGAGAGAAGGGAGAGGTAGACAGAGTCAGCGATGGAGAGACGGAGAGATAGAGACACAGAGAGAAGACTTTGGAAGAGCAGCAGACATACATTGACATGACCCTCATTTCTAGCTTACCTTTTTAGAGAATTTCTCCTTGGGTGAGATCAGGGATTCTCTTGGTTGATCAGAAATATTTCCCTCTCTCAGCCAGTCACAAGTATTTATTATGTCTACTTATTATGTCTACTTATTCCGTTGATCGTGCTCCAGGCACTATGCTAATTGCACCCAGTGAGAAAGTTTATCCACTCTTGAATATTATTGTCTCAGTGATTTATGTAACTTTTCTTAGTTCTGTTTGCTATCCACTGGATGAGTGGTTATTGTTGATTCAATTGTTTTTCAGTTATATCCAACTTTTCATGACCCCATTTGATGTTTTATCCAATTCTTCATGACCCCATTTGATGTTTCTTGGCAAAGATATTAGATTGGTTTCCATTTTCTTTTGTAGCACTTTTTTTTTTTTTTTTTTTTTTTTTTAAATAAATGAGGAAATTAAGGCAACTAGTGACTTTCCTAGGGTCACATAGCAAGTAGGACTTGTCTTGTCTGAGACAAGATTTGAACTCTTCCTGACTCCAGGCTTTAGCATTCTATCAATTACATTGTGTTACCTGGCCAGGTAGCCAGTAATTGTGATAATCTTTTGTGTAACTAGGATTTAATAAGAAGGGAGTCAAACCTCCAGATTTAGATTAGGTCTGTTCTTTCCCTTAAGGGATAATGATCAATAAAATGGTTTATTTGGGGAAAAGAGGGGCAGATAGAGGATATTTTAGTCCAATTCTTCTCTCAGAGGGAAGCATAATGACCATTCTCATGGTCCCAGTCTTCTACTCCCATCCAGATAGAGTCAGCATCTTCTTTGGACAGGGATGATTAAAAAAATCCAGAGATATCTATTCATGTGTTTCCATGAATTGCATTTATATACCTCAAGTGAAAATACATGAAACCTACACGGGCAACACATATGTAGTTTAAAGCTATATTTCTAAAGAAAAGCATAATAGTTAATTTTTAAAAATTTGATTCTTTTATTTTAATTGGTTTATCTGAATAAAATGAATAAAAATGGTGTCCTTTACCATGTATACAAAAAGTGTTTGCTTTTAAAAAAAATTCTCTGGCTATTTACCCTAAGGAAACATCCTACATTTGTCTAAAAGGGTAAGGATATCAGCTTTTTAATTCTTCTGTTTTTAGAGACTCGGTTTCATTCTTTGACGATTCCATTTGTTCTCTGCTCTCTATTGCCTTTCAGGGAGATTGCTGAAGTGGAGTGTCAGAAATCCAGGGCCAATCCCATCAACCTGGGAAGCAGACGGCATGAGAAAAATGTTTGGTTAATTAGCAGAAATGAGCTAAGCAGTTCTCAGAATGATTAGGATATATTTTTACATGTTGGCATGGAGTCATGCCAGATGAATTTTCCGTCACTGCTATTTTTGGTGTCCAAACTGAGTAATCAGTATTCCTCTCTGAGTAATCTATCTACCCAATAGGAAGGATAAACTGGTTGTACAGAGCCTGGGCTTTGACTGGGAAAGCTCCACCTAATACATTTCTTGAAAGGCTATGGGAAAGAGTTTATTGAGAAGGTCTGGTTAATGTTAACCACAATAAAATGCCACTGGGGCTCTGTGCTATATAATTTCCTGGTCAAGAAAGGGACTATATTTCTCTGTGAAGGTGTAATATTAACTTGACAATGCCATGCTAAGAACTACTTTTGAATTCAAGGGGAACTGAAAGTTATCCCTCTCCCTCTTCATCAAGAGGCCCTTCTTAGCTCTGGTCCCATGAGGACAAACAGTATTTAAAACTTGAGAACTGGAGAATCCTGATCTCCAAAAAAAGGGACTACTGATTCTGGTTCCTTATGTCACACACCTTGGAACACCAGAAGAATAATTTATAGCTTGGGTTTGGCTCATGTCTACGATTTCCTCAAGATGAGAAGAAGAGAAAGATACTCAATGTTCAATGTAAGTCAGGTATAGAAAACTATTTTTCCCCTGTTAAATAAATGCACGTTGACCTACAAATTTAAATAAGAAGCAGTAATTTGTTACTATTATGCTCTCCCAGGAAGTCAAGACTTAACAGAACATGAAATGGCTTACAGTACTCCTGAATCATTATCTCACATTTTACCTTGGCTCTGCACAGTCTAAGCTGTTCTTACGAGGCTTGTCTTCTGGAAAGTCAGATCAGGAGCTGGATTCATCTTGCTGCTGGTGGTCATCCTCCTGGTGCAGAAACTACTTCTGCTGGGAATTTCAGGCTAATGGACCAGGAGTTCCATCCTTTCCAATTTGCAAGAATGCATTCAGAGCTGGAAATATCTATATCAGAATCACTATTCAGTCCCATCAAATGCTGTCTTTGCTTTTCCTTTTTGAGGTATTTGGGGTTAAGTGACTTGCTCAGGATCACACAGGTAGTAAGTGTTAAGTATCTGAAAGCTGCATTTGAACCCATGTCCTCCTGACTCCAGCACTTATGCTCTATCCACTGTGCTATCTAATGCCCTTCTGCCTTCACTCACTAGAGAAAATCATGAAATTAGAAGTTAGAGAAAATCACAAAAATGCACTGCTTGACTTCACTACAAATTTATGTTGTTACCTCATTGGGAAGGCAACCCCCTTTATATCCCTAATCAATACACTAACTTTCCCAAGTGGCTTTTCCAGAAAGTTTCATTCCTCACAAATCTTCCACAGCTCCTTCTCCCCCTATCCCTCTCAGCCGAGAACTTTAACTCATATTTCACTGAAAAAATTGAAACTATTCCCAAAGAATTCCTTCTTCTGTTTTTTACCTCACATACTGAGATGCCTTCTGCCACTGCTTCTCCTTTACCCCAGTTTCACATGAAAAGATAGTCTTTCTCCTTGACAAAACTAACCCTCTACAAGCACAAGTGATCCCATTCCAACATTTCCTCCAGCAGATTTTCTCGATCATCCCTTCTCTCACTAATCTTCCATTGCTTCCTATCTGCTGGCTGCTTCCCTATTGCCTACAAACCCGACTCTGTTTCTTGATCCTCAACTGTCACTGATCCATCATTCCCTGACAGCTATTGCTCTATATCTTGCTTCCCTTTAATGGCCAAACTCCTTAAGAAGCTACTTCCTTTTCTCTCATTTTCTTCTTAACTTTCCACAGGCTGGCTTCCAGGCTTATCATTCAACCAAAACTGATTTCTCCAGTGTTACTAATGATCTCTTATTTACCAAAATTACTTCCTGTGCTTTTTTCAGCCCTTCTTACAATTTCTTAATTTCTGTGTAGCATTTGAGACAATTAGTCACTTACTCTCTTCCATGCACTCTGCAGTTCAGTCATACCAGCCTCTTTATTGCTCTTCACCTACAACACTCCATCTCCTAAGTTTCAGCATTTTCACTGGTTCAGAAAAGAACACAAAACAGAAAAGACAGCTAGAGTTAAATCCCAGGTTAACTGACCTTCTGCTTTAGTATTCCTAAAACATTGTGCTTCCAGATTGGGAAGGACATTGTACATTCCTTACCCAACCCTCTCAGCTAAGAACCTTACCTCATACTTGACTGATAAAATTGAGATCATTTGTATAGAGTTCTCTTCCTCCCCCTTCTTATCTTCCATCATTCAGACATCTTTCCCCATTGTCTCCTGATGAGTTGATAGTACTTGCTCCAGCATTATAAGACCACAGTCTCAGATAAAATAGATTGTTCTTCTTGCCCTCTACCTACTCCAGACATCCTATTGCCTCCCAACTTTTCCAGAAGATGGCCCCTGGTATCATCCTCATTCTTTAATCTTTAATATCTCTCAATCTCTAGTCCTTCCCAACTATTTGTAAACACATCTTTGTTCACATCTCCACCAAAAGAGACAGTCTCACATGGTCCTATTAGTCTTGTTAGCTATCATCTGACTCCTTTCCTCCCTTCAGGGATAATTTTTTTTTTTTGACCATATGACTTTTTAAAGATAGTATTTTATTTTTCCAAATACATGCAAAGATTGTTAGCTACATTCACCTTTGCAAAACCTTGTATTTCAATTTTTTTTCTCTCTCTCCCCCTCTTCCCCCAAGACAGCAAGCAATGTAGGTTAAACATGTGCAATTCTAAATACTGAAATCTGAATGGTGATGTCTTCCAAAGATAGAAATGATATCTTCATTGCCAAATCTAAGTACCATTTCTCAAACTTCAGTCTTCTTGACCTCTCTGCATTACTTGACGATGCTGATTGGATCACCTTTCTCCTGTATCAGTGCTCACCTTCTTTTTCCTTTTCTGGATTTCCTGCTTGTTGGACCATATATTCTCTGTCTCCTTTGCTGGAATTCCTTTCAGCTCATACCCATTAACCCTGTGTAGGTATGACCCCAAAACTATGTGCTGGGCTCTTTTTTCTCTCTATACTCTTACTTGGTGATCCCATCAGATCCCATTGTACAAATAAAACTAATGCAGACAAGATTAGAAGGGAAACAATAAATTGGAAAAACATTTTTACATCCAAAGGATCTGATAAAGGCCTCATTTTAAAAATATATATATAGAGAGAAATATATAGAGAAAAGATAATGATGAATGTTGGAGGGGAAAACTGGGACACTGATGCATTGTTGATGGAATTGTGAACAAATACAACCACTCTAGAGAGCAATTTGGAACTATACTCAAAAAGTTACCAAACTGTGCATACCCTTTGACCTAGCAGTGTTTCTACTGGGCTTATATCCCAAGGAAATTCTTAAAGGAGGGAAAGGGACCTTGTATGTGCAAAAATATTTGTGGCAGCCCTCTTTGTAGTGGCCAGAAACTGGAAACTGAGTGGATGCCTATCAGTTGGAGAAGGGCTGAATAAATTGTGGTATATGAATGTTATGGAATATTATTGTTCTGTAAGAAATGACCAACAAGATGATTTCAGAAAGGCCTGGAGAGACTGACATGAACTGATGCTGAGTGAAATGAGCAGAACCAGGAGATCATTATACATGGCAACAACAAGACCATATGACAATCAAGTTTGATAGATATGACTCTCTTCAACATTGAGATGATTCAAACTAGTTCCACTTGTTCAGTGATGAAGAGAACCATCTACACCCAGAGAGAGAACCATGGGAACAGAATGTGGATCACAACATAACATTCTCATTCTCCCTGATGTTATTTGCTTGCATTTTTTCCTCAGCTTTCCTTTTTCTTCCTTCTTGGTCTGATTTTTCTTGTGCAACAAGATAACTGTATAAATATGTATATACATATTGGATCTAACATGTATTGGACTACCTGCCAGCTAGGTGAGGGGGTGGGAGGAAGAAAGGGAAAATTTGCAACAAAAAGGTTATGCAAGGGTCAATGTTGGAAAAATTACCCATGCATATACTTTGTAAATAAAAAGCTTTAATTTTTTAAAAAAGTAAATAATTTGGGAGAAAGTAAACAAAAGGAATAGTTTTGTGGAATTATATTACAGAACATCTGAATAGGGGAAGCATATAGATGATAAATTCATGAAGTAAATCACAAACAAAACCCTGAGGTATTACACATTTGGAATATAAATAAATATAAATTTTCTAATGAAATAAAATCCCTAGCATTGTGGAAAACATGGGCCCTTCTCTTTGCCAAGGCCAACTCCTTTACAAGTATTCTTTATTTATTATTATTATTATAGCTTTTTATTTACCAGATATATGCATGGGTAATTTTTCAGCATTGACAATTGCAAAACCTTTTGTTCCAACTTTTCCCCTCCTTCTCCCCACCCCCTCCCTCAATGTCAGGGTGACCAATACATGTTAAATATGTTAAAGTATAAGTTAAATACAATATATGTATACATGTCCAAACATGTATTCTTGACTCCATGCCCACTCACCTTCTCCAGCAGATTGCAACTATAATAATCTTTTCTACTTTAAGCTTCAGTCTCCAACCTCTCTCTAGCTATTGTTTCCTTCTTTGGTGTCTAAAAACATACCCAAGTATCTTCCATCCGTAGAAAAAACAAAAAACTCTCATTTAGCACCACCATTTCGTCAAACTCTTATTCTATAGCTCTCCTTTCTTTCTTAACTCCTAAAAAAATGTCTATATTCAGTGCTTCTACTCTATTTCCTTGTACTTACTTCTCAACTCTCTCATTTATGAAAGAAGCTCTTAGGTCTTATATGACCTGATTATAGTTATTATATGAATTGCTTTTGGGGGGTGTTTTTTGCATTTTTTCCTTTGATGTGAAGGTCCTGGATCCCTGGATTTTATCTTTGACATTCGTGAATCTTTTCCCTTTGGGGTTTCTTTCAGTTAGTGATTGGTGAATTCTTTCTATTTTTACTTTACCCACTGCTTCTAACACCTCTGGGAAGTTTTTATTTATAATTTCTTGAAATAGAGAATCCAGGGTTTATTTGTTTTTTTTTTTTTTTCCCCTCCGTGAATCATTTTCGAATAATCCACTGATTTTTAAATTATATCTCTGGCACTAGCTTTGTTAGTGATAATTCCATTCAAAGCATCTTATTCCCCTTTCCTCTTTGACCTCTTATCTTCATCCCTAGCTATCTAAGGCATATAAGCACAGAATTTAATAGTATTTTCTTGACATATGGAAAGAACTTATGGTTTATCATCCTTATCTTTATGAAAACACATGAGATTTATATATAAATCATTCCCATAAAGGTTCTTCTCTCCTCTAATAACAATCCTTTTTTTTTTTTTTTTTTTTTTTTTTGATCCTTTAAGACCTTGTTCACATCTCTACTAGATATTCCTCTTGTTCGGATGGTATTTTTTTTGCAAAATAGCTACCCCTGATTGTGTCCCTGATCAATGCCCTTCAATCTTTCTATTTCTCACTCTATTTGGATTCCCATTTATACCATATTCTCTCTTTAATTTCTAGATCTTTCCCTGTATCTCCTACTCCAGATCATTTTATTTTTTCTTTGTTTCTTGCTTCAGCTCAAGTTTTAGAAGCACAATGCCCATATAGTGGTCCCTTTTTGCCTTGACCATTTAGGTTAAGGTGTTTGTCCTGGCTCCAGAAAAAAAAAAATAATAATCTTAGGCTAAAAGTCCATTGGTATGGAACTCTTGCCTTATTAGTGGAGATCAGTGCCCTGTTCGGCCATGAGAGGTGAAAGTTCCAGTCATCTTTGAGGTGCTCTCCAATTGCTTTGGGCTCTGCAGTGGTTTTGACTATCCATTCTACTTTGGGTTGCTGAAGGAAAAGACTATGGGAAGAGACAAGAGGAGCTGAAGTTTCTATCATTTCCCTTTCTATAGATACAGATATAGAGACTTGGAGGCACTTGCTCTTGAGTGAGGTCAAGGACTTTCTCAATTGAGCTAAGGTATCTTACTCGGAATGAGAGAGTTCCTTTATTCTGTATTATTTGGTAATATTTCCATCTGTATACCTTCTTTATTTCTATTTTGCTATCCTATTAGATAAATGGGTTTCTTGGCTAAGTGCCAGGTATAATTGATAGGAAAGACGACAAGCCTTGGATATAAATCTGCTTTTCTCTTAATAATGAAACAGGGATAAGAAGTTAGCTTGAACTTGAAAACCTCATATTTAATATTTAATAATACTTAAGTAGTAGTTAAATATAATTCTAGCCTGGTACACTATCTCTGGAAGTAGGTCACTTCCTGCTTTTCCTCTTGACAGGAATTAAAGTGCCTCCTGGAAAAGGGTTGGGAAATGGGGGAATGGGAAGAGACTAAAGATATTATTCTGCCCCCCTTTGAACCATGTGATATCCTCTTTCTACATGTGGAATATAACTCTTTGTTATATATGGGCTTTGCCACACAAAAATTTAAGGTATAGCAATAAATACAAAAATAGCAGAAAAGCTTTGAAATTCCACTCCCTCACCCCTCCACCCTTCAGAATCTGGCATGGCGATACACACGTAATAGATGCTCAGCAAATATTGTTCACTTGATACTTTCAGACTCAGTGATTCATTCTTTCAGACCTGTACTTCTTCTTTGTGGCTCAATTGAAGGAGTTGTCTCGAAGCCTGGTTGTTATGGTGACAGCCACCCCAGAAACCAGGCAGAAAGGTGAGTTGAACTGAGGATTTGACCTGTTTGTATTCCCGAGGTCTTTCCCCTGACTGTCCTCTTGGTGGAGAGACACTGCTTCAAACTGCTCAGTGCCCCTTTCTCTCATCTTGAGAAAGGAGGCTTTTATTTTTCAAGTTTCTAGTAGAAACAATGGGGTCATTTTTAGCTGCAAGTCTGTGAGGGTAAGTAGGAGCCAGTAGGGATGGGCTAGGTTTTATTTAAAAATTGGAGGCACAGGAGTCAGGAGTTATTCTTTATATAGCTCTGTGAGGTCTTGGAGTCCAGAGCTTTGATTTATGGGGAAATTTGCTGAAGCACGAAGGCATGGAGGTGATGTTTATACATTCTTTTCTCCAAAGCTGAGTGGAATGTTCTGCCAAAGTGGAGCTGAGTGCCTTTGGGGGGTGGGGGAAGAGGAATGACTTAAAAAAAAAAAAAAAACCTAGTTTACAGTTACAAAGGAAAAGTAACTGAATCCTAGACTGTGACACAGAGTAGCATATGACCAAGAGAATAGGAAAGTCTAGGACCCTTATGTTCACTCTCCAATTCAGTTTTGCTCAGTATAACAAACATTATGAATGTAAGCCTCACCCACACAGTTATGGCCATGAATTGTCTTCAAACTGGTCAGATTTCCCAAAGTTCCCAAACTTCTTACGAGGAATTACATTGTCCCCCAGAAGGAATTATGGGTGATACTAAGAGGGCTGCCGTGGCGTCTATATTAGTATGCACTGACAGAAATACGAGAAAACCTTAGCATTCCAGTGCTGGTCTTTTGAGCAGGGAGCAGAGCAATGGTAATAAGGAGAGGATGAGAGAGGCAGGACTGCCAGACGCACCTTGAACTGCGTCAATGGCTGTCTCTGTCTCTGTCTCTTTCTTTCTGTGTCTCTCTGTGTCTGTCTCTCTCTCTTTCTCTTTGTCTCTGTCTCTGTCTCTCTCTCACTTAATTTAAATTTGCATTGTGAGCATCTAAACCTCAGATATCATCAAATACCACAAAGCAAGACTTGCTTTATTATTTTGTTGAATGTTGAGATTTAAGAAAGAAAATGTTAATAATACAAATGTAAATATATTTTGTATGACTTCACATGTATACTTGACATAGTATTGCTTGCCTTCTCAATGGATGGGGGAGAGTTTGGAGGAGGCAAGAGATTTGGAACTCAAATTTTTAAAAAAGTGAATGTTAAAGTTTTATTTTTTTTTTTAGTTGCAAAATTAAAGTTTATTATTAGATACAAATCAGTTTCTAGTGTTGTGCCATAGTTCCCCCCCCTTTTTTTTTTTTTTAAATCTAATAAGCCTTTGAACCTTTATTCTGGCTTATCTAAGAATTTTCTTTTTTTTTTTTATTAATTTTTATAATTATAACATTTTCTTTAACAGTACATATGCATAGATAATTTTTTTTTTTTTAACATTATCCCTTGTAATCCCTTCTGTTCTGAGTTTTTCTCCTCCTTCCCTCCACCCCCTCCCCTAGATGGCAGGCATTCCCATACACATTAAATATCTTATAGTATATCCTAAGTACAATATATATGTGCAGAACCGAATTTTGTTGTTGTTGTTGTTGCAAAGGAAGGACTGTATTCGGAAGGTAAAAATAATCTGGGAAGAGAAACAAAACAAAACAAAACAAAAAACCAATGCTCACAGTTTACACTCACTTCCCAGTGTCCCTTTTCTGGATGTAGCTGATTCTGTCCATCATTGATCAATTGGAACTGAATTGGATAGTCTCTTTGTCAAAGATATCCACTTCCATCAGAATACATCCTCATACAGTATCATTGTTGAAGTGTATAATGATCTCCTGGTTCTGCTCGTTTCACTCAGCATCAGTTGATGTAAGTCTCTGCAAGCCTCTCTGTATTCCTCCTGTTGTTAAATTATTTTTAAAAAAATAATGCTGAAATCTGGAATTATGCTCAAAGGACTATAAAACCGTGCATGCCCTTTGACCCAGCAGTGCTTTACTGGGTCTATATCCCAAAGAAATCATAAAGGAGGGGAAAGGACCCACATGTGCAAAAATGTTTGTAACAGCCCTTTTTGTGGTAGCTAAGGATTGGACAATGAGTAGATGCCCATCAATTGGCTGAACAAGTTGTGAAATATGAAGGTGATGGAATATTACTGTACTATAAAAATGATGAACAAGCTGATTATAGAAAGATGTACAGGAATTGATGCTGAGAGAAATAAGCAGAACCAGAAGTATTTTGTACATAATAACAGCAAAAATGTGCGATGATCAACTTGCTGTGAAAGGCTTGGTTCTCAGTGATTCAGTAATGCAAAGCAATCCCAATAGACTTTGGATAGAAAATGCCATCTGCATCCAGAGAAAGAAATAAGGAGATTGAATGTAAATCAACGCAAGCTATGTTCACTTCATTTTTCTTTTTTCTCTCTCCTATGGTTTTCCCCATTTGCTCTGATTTTCCTCTTCCAACATAATTCATAAAACAATATGCATTAAAATAAATAAAATAAAAAAATAAAAACAATTCTGATTAAACTTCAAGTCTGTTTCTCTCTCTCTCTCTTTCTCTCTCTCTCTCTCTCTCTCTCTCTCTCTCTCTCTTTCTCTCTCTCTCTCTCTCTCTCTCTCTCTCTCTCTCTCTTTCTCTCTCTCTCTCTCTCTCTCTCTCTCTCTCTCTCTCTCTCTCTCTCTCTCTCTCTTTTTTTTTTTTTGCAAGTCAGGTTTTAAACATTTAACACATCACTGGAGAGGAGCTAAGCCTTTCTAACCAGGCTTTAGTCAAGAGGAGCCAGGCATTATGTTCTGTGGCTCATGAGAAAACAGCAGACCAGTAAACAACCCCTTATCCTCTTTGTTAGTCAATCCCTTTACCTCCCACTTTTCCCTTTGCTCCTCTTCTGTCAAGTTACTTTAACTACACCTGGCAGTTTCAGCTTCTCTATTTGCTTTTATGCTTATGCTATTTAAATTCATAGTAAAAAACTGAGAGTCATAAAATGTAAGGCTGGTTGATTATTAAATGTATGGGGGAGGAAGTGGGAAGAGATGAAAGAGAGGGGGGGAAAGATCTAGAGCAAGAGCAAGAAGAGAGAGAGACAGACAGAAATACAGAGACAGTGAGAGACAGAAAGAGAGATACATAGAGAGACAAAGATAGAGATATATAGAGAGAGACAAAAATGGAGATGTATATAGAGAGAAAGACAGAGAGAGACAGAGACACATAGAGAAAGGGGAAGAGAGACAGAGAAAAAGAGAAAGAGAAAGAAACAAACACAGACGGACAAGGAGAAAGAGAGAAACAGAAAGACAGAGAGACAGAGAAAGAGATAGAGATAGAGACAGAGAGAGAGAAATTTCTTAAAGGGATAGAAGACATCATTTTTCCTTCTTAGCACAGAGAGAATTCCTATACACTTAATTTGAAATGCATCAAAGATCACTAAAACTCCAGACTTATTCCTTTTCTTTATGAACCAAGAGTGAGAATGGGTCTAACTTAAGGAAATGTCCCACCCGGCTAGCTACTTTTTGCCTCTTATATAACTGCCTGAAAAAATCCTCCAAGGGGAAGAAAGAATGAAGGAGGAAAAAAGGCATTTATTAAGTCCTTACAATGTACCAGTTTTATGCTAAGTGCTAAGGATGCAAATACAATTCTGACTTGACTGGGGGCTCTGGGTTTGGCTAAAAGCTCAGCTTTCCTGGGGTCCCTACCACTTGAATATAGTAGCCTTTTTTGATTGACTTCCTGTATCTTTAAAAACTGGCAAGTCTGAAATGGTCACTTTCTCTTTTCTATCACTCTTTCATGCTTTGTTTAGAGAGATAGATCCCTCTTTACCTACAGCATAGACTAAACCAGAGAGAGGGGAAGGACTTCCTTTGCTCCTTTCACCCTAGCCTGAGGGTATTTGTTTCTGTTCTGTTATTTGTCCTCAGTTTTAGGTGCCAAAGATGAGTAATGGTGACAAAACAGGATTGCAGGTGGATCAGTGCAGCCAGCCAACCTAGCATGAAAGCTGTGGGAAACTTTGGGATTCTAGCCTAAGGGGATTTGGACTTACAGGCAGTTGGGGTCAGTGTTATGCATGTCTAGTGGGGGGATAGCAGTGTTACATAAGCAAAGAGAAAGACAGTATTTGCCCACAAGAAGCTTAGATTCTAACAGTGAAGACAACAAACAAAAAGGAATCGGAAGGGAGGAAATGAAGTGACATAGTTGTGATGTCCAGAGAAAATCAGAACTCTGGGAGGGAATGAAGAAAAACTTGTATGGGTACTTTCCATACTTCAAGAGGAGCTCATCAAAAGGAGAAAGGAGATGGGATACTGGGAGGGTACATTATTCAAGGGAGGAGGTCGTGGAAGTAAACGTCATGCATGAGTTATCACTCAGAGTTACAGGGCTTTGATTGTAACATGCTAATTTGAATTGACTATCCTCAGAGATAAAGAAAAGATGGCTTTTAATATCATTTGAAGCGGACTTATTCTTGGGATACAGGTAAAACCAGCTTTCCTTTAAACTTCCAGGAAGTGATCACAGATAGCATGTACTCTAGCCATATTCTCTTCAGAATCGCTACATCTTCTTCCCCTTGGGGATCTAGAGGTACCCCTAAAGGGTTGGGATATTTCTTCTCTAATGCTATTGGCTCAAACCTGCATTTTGTATGTGTTTCCTGTACTGCTATCTAACTACTAGTGACTAGTACCCCAATTTCATTGAACTAATTTATACCAAACAGCTTTTACAAAAACATATTTACTTCAAAGATATAGTAAAAACAAAAGTACAAATATTCCCTTCTTCAGCACTGAAGAGGAATATACTTTGATTCTTGGAAAAAGTGGGCTCCATCTTAATAAGGTTTCTACATAGCACAGTTCCATGTATTAATCTAGACAGATGGAGTCCTTGTCCCAGTTAAGATGGGTGCTAACTGTCAACATCAGGTATCATCCCATAGGAACCTCAGAGCTGGACTGGTTGGCTGCAAAAATTGGTAAGAACTCGACTCCCAGACCTTTCAAAATTTACAGGATTATAGCTTTTGGTTTCCCTCACCTACAATGAAATCAAAACCTATGTGGTAAGGACCATGTCTAAGTGCTAAAGCCCCCACAGCTGTGAATCATAACACACTTGAAGGAATTGCAAATCAGCCTTTATTGATGTAGATGTTGCTTGTGAATTGGGAATGAAATTGGGAATGAAATAAATTGGAGGCAAGAGAGAAGAGGAGAGAGGTCAGAAAATACAGTTGCCTCTCAGTCTCCTTGTATTGTTATCATCTTCTCACATGAACGGATCTATTATGCTGGTTGGAATTAGATCTCCAACAGCCACTAGCAGGTGGCTCCTGCAGCACCTGTGGTCATGGGATGCATATTGGTCTATGTGGAGAAGATCTAAGGTCTTTTCCCTTAAAGTATTGTCTCTCTTCTCTCACCATACACAATCAGGATGGAAGAAGTCATCTGAAGAAAGGAGGCTGAAGCCCTAGTTAGCTGGAGCATTTCAAATGTACCCCCAGTTTTAGCTTTGTAGCCATGGCCAACTGAAGAGGCTCCTCTATCACATAATTAGAGACCAGAGCCAGTTACTGAAAGTCTTTAAATCTCTATTCCTCATTGACGTTTTGTACTTTCTTTACCATTTGTAAAGTCTTTTTTTAGCCCTTTTTAAAGGTATTATTTTCTTTAGTCTCCTTTATTAAGATGTTGAATTGTTTTTCATGATTTTCTTGTATCTTTCTCATTTCTCTTCCATTTTTCCTCTACCTCTCTTACTTGATTTTCAAAATCCTATTTGAGTTTTTCTGTAGCCTGGGACCAAGTCTTAATTTTTTGGAGGCTTTGGATATGGGCGCTTTGACTTTGCTATCTTCTCAATGTGTGTTTTGATTTTTTTTCATTATAGTAACTTTCTATGATCAGAATCTTTTTCTGTTGTTTGCTCACTTCCTTGGTTTATTATGTGACTTTTAACTCTTTGCTAAAGTAGATCTCTGATCATTAAAAAAAAAAGGAGAAAAAAACTCACATGTGCAAAAATGTTTATTATTTTTTTTTGTAGTGGCAAGGAATTGGAAACTGGGGAATGGCTAAATAAATGATGGTATATGAATATAATGCAACATTATTGTTTAAAAAAATAAAAAAGATCAACAGGCTGATTTCAAAAAAGCCTGGAGAGACCTCATGAATTGATGCTGAGTGAAGTGAGTAGAATCAAGAGAACATTGTATCATGGCAGCAACAAGAAGATTATGTGATATCAACTGTGATGGACTTGTCTCTTTTCAACAATGAGGCAATTCAGGTCAATTCTAATAGACTTATAATGGAGAGAGCCATATGGAGACTACAGAGACTGAATGTGTTTCACAGCATAGTATTTTCGCCTTTGTTGTTATTATTTGTTTTCTTGTTTTTTTTATTTCTTATTTTTCTCCTTTTGATCTAATTTTTCTTGTGCAGAGTGATAAGTGTGGAAATATGTTTAGAATAATTGTGCATATTTAACCTATTTTGGATTATTTGCTGTCTAGAGGAGGGAAAGGTAGACAGGGAGGGAGAAATTTTTGGAACACAAGGTTTTGCAAGGGTGAATGTTGAAAACTATCTTTGCATATATTTTGAAAAATGAAAAGCTATTATTATTCCCCCCCCCAAAAAAAAAATTGGGACTCTGCTTCCAGGGTGGAGTGTGCACTATCTCGGATGAGAGGGGTTTATATAGCTATTTTCAGAGATACTTCTAAGGACTTATGAATTTTCAGTTTTTCCAGGGTAATATAATCTAAGAAGAGATGTGTTTACTACTCTCATGCCTCTGCTACATACAGTGTGATCTCTGAATGATCTCAAGCACTCTTTTCTTCCCTAGAACTGTGAGAGTCCCCATTTCCCTGTGGCTACAAGCTCTGGTGTGCTAGTGCTCCACCCCATCCTGGGACTGCCACCCAGGACTGTGACCTGGATCTGAGTGTGGGCAAAGGAACGAAGTCCTGCCTCAGTGCTCAGAAGGAAGTGAAGGCCCTGAAACTAAGAGAATTTTGTAATTCAAAGGACTCAAGTCAAGCCCTGGCTTGCCAAAAAATTGTTGCTTGTGAGTTAGTTGCTGGGATAGCTCATCTCCAAAGTGAGTGTGGAATATCTATTGAGAAATATTACAAAGCTATTTTACCTCCTTGGGGTAGCATATTGGGTGGGATGGGTTACTATTTTATGTTTTAAGCATTTCTTAATACACACTTATAAGTCTGAGCTCTAAGCATTTCTTCTGGGCTCTAGGAATGAAAAACTTCCCTATAAGCAGGGATGTGCTGAATGAAGTCTGCTCTAATATCTCTGAGAGCTGATTGTGACATTTTCAATAGGAGCACATGCACTTCAGAACTCAGCCACTACTGCAAATCTTGATTGTCTAAATTTAAGAAAGTACTAGTAATGCAGAATAAATTTAAAAGTACATGTGTATTCATTTCCCCGCAGGAGAGCCCAGTTTTTAAACATTTACCAGTATGCCCTTCTATATAGCTCTATAAATATTGCTTGTGCACATTGGAATGCAGAAGAACTTTCAAAGAATGAAATCATCGCTAGGTCGTAGGTTTAATAAAGATAGGCTAACAACAACAACAATAACAGCTGGCACTTTAAGAGTTGCCAACTGCTAAGTATATTTTCTCTTTGGAACCTCACAACATCCCTGCCTATGCTTGATATTTTTTGGATATTAAGCATGTTTTCTAAAAGGGCACCTGTCAATTCATTTTTGGGAATACCCCTGACATGAGCTCTGTTGTTTAAGATTTTTTTCTAGAATTTGGAATAGAATGAAAATCAGCTAGAGAGTTCAAGGAAAAACAAACAAACAAACAAAAAAATAAAAAATAAAAAAAAAACCAAACCTAAATAACTTTCTCTGAAGTCAAGCTCTCCTAGGACTGAACCTAGTCTAAGTCCAGATTGATAGCCCTTTCTGAGAGGAAGCTTCCTCTTAGGCCATGAGTAACATTTTTTTTATTTTGTATTTTTTTTTAATTTAAGTGTTTTATTTACAAAACATATTCATGGGTAATTTTTCAATATTGACCCTTGCAAAACCTTTTCCCTTCCTTTCCCACACCCTCTCCCCTAGATGGCAGATAATCCAATACATGTTAAATATGTTAAAATATATGTTAAATCATGGGTAACATTTATAAAAGATCTACTATGTGCACAATTTCATGTTGTGTGCTAGTGATCAAAGATGAAAAGGAGCATGGTTTCTACTTTCAAATAGCTTTCAGTTTATCAGGATGCACAAATAACTGTAACTTGTAGCCTGGGACTCAAGACTTTTGGTTTTTATGGACTGGATTCAATCTTGGGGGAATAGGGGATCACCAAGCAATCTTATTCTCTTTGGCTTGTGCCCCACCCAGGTTTTCCCTAAAGAATCTTAGAATGTGGATATTTTTAGTTCTTTACAACAATGAAGAAAGTGTCTTTAATATTCATTTTATTTATTTTTTGTTTTTGTTTTTTGTGTGTTTTTTTTTAAATAATAGCTTCTTATTTTCAAAATACATGCAAAGATAGTTTTCAACATTCACCCTTGCAAAACCTTGTGTTCCAAATTTTCCTCCATTTCTTCCTCTTCTACCCCTCCCCTAGATAGCAAGTAATCCAATATAGGTTAAGCATATATAATTCTTCTAAACATTTTCCCACATTTTTCATGCTGTACAAAAAAATCAGATCAAGAAGGAAAAAAAAGCAAGCAAACAACAAAAAGAAGTAAAAATATGTTGTGCTCCACATTCAGTCCCCATTGTCTTCTCCCTGGATGTAGATGGCTCTCTCCATCGCAGTCCATTGAAATTGGCCTCAATCTCCTCATTGTTGAAAAGAGCCACATCCATCAGACTTGATCATCGCCTAATTTTGCTGTTGCTGTGTACAATGTTCTCTTGGTTCTATTCACTTCACTAGCATCAGTTCATGTAAGTCTCTCCAGGCCTTTCTGAAATCAGCCTGCTTATTATTTCTTATAGAACTGTAATAGTGCATAACATTCATATGCCATAATTTCTTCAGCCATTCCACAACTGATGGATACCACTCAATTTCCAATTTCTTGCTGCTACCAAAAGGGCTTATTATAAACATTTTGTCACATATAGTTTCTTTTCCCTTTTTTTATGACCTCTTTGGGATACAGACCCAGTAGATACACTCAGCATTCATTTGAAGAAAATATCAAATAAAGTATACCTCAATATGACAGAGAAAAAAAAGAACTTAAATTCTCATAAACACTCAAAGTAATGTCCTTTCCTCTTAGATGAACCCTATTTCCCTAATTATCTAAGATGGTTTTCTCCAAACTATCCTGGGTTTAAAGGTCTCCCCACAATGCAAGAAAAAATTTTTGGGCTTTCCATATCATCAAGGAATTCCCCTCCTCTAGTGAGTGTCACCTCACTCAGGGATTTATAAAGTTCAACAATACTATAAATACCACTTTGGGGTGAGTTCCAAATCTGTGATAACAGTGGACTTACCCACCCTACCCAGACCTATTTGACCTACATGACTCACAGTACCAGTGAAAATGAAATTCCTCAACTTGGTTGCTTTTTCAGTCTACTGCTATCTCCAGGTCTGTGGTCTTATTTCCTAGAAGAAAGCTGATTTCCATGGGATAGTTAGTTTTTTTAGGGGACTAAATTCAAGTCTCTTATGTAGTTTCTCAAAGATGTGGTTTGTCCATGTCCTGTCCCCTCTTCCTGGGTATACCCCCATACTTCTCTCTTTTTTTTTTCTCTTGATTTTTTTTCTTGATGATCTAATCCAGTGGTCCTCAAACGTTTTAAATACGGGGCCAGTTCACTGTCCCTCAGACTGTTGGGGGCCGGACTATAGTAAAAACAAAAACTTACACTCTGTCTCTGCCCCTCAGCCAATTGGCCATAACCCGTCTGCATAAACATCCTCAGCCAGCAGCATCTGGCCCGCAGGCTGTATTTTGAGAACCCCTGATCTAATCATTGGTTCATAAATCATCTTTATGCTAATGATTCCTAAATCATAAAATAAAACATAAATACTACTGGTTTTTCTCCTAGTGCTATATTTACAACTATTTGCCAGACATTTTTCCCTCTTGTATATTGACATCCCAAATCCAACATGTCTAAAATCAAACATATTATTTTCTACCTTAAACCTGCCCCCTCCTTTTGATATCCCTCTTTCTGTCAAGGGGACAACCATTTTTCCAATGACCCAGGTGAACAATCTAGGAATTGTTCTTGAACTTTTACTCTCATTCACTCCTGTATCCAATCAATTGGCAATTTTTTGTCATTATCATAAGATGATCGTTTGAATTTGATCTCTTCTTTTTCTTAGTTCAGTCTCTTATTATTCTCACCTAGACTTGTTATAGCTGCCTGTCTCTCTGTCTCTATTCTTTCTCTTTTCCAATCTATCCTCAGTCTATATCAGGATTTCTTAAATTTTTTCCACTCTCCACTCATTTCCTACTGAGAAATTTTTGTGCCCAGGTATATAAAATAAGTATGTAAGCCAAAAATTTACTGATAGTAAATCATAATTTTGCAACTCCTACATTCAGTTACAAGACCTCAATTAAGTACACATAAGGCAGTTTAAACCTTTGCTGTATAGCTGCCAAAATGAGATTCCCAAGACATTGGTCTGACCATGTTGCGCCCATGTTCCCAGGGAAATAACTCCCTATTTCCTCTCCTAAAGGAGAAAATCGAAACTATTTAGTTTGACATTTTATATTCTTAACATTCTAGCTTCAGGCCTATTTTTGCTGGCTGATTAATATGATTCCCTCTCATTCTTGGAACCCTAAGACCCATTCAAGGATCAGCTCAAATATTACCTCCTTCAAGAAATTTTTTCTGATTTCTTCACTTATTAGTACTCAACTCCAAGTCATTTGTATTCCTTTATGTATTAAATGTTTAGCCTATATTTGCTTTTCTATGTAATCCCTTAGTAGGACATTAGCTCCTTGAGGACAAAGACTGATTGACTTTTGTGAATTCACTTATATTTATAAATATGGCACCTATCACAATGATTGGCACGTAATAAATATTTGATATTTGCTTGTTGATTGATTCAGTCTTTCCCTTTTAAAGATCAAGTCCAGGTATATAAAGTAACCACCAATGCATCCTTAATGTTAATGGGGCAAAAGAGTACCCAGACATCCCAAATATTATTAAGAGATTAATATTAAGTCATATTTTGTAAGAAGGATACAGGAGGGCCTTGCCCAGGTTCTCCTGTGTATATTCTCTATGTAAATGTATGGGGAAGGATCAGGGCAGACAAAAATGCTCTGAAAAATTTGCAGAGGGAAGAATCCCTTTCAACTGATGAGGATCTGGGCAGACTTCATGGAGAAGATAGCATTTAAATCGGGTCTTGAACGGAAAGTATTCAATAGCCAGTTGGGTGACATATCCTGTTGTCAGTTGGCATGTGTTTGGAAGTATTTAACAAGTTGTTTATTTTTAAGATATAAATACTCATGCTGAGATTAATAATCAGCTCTACCAAGTCAGTTCAGGCTAGCTCCAGCACACCCCTGCTCCTCCCTTGTCAAAAGAAGTATTGAGTTAAAGCATTATTCTCTTAACCACCTCTAGTAAACCAGCTAGGATGGGCACTACATGAGGCCATTATAATCTATCTGTCACATTTTATGAAGCCCTGAGGTAATAAGAAGTAGGGCAGGAAAGTTTTGATGAGGAGATGTGAAGAGGTTCAGTAAAGACTTTGATGCTTTGGGCAAAGGCAGCCCCAAGAATATCCACAAATGTGCCTGTTTCATGAAAATATGGTAGGAAGATTTGACAGAGGTATCAAAACCAAATTGCCCTGCACCAGTACACCATGTGGGCTGAACCAGAGTAAAATATAATTGGGAAGTGTTTAACAAACTAAATAAAAATACATTATGCTTATTCATAGCTTTTCTGAGTCAATATGTAGTAGCAAGGATCTGTTTTCTATTTGAGTTTTTTCTCTTTTTCTTTTTTTCTTTTGGAGGTAATAGGGCTTAAGTGACTTGCTTAGGGTCATCTGAGATCAGATTTGAACTCAGGTCCTTCTGATTTCAGGGCTAGTGCTCTATCCACAGGGGCCCCTAGCTGTCCCTTAATTTGAGTTTGACCTATATAGTGCCAGACACTGTGCTAAATGCTAGGAATACAAAGAAAGGCAAAA